>NC_087205.1:98359064-98420248 GCF_015104395.2 Macrobrachium nipponense | reverse complement strand
CTTAATGAGTTTACCGACTCCGCTTGCATCCAATCAACTTCATGCGTGCATCGAATCGAATTATTAAGGAAAATAAGGATGTATGGGAACGACCGTAGACCGTTTGTTAATGGGGGGGAAATAATACCAGTGGACAGTGTAGAATGTACTGACCTGCGGTATGTTAAGTAGCTCATTGAGACACCATATCCTGGGAACGAAGCTTTTCTTTTACAACTCAAGAAACAAAATCTTCAGTTTACGAATTATGTTAGCCATGTGAACTTAAATGATAAAAAGAATAATTTCAAAAATCACGAAGGTCATGCCTTTAAAATGGTTTGGAACCTTAAAACTGCAAATTGTCGCCGGGAGGCATATTCCCGAACTGTAACCTTCCCTGAAAAAAGCGGGATACCATATCTTTAAAACTAACCAAAGAATCTTCTTGAAAACAATCTCAATTAGTTCCTGCCCCCGAAGTTCCTACACTATAATGTATCAGATCGAACACGGGGCATGCAAAAAGACTGGGTTCTATCCCTAGCCTAAGAAAACGTGGAAACTGTCTTATGGTCCAAGATGCTAGGGGTCTTCTGTTTCCCTAGCCTAAGAAAACTTTGAAATGGCCTATGTCAAGATACAAAGACATTTTAGTGTATGCAGCATTTACATCTTTAAGCGCAACGTGTTACCTTATTATTTGACTAAACATCATTTTACAAACTCTTGCCAGATACATGATCACGCGTACATACATAAATAGATTTGGTTCAAGCACTGTCAAGTTGACAACAAAATATCATACAAATTGAAGAACTCAAACCTTCGAAGCATTTTCGTGGCACTGTTCGCAACATCTCGATATTAAATGACACATGATAATTTATTAGTATTTCTATGTAAAAGAGTGAGGGAATCATTAAAATAAAAGATAAAAAGGGCAGAGCATAAACTGTGCAATATTTTTTTGCATTACAAGTAAATAAAAATCAAAATAATACAATTACAAACAGTTATTTTTAAAAATAATCTTTTGAGTGTCGCCATCATCAAAATGTCCGAATCTGCGCTGCGCAAATGGCTAGAAGGCAGGTGGCAGAAGGCGCAGTAAGTAAACAAACCATCTTAAAATAGTTGCCTGATAACCCAAGCCTACTGCTTGAAGCTCGTGTAATAAACTGTCATGAGTAACATTCCGCAGTAACCCGTTTTAATAGTAATACTATGGATAAATTATTACAAACTAGTGTTATTAATGTGTTATATTTGATCTCTGGGTAGTAGCTTAGTCATTGGTTTGAGCAAGATTACCTTGGTCGGGTCTAACCAAGAGCAAGTCCCTCTGCTGTTCGACTTGGCCAAATACCTAAGTTAAACTTGGTAATTTATCTGGGCGAGGGCCGGTTGGCAAGTTTTTATAATTGAGCCACCATTCATTTTTGCACATGGATAATTGAACCCCTTTAAACTCAACCCCAATCGACTAGTTTAGCCTGTTACCCTATGATGACTGTAACAAACTGATTCTTTACCAAGAACAAAATTAATTTCTGAGGCTTTTTGGTGCATTTCAAGCTTCGCAGGACCGAACAAGAAAGATGACTATTAGACAACAGTACTAGGTAATCAAAAATTAGGTACTACCTATGTGGGGACCCCATTGGGGAATGAATATCACTAATTTGAATGGTACTAGCCTATACTTAATAATTACAAGAGCGTATAAAATTTTTTGGCTCTGCTGCGGAATACTGGCTTAGATCTACCAAATGGTAGGTATGCTGACGTACCTACTAATTATAGAGACTGGGCAAGGCCAATTACAAGAATACATTCTACCTTAACCTAACCTAGCCCACCAGATCCTACCTTACCCTTATGTACCCCCACCATAACTGGACTTATAGGTAGTGTCATGATTTACTGGAATGCATCCTACCGTGACTGTCTTTTCATAACCTAACCTAGGGAGTCACTACTGACATAGACTAGCCTGACTTGACTCGGAACACAGTAAATCCCAGAGTGAAATACCTATACAGTGCATCATAACCTCATCTTCATTGATTTAATGTAAACAAGAATGCCAAGTACACTACATCAACATAATGTATAGTAAATCACAAGTAAAGTATAAGTGTCTTGCTTAATTAAATGTGGTAGCTGCAATATTTACTAATTTTGATCACATAAACAGTGAAAGAAATTGCAATTTTACATTTATAATGCTTTGAATCTATATATTTTAGTGTATAACACAGACATAATGCTCCATTTTGCTTCAAAATCAAAAGAAAAAATTGTATCAAGCAAACACCACTGGAAATTTAAATGGTTACTATTTTTTTTTCAGTCTGTCCATGAACTCTTATGCCCAGGATACTGTAAAGAAAGACTTGAAAATGCTAACAGAAACAAACTCAGATTGAAGGAAAGATTCTAATACATCTCCAGAATGTATTTGCTGCAACGATTTTGATTAGTTCCAGGTGACAATGTAATATACATTGAAGGTACTGGCATAAATTTAGTGTAGCTCTTTATTTAAGATAACAAGATATTGAATGTACTGTACAAGTGAAAATATTTTGTAATTTTTATTATTCTTGTGCGACTGTATCAATTTTAGTACATATGTTATGTGTTTAGTTAATACAAAAAACTGTGTTTGATAATATGTATGTTCTTTTTACATGGAAACATGAAAAATGTTAAAGGATGATGCTTAGTTGAAGCTTACTTGAGAAATAATTGTGTTCAGAAGAAAATAAAATTTTGTTCTACCTATTGCAATTCCAGCCTGCGTAGTTGACAGACCTGCCGCAGCATTTCAAGTGGTAGCTGGCAAACCAGTTGTGGGCAAGCTCTCAGCCCAGGATCAAATCTTCATTTCCCGCTGTGTCTTCAACTTCAGCACTACTTCAAATTGGCGGCTCTGCAACCCTTTCACCATTAAGTTGGTATGACACAGGTATGTTTTTTGGCATCTTATAGCATTTTTATTTTTGGTGGTATAATTAACGTCCTGCATTCCATGTCCTTGTGACGCTGCAATAAAACACAAGTAACGTACTTTGCCAACAGCATTGGCTACATTGTGAAAAATTTTCAGTATTATGCCAAATAATATAAGTATAATTATGATCTATGATGCCATTGTTAGTGAAGCATTCTTCTGATATTTAACACTTAACACTAAGGAGTCACTTCCCAATGGATGTTTATACTATTGCTCAATAATCATGATGTTTGAACTGTATCACAGCCACTTACGTTATGGAATCCGATATCTCAGCTATAAAAATGACATCTTTTATTTAAAGATATTTCATTAAAGTTGGTGATGCCAGTTAGTGAATTTCTAAAGTTAGCTGTATGTCTATATTTGATGCTGAATATGGTTGGTGAAAAGAATATATAATTCAGAAGCATTAAGAGGGAAGATGTAGATAACTTAAGAAAGGTACTATTGGAAAGAAAAAGCCTGAAGGAAGTGCAAGTGCTTGCAAGAGAGAATTGAATGGGATATTATATAGAGGAATTTGACATACTGCTGATTAGCCTTTTGTTTAAGTATCTAAAGCAGCTAATATTGTGGAAGTTTTCTGCTTGAAGCTTTCATTCATGATTTGTTATTTTTCACAATATTGCTTATAGACTCAGATTATGAGAATTAGCACAAAGATTTTTTCAACTCATTCACTTTCAGATGTTGCACACCAGAATAACTTCTGTGCAAAGGAGATTGTCCTTTTGAATAGCCATAAATTAAATGTTGATGCCATAATCCATATTTATAGAAATAATTTACTTGAAATAATAAATGTTGCTTTCATATTAGCAATGATTTATGAATTTGATGTGTCTAAAGTATGTATGTCTAGTGATGAATGGTACTGGGCCTCAGTATATTGCAAAGCCAGTACTATAAGATACTTGACTAAAGTTTAACTATTAAGTAATGCTATTTCTATGAGCCTCTTTGTTATTCCAGAATGGACGAGGAGGAAAGAAGATACCGAGAACACATGCAACAGTTTGCCCTTGAACAGGCCGCAAACCGATGTAGCCTAGTCTTAAGCCGCCAAAAATATGAAGCTATAGTTAAACATCTTTTGCATCCTCGAGTTAAGGTTGACTCCCAGTTCAAGCACTGGGTCAAACAAAAGAAGTTTAGTCTTGCTTATGTGACAAATGACAGCGATCCTATTTTAACCATTCCCAATCATGAATCTCGGGTAAGTGCCATACTGTACTGTATTGCAATTTGGAATAGTCTGCTTGTTGTAAACAGTAGCACACAATTTTTATTTTGTGGGGGGTGGGAGTAAAGTCTTTTACCTGTACCTACACTTATACCTAAGTAGTACCTTGTTAGTGTTATGCTGTGTTCTGTGAAGTCATTTGTTAGTTGAATTTGTAATTCCAATAAAGTTAGCCGGCTATGGCCATATAGCTATTTTGGTGGGTAATAAAGTTGTCAAAATTTAGTCATTTTTTTTTTTTACAAATCAAGTTTATAATAAGATAAAAATCTTTTCTTTAATCTTTCCCTTCTTTCCCTTGGAGAAAGGGACAATTAAATACTACATTAAATAAAATTATACATTACATAGTCAGGCATTGTAGGTAAACAGAAGTTTGTATCTTTGAAAATTTTGATCAGACATTTAAGTACTGTATATGGAGAAAAGACAATTGGTTTGCATTTTTTACTTTAGAGAATAGGTACACCCATATTTAAAATACTGTGGTAACAAATAACTGAAAATAATTTTCCTTTTGAAATGAAAAGTATTGATTTATTATTTTTATAGCGTAATCTGTATTTACATTTTAGCTGTGGATCTTGTCAGTCATCATCAAAAAGAGCTACTCATAGCCCATAGGATAAACTTTTATTTTACACTTTACTTCACCATATAGGATGCACTATGAATTTCCTTGACTCCTTTCTTTGGAATAAAACTTTGTCTTGTGTCATGGTTGATCGTGTGTATGAAAGAATTTGTTCTGTTATAAAGACATGGTGTTCAGTACACTAATAAATTTAAACAGATTAATGATAAATTCATCTTTATATTCCAGAATCTTGTTGATGCAAAGACAAGGCTACAGGTTGTACATGCAGAGCAAATTTTTGACATAGTTTATGATATTCATACAAAGGAACTCAATCATGCAGGCTACAAAAAAGTCCTAGAGTATGTAAGTATACAGGATAAAATCTATCAAAGAGAGCAGTTATTTACAGTTTGTCCAAATAGTATGTGAGATTAACATTGTTTTGTGTTTGCTACAGGAATAATTTCAAGTTTATGGTACAAATTTTCATTATAGGTTTTTTCTATCTAAGACAAACATTTCCCAGTGAGCTCACTACTTAAGTTTTGCTATACGTATCTGTGTGTTTTATGTTTGCTACAGGAATAATTTCAAGTTTATGGTACAAATTTTCATTATAGATTTTTTTGTATCTCTTGAGTTTTGCTATATCTGTATGAAGAACAAATCCTCCTATGCAAATAGGGGAGTTGTGCAAAATCTATGCTAACTGTTTTAGGATGATAAAAGGGCAGTGCAAGTTACCAGTGAATACAGTATAGTATATGGATAGATATGTGATACTATAAACTTGAATACAATTGTTGGAAACTTGTGACACCAAGTGTACAATAACAGTGACATTCTTGGTAAAGTACTCTCTCTCTACAAGCATGTGTAAATACTTGAAGCACCCACTTTTATCAAGGTCTGTCCATAAGATTACAGTACACATACACTGACCACTGAGTTACATTTCTGGACTGTAATGCCTTCCATTTAGTCCATCTTGCTTACTAAGCAAGTAAAGTAGCAAAGTGAGAAGAGACCTAAAGGAATGGATAAACAGTATAAAAAAAGACATAAATGCAGCTGTGGAAGAATGGATGAAACTACAGCAATGTTACTGGATGGAATTACATTGAGAATAATAAAATTACCAGATGCCTTTACCACTCAGTAATGAAATTAAAGCATTGATGGAAAGCAAGTGAGCTTTGAAGGGAATGGGATCAACTCGCATGCTAGTTAAGTCAATAACAGAGTCATTTGAATAAGTTCTTTCTTTGTCTGACCTGCCAATTCCTGCAAAGATGGTACGTATTGCAATTTCATGGTCATTTTGTTTATTTGTACATGAACATCATTATTTTAGTGACAAGAAAATATTAAAAAGATTCTTTAGTGTATGTTTAACTTACAGAACAGAAAAGTAGTGACAAATATTGTGCTTTGTTACCAGCTAGTTAAAAATTTACTTTTAGGATTTTGAAAGAAATTTTTTTTAGTTACAAATAAAACATCTTCCAGAGAGCTTACTATTGAATGAATGGGCAAGGTAAACTCTAGAGTACTATCAGCTTTCATACTGTGCATTCTATCAGGATTCAACAATATGCCTAACATCTGGTTACAATTTAACAACTTAACTATTCAGACTCAACCATGAAAGGATTTGCATTTTCTGCACCTAAAGCTTATTTTTTTTTTTTTTTGCAACCTATGCACGTGCCATATGTATACTTTATAAGAATTACAGTTCTTGAGATAATTTTCCAGTTATCAAACTAGCAACAAGGTATGCATCAGCTGGTTTAACTTAGGAGTAAGATGTTCACCTTACATGCATTATATATAGGATTTGGCCTTTGATGGAAACTCAGTAGGTTTAATTTATAAAGGACCCTGTAGCACATGTAGGATATTAAACCTTTTACGGAGGACTTGGAATGTTAACATTAACTTGAGGAATTTTGTTAATTTTCATGTATTTCATATACAGTACATCCCTTCATTCCAGGTTCAGCGATACTACTATGGTATTACTAGAGGCTTCTTGCAAGAATTTACGCGAACCTGTCCATGGTGTGCACAGTTGAGGCCAACTACAATCATTTCTACAAAACAGTTTCACAGTAGCAAAGAGGATGTGATGGTAAGTAAAATTTGCTATATTTCTCAACACCCTATATTTAGGGTGCGATTTAAACCTTTGAGATTCTGATGCAATCAGGTGTAATTTACAAATTGTCAGTCTTTGAGATTCTTATGATAGCAAATGACTTCATACCTTGAAAATTGTTTCCTTAGTTAATTGGTCGTTTTGATTTTATTTTTCAGTATACTACTGCCATTAAGTTCAAGTACTTATTCTAATTGAAACTGGCCCCATAGCCAGTAATATATCGTGAAAAATAAATTTACAGTCGGTAATATAAGAAAAATATTGCTGTGTTCATAATCAGTTTGATTTGCCACAGACAAGTTTTGGGACTCCTTTGAAATTTCATATGGTTCACTTTCAAAAGCAAATGGCCATTGTGAATATTAATTTCTTCTGTTGTACATATAATTCTTCCATTATTTTTAACATTTTTCTTTTTCTCTTCTGACTAGACAACAGCTAACATCCTTGATGCCTGCTTAGGTTTTTTGCTCCTATACATACATATATGTATATTGGTTTTCTTTGCTGTTCACTTTTGGATGTTTCTCTGCTTGAATTTTATGATAATAGACCAAGAAATTAAAAAATTATTGTAGTTGGCATAATCTTTGATATAAACTTAACTGAATCCAGGTGTCTCTGTATTATGAATGATTGAATCCAATTATAGTTTATTGTTATTTTTGCATCACAATCCTGCTTAAATCTGGGCTGAAGCTTGCCTTCTGAAGATCTGATCTCCCATAACCCCATTTCCTTAGGTATCCAGCACTCCCATTTTCCTTGCTGTAGCCAGCAGTACACTTTCTGGGACAACCCAGGTTTGACCTTTGTTAATCTAATTATTTCTATGTCTCTTGTGAGACCCTTTGGATTACTCTAAGTGCTCCTATGATGATAGATACAACTACTTCAGCTTTGCATAGTCTTTATTCCACCTTTAGTTCTTGTTACTTTTCTCTATTATTCTTAACTCTTATGCTCCATGTTATAGTTACATGTCAGAGATATTTTTGGGTTTCCTTATTTAGGTCTGATTATCAGGCCTATATGATATGGTCATTCTTCTTTAAATTTCCAGCACTTTTTCTGGTAAAATGCTGTGTTAATTGTCTCCACAAAGTAGGGAGTTTCTTTGCAGATCTGCTAGTTCAAAACTTTGGTGACTTGTCTTATGCTGTCTCTTGTATACTTGTGTTATGTTGTCTCATGTATATTTATTTTGAGCTAATGGTTGATGATCTCAACTTCCTGTTCGAATGTGACTGTGACTATTTTGTGTAAATATCCTGTACGTACTACTTGGGTATGTGCTACTGTCAGCAAGCCTTCAGTCCCCTCCTTGAGCTTTCCCCTAGTCAGTCATTACCAACTGCTATTTCAAGCTGGCACTGATCATGCATTTATTTTCCTAGTTATCTGTCCTTTGGCTTGTAATCCTTTCCATATGCTTGTCAGGCTGTTCATCAAGAGATGAGTTTTTCACTCCAAAGTGATATCACCCACTGATCTTCACTGTGTTTGAAGTACTGCCCAGGTGTTCTTTTTTCGATGTTAATCAGTCCTTCACACATTGCAATACTTATCCACCTTTTCTTCTTGGTAAGTAGTACCTTGCCAGACTTGCTATTGGATGAAGTGCAGTATTTATGGTCATCAGTTTTTTTTTTTCCGTCTTCACTTTTTCAGTCACTTTTTCTGTCTTCACTTTTTCAGTCTATTTTTCTGTCTTCACTTTTTCAGTCTATTTTTCTGTCTTCACTTTTCATAATCAATTACCTGTCAGATATATACATAGCTAAGACTCCGTCGTCCCCGACAGAAATTCAAATTTCGCGGCACACGCTGCAGGTAGGTCAGGTGATCTACCGTCCTGCCCTGGGTGGCAGGATTAGGAACCATTCCTGTTTTCTATCATATTTTTTCTGTCGCTTGGAATGTAAACAACGTTTGCAGTTCCTCCTGACTTGATTTTTGGATTTCATCGCCATCGGTCTTCTGGGCTATCTTTTGCAGGGAAGTACTGGATCTTTGGTTCGGCATACGCATATTAATTTGTTTTGATAACTTTGGCTTCGAAAATTTCGAAGAATTGTTTACGTGTAACTACCGAACTTTTCGGTAGACAATCACATAGTTTGCAAAGAAGGAAAATTTTAATATTATTCATAATAACGTGTAGTAAATGTTAGAATTGATTGAGCTAACTTCCTTCTTGACGATGTAAGGAAAGAATAGTTACGCTTCCTTTAGAAGTTTATATAGCTCTCGTACTAACGAGCAGTTAGAGCATTAACATTACTAGTAGTGTGGTATCCTCATCTCCTTCTTACTTCACAGAATCTTCAAATTCATATTGCAATTTGAAGACAAAGGAATGTAGCTCAAAATACGAGCTATTGAAAGGTAAGAAGTGATTTTACTGTTAGTGCAGTGGAGGGTGCGTTCTGTTCGGCTCTGTTTCGCTCCCAGGCCTAGACCTCTTCCAAGCTCACATACCCAGAGGAGAAGGAAAGTCGGAAAGCCTTACGGGAGGTTATGGAGAATCCCCACCGATCAGGCGTCCCCCTCGGCAGGATCTGTAGAACGTCCCAGACTGCCAAGTTCGCCATTGGAAAGGCGTCCTAATTAGTAGAGGTGCGTTCGATCGGCTCTGTCTCGCTCTCAGGCCATAGACCTCTTCCAAACTCACAAGCCCAGAGGAGAAGGAAAGTCGAAAGCCTTACGGAGGTTATGGAGAATCCCCACCGATCGGGCGTTTCCCTCGGCAGATCTGTAAAACGTCCCAGACTGCCCAGGGATAGCCCATTGTTGCACAAAGGCAGCCTTTAAAAAGTGCGTCTGTTCTTCCGTTTCTTCATCTTACATCCGAAAAGACGAAGAATGTACATGTTAGAAGTTCGGACGATCTGGCTCGTTCTCTGAATAAGAGAACACTGACTCACTGAGCGAGAGGCTGAGAGCCAGCCAGCAAGCTAGCGCGAGCCACGTTCCAAACAGCCAGCAGCGAGCCGCGTTCCAACAGACTAGCGCGAGCCGCGTTCCAACAGACTAGCGCGAGCCTCGTTCATACAGATAAATGCGAGCCGCGTTCCAGCAACTGAGTGCGAGCCGCGTTCCAGAACTTTTTCTTGGCGCAAGGCGCCTTCAAAGAGAAAACAGACGGCTTAACTAAGGAGCCTTATAGTAGAATGGCAATCAGAAGGATGCTCCATTGAACGGTTCTGGCAAGAGGCTCGTATAACAAGACTAGAGGCGCTGGATCTATAGGGCGCACGGGACCTTCCACGCAAGCGGAACGTTCCAGGAGCGAGTCTCCTTTCTAGCGTGCGGAACATTCAGGCGCGCGGAAACTATCCAGACGCCAGGCGCTAGGCGCAAGGATCCAGACGCCAGGCGTCAGAAGATTTCAAAAATCTTCATTAGAGAGAGGTCAGTCGCGAGACTCCTCTTTGAATTTTTAACTTGAACAACTTCCCCTCGGCAAATGTGCAAGATGTCGCACAGGCGGCCGTTGCTTTTGTCAGAAGGATTCTAGCATAACTAAAGACAAGCCCCTTTTCATTAGTTCAGAAGACTCCTTTGTTAGGCAGTTCCTCTCTATGCGGACTCTCTCCTTCATCCATGCTCTTCCCTCGTTTTGAGGAGGCAAGAGCTTTGGGAGTTTTTCTTAATAAGATCTCATCGATGTTTGGGTATGATGCGGATAGAAAATATCTACTTCCTTCCGTAAACCCTAGTGATGAACAGGAATTCTGTCTCTTCCGCGATTTATGAAGAAATCACGAATATTTAAAGAGTTCCTTGATTAACTTCGTTCCTTAAGGATATATATATATATACTCTTTCTATCGTTCTATTAACGAAAAGAACGAAGATAGTAGAAGGTAGTAGAGTTTCTGCTGTATGAGAATACGATACGGCCAAATCATAAACACATACCGTAGTTACTTCTTTTCTTTGCAACTCAATTACAAGTATCCTTCTACGTTCTTTCCTAGGAAGGACTACGCTTAAAGGGATTGTTAAGGACCTACACCTACTTAGCTTCTAGATTTATCGAAGTCTTGTTTCGCTTAAATATGCTTTAATAAGAACTTCCTGAAGTTCGATAATAATTTTATTAAATTCCTTTATTAATTGGAGTAGCTGGCAACTCTGGAAGAGTAAAGCGGGGACTGCTTTCGCTGAGAGCCTGAGACCAACGCAGTACGCCTACGCCAGTTACTGTCAGTACCATGTAGGTGTCAGTCATGAGCGGTCGGGCGAATCTCTCTCTCCTGCGGGATGGAATAACTTTCCGTATCTCTCCCCACAATCGCGGTCTTAACCTCGGATTGAGGGGATAGTTAAGCTACATAAAATAAATATTGTATGCCTTTTGCTAAGAAGCTTTCAATACGAGAGATAGTACAACCTTTCAATGCTGTTTACCGTAGGTAACATTATTAAAGGATTCTATCGCAGCAGAACATTATATTATGTAATGCTCTCAGGCTTACGAAAGCATAGCTTATTAGAGTACCTGCTCAGAAGAAGATAGATGAGTCGGATGGGAAACATTTTCTTTGGGGCAGAACTTGTTTCCCTGAATGGACTATACTACGATATAAAGTTTTTTCCTACTAAGAACGGAATTAACATGTGAAAGGATGTCGTGGGTACCATAAAGGCACAGGTGTTCTGCACATAACATAAAAAGAATTAGAAGAAAGCGCCAGTCTGGCGCAACGCGCCAGAAGTACCAACCTGGCGCAATACTCCAGAAGCGCCAGCCTGGCGCAAAATTTGCGCCAGAAGCGCCAGCCTGGCGCAGTGAGCCAAGAGCACCATCCAAGATTTTCTCGTTTTAGGGCGAGTTATTAACCTAGGAGTCCAGTAGCCGCTCGGACACCAAGCTCGGTAACGGCAAGATTCGTTCCTGATTTCGTTACCCATTTAATCACTTAGGCCATTTCCACGACACTCTCATATCGCATAGAGCATCGAGAATCTCTTTTTTTTTCGCTCCTATTCGCGTTAACAAAGAGATCCTTCTCGATCGACGATAATAACTGTTAACATGTTTAACATTTATTGGAAAGAGTTGTGAGAAGACGAACAGGCTTCCTATAGACTGCTTCCTTTTTCCTACTTCTCCCCCGATTGAAGATGACGTGGGAAAAGCTTCAAGGAAGATTATCTTGCCAGTACAAGAGCAACTGGCCTCTTTGGTGGGAGTGTTAGCGCCTCGTTAGGAAAGTACGTTGCGCTTCCAATCAAGAAGTCTCGTCCTCTCTCCCCTGCGAAGCGAGAGGCGTCATGCAGACGTGAAGCTTCCAAAAACATATCGCAGAGGCTTCGGTTTCGAGAGCGAGATCGGGAGAATCTTACGGAAGACACGTAACGCCAGAGAGACGTGAGACGTCGTCAAGACATGAATAGTCATTTAAAGCTGCTTTTAGACGCGAGGCTCCAACCAAAATTTTGGCGCCAGTTAGGACGCCTTTTGAGAGCGAAGCGTCTTCCAGGCGCGAGGCGTCATCCAGACGTCAGCAGCCACACAAACGGGAGGCGTCAGCCAGGACGCTTGGCTGACTAGAAGCGTCATCCAAGCGGGAAGAGTCATCCATTTATGGAGAGAAGCCTGGGCTGTTGGCGCCTTCCACGACTATTAAAGCGGGGAAGAGGAAGGAATATCATTCCCTTAGCCCCTCTCCTATTAGGAGCTTGTCTCCTCCAGAGGAAAGACGTACTGAATTAGCAGCGGAGACTCATCTATACCCCCGACCCCGTTAGAAGTAAACTCGGAGGAGGAGTATCAAGGAAGAGAAGGACTGTCGAACTATAATTTCATACAATCAACTTACCTGTCAGATATATACATAGCTAAGACTCCGTCGTCGCCCCAGACAGAAATTCAAATTTCGCGGCACACGCTGCAGGTAGGTCAGGTGATCTACCGTCCTGCCCTGGGTGGCAGGATTAGGAACCATTCCTGTTTTCTTATCATATTTTTTTCTGTCGCTTGGAATGTAAACAACGTTTGCAGTTCCTCCTGACTTGATTTTTGGATTTCATCGCCATCGGTCTTCTGGGCTATCTTTTGCAGGGTAAGTACTGGATCTTTGGTTCGGCATACGCATATTAATTTGTTTTGATAACTTTGGCTTCGAAAATTTCGAAGAATTGTTTACGTGTAACTACCGAACTTTTCGGTAGACAATCACATAGTTTGCAAGAAGGAAAATTTTAATTTTCATACAATGAACTTACCTGTCAGATATATACATAGCTAAGACTCCGTCGTCCCCGACAGAAATTCAAATTTCGCGCCACTCGCTACCGGTAGGTCAGGTGATCTACCTGCCTGCCCTGGGCGGCAGGACTAGGAACCATCCCCGTTTTCTATCATATTTTCTCTGTCGCCGGTGGTATCAACATTGTTGTTACTACCTCCTGACTGGAATTCGCTTTTCAGACTTTATTGATCATCTTTATTGGATTTCTTGGTGACGTACTGGATCGTTGTTTTGGCATTCGCTACTGTGGACTGGATTTGGACTTGCTTTTGATTTTTCTATTAGAATGTCTGATTCAAGTGTTATGTGAGAGTGTGTGAATGTAGGCTGCAAGGTGAGGATCCTAAAAAAAAAAAAAAAAAAAAAAGGGAAAAACAACAAAAAAAAAAAAAAAAAAAAAAAAAAAAACAAAAAAAAAAAAAAACGAAGGCTTCGGTTGATCCTCACTGTATGTCGTAAATGTAGGGGGTTTGACTGTTCTTTGGCTAACACCTGTATTGAGTGTGAAAAGTTGGATGCTAATGAATGGAAGACTCTAACTTCTTACTTGAAGAAGTTAGAGAGGGATAGGATTAGACGGGCTGCACAAAAGAGTGTGAGTACAAGGCCTATTGAGCCTTTTTCTGAGTCTAACTCTCCTTTTATTAATGAATATGATTCTCCCATATGTATCTGAATCCTCACAGGCTTTGCATTCGGATTCGGCTTCTGAAATCGCCAATCTGAAGGCTACTCTTCGTAAAATGAAGACAAAGATGGCGGCCATGCAAGGTAAGGCTAGTGAGTGTTCCAGTGTTGTGGAGGGGGGCGTACTGACCGTCCCTGCGATGCTCCCAGGCCTAGACCTCTGCCAAACTCACATACCCGAGGAGTAGGAAAGTCGAAAGTCGTACGGAGGTTGTGGGGAATCCCCAACGGTCAGGCGTCCCTTCAGCAGGTTCTGTTTCGTTACAGTCTGCTCAGGACCGCTCAAATAGAAGCGTCCTACGAGATTGTTTCTCGTCGTCCGGTTCTCCTTCACCTAAACGAGGGTGGAAGGACTCGGATCTTTCTAGGCCACTGAAAAGGCATTGGAAAGAGCGCGCGTTCGACTCGAGCCCGGAGCGCTTCTCGGAGGAAGCTCCTTCTTCTATCAAGAAGGCTAAGCTGGTTTCGACGCCTCCTAGAGATGTATTTGATGATCGCACTCCTTCGAGTTCTCCTGCTTCTTCTATTGAAGAGGACGCTGGGGTGGCTTCCAAGAGGATTTTGCTGGCAGTTCAAGAGCAGATTGCCTCTTTGGTGGGAGTTCTTTCAAGGGATCCCCCTCGCAAGAAGGACGCTAGACTTCCTATTAAGAAGTCCTCGTCTTCTTTCTCCAGCCAGAACGTGAAGCGTCCGCCAGACATGGGACGTCTTCCAGGCAAGAAGAGGCGTACAAACGTCAGGATCTTTCCGAGCGAGTTGCTCGAGATCAGGATACGCTCAGGCCTGAGGCACCAGCCAGGCGCGAGGCGCCAGTTAGGCGTGAGGATTCAGCCAAGCGCGAGGATTCAGCCAGGCGCGAGGAGTTGCGTGAGGCGCCAGACAAGCGCGAGACGTCAGCCAGGCGCGAGATGCCAGCCAAGCTACACGCTCCAGCCAAGCGTGAAGCGCCAGCCAAGCGCGAGGCGCCAGCCAAGCGCGAGGCGCCAGACAAGCGCGAGGCGCCAGACAAGCGCGAGGCGCCAGACAAGCGCGAGGCGCCAGCCAAGCGCGAGGAGCTTTTCAGGCGCGAGAAGTCAAGCAGACGCGAGACTTCTTTTAGACGTGAGAGAGAGTCGGTTCACTCTATGAGCCCCTCTCCTAGTAGGAGTTTGTCACCAGTAGAGAGAGAACGGGATGAAGATCCTCTCGTTTTTCAAGCCGATTCTCCACAAGGTGTAGAAGGAGATTCGGAAGAAGAGGGTGACGGTAGAGAAGGAGTCTCGAATTATAAAGTTCTGACTGACCTCTTTTACGGGAATACTGAGATTCTTTAACTCCTGCCGCTCCTCCTCGCCTCGATCACTGTTTTCGAGTGCGATTGTGCCTAAGTCTTCGTCGGTCTTGAAGATGAGACCTACGATCTCTATGAAGAGAGCGCTTCAGTCCTTAGACAAATGGATGTTGTCTAAGAAGGATCTAGGCAGAACTACCTTCTGTATGCCTCCAGCCATACTTTCTGGCAAGAGAGGTTTCTGGTACCGAACTGGGGAGAACATGGGCCTTTCTCTCCCAGCGGCAGCCGAAGCAGACTTTTCAACCTTGGTTGACTCGTCAAGGAAACACGCTTTGAATGGAGCTCGCGTGTCTTGGGCTATTTCGGAGACGGATCATCTCCTCAAGGGACTCTTCCATATTTTGGAAGTGTTAATTTCCTAGACTGGTCCCTTGGGGTGATGTCTAAGAAAGCTCATGACTCTCGGATGGTCTTGACCCAGAAGTCATTCTCAGTATTCTTGCTTGTATTGACAAGGCGGTACAAGACGGTATCGGGAGAAATCTCCTCTCTTTTCGGAGCAGTACTCCTTAAGAAGAGGAGTATTTTAGTTCTTTATTCTAAACCAAGGGCGGTTTCTCCCTCACAGAGAGCAGCCCTGGTTTTCGCTCCCATGTCTGACTTCCTGTTTCCTTCTCAGTTAGTGAAGGACATTTCTCGTCACTGACTGAGAAGGCGACTCAGGATCTTCTCCTGCAAACAGCAAGGAAGAAGAGACCTCTTGTTTCTGTTGACAAGAAAGGACCGACTTCTACGGTTCAGCCTTTCGAGGAGGGCCTCTCTCCAGAGCTACCTCTAAGAGAAGAGGTCTTGAGAGGAGAGGTAAGGCTCCTTCCCGTCCCTTTAAGAAAGGGAAGTGAGACAGACAGCCTCCAAACACCAGTGGGGTCCAGGCTTCTCGAATTTGCAGACGCCTGGTCACTCATAAACTCAGACGCCTCTTCCATGTCCATAATAAGGAAGGGATATTATCCCCTTCCAAGACAGTCCATCCACTAACGACCATTATTCCGCCGGAAAAAAACAAAAGAAAAAAGGGAACTGTCAGCCAGATACAGGGACCCTGTACTGAGGGATACTCTTCGTCTGATGGTGAATCAAATGTGGGACAAAAGAGCTATAGAACTGGTTCTAGAGCAAAACTCTCCGGGGTTTTACAATCGGCTTTTCCTGGTTGCGAAAGCCTCGGGGGGCTGGAGACCAGTCTAGATGTCAGCGCTCTGAACAAGTTCGTTCGAAAGGAGAAGTTCTCTATGGAGACTTCGGCCTCAGTCCTTGCGGCGTTACGTCAAAGGAGATTGGATGTGTCGCTGGATCTCCAGGACGCCTATTTTCATGTCCCGATTCACCCTTCGTCGAGAGTACCTCCGTTTCATGACGGGGGGAAGGATATTTCAGTTCAGGGCCTTGTGTTTCGGCCTATCCACAGCGCCTCAGTCTTCACAAGCCTGATGAAGAATGTGGCGAGGTTTCTTCACCTCAAAGGCGTCAACATCTCTCTATATTTGGACGATTGGCTCATCAGGGCCAGAACAGAGAGACAGTGTTTGGAGGACCTTTCTTTGACCCTAGACCTGATAAAGGCGTTGGGACTACTCGTGAACCTCGAGAAGTCACAGCTGATTCCCAGACCAGAACTTGGTCTATCTGGGGATTCAGATGGATTCTCGGGGTTTTCGAGTATTTCCTTCGCAGAGAGAATCGTGAGAGGCTTGGAAAAAGTCTCTCTCTTCTTAGGGAAAGAACGGACTTCGGCGAGGGAATGGTTAAGCCTACTAGGCACCCTTTCCTCGCTCGAAACAGTTCTTTCCTCTAGGAAGACTACATCTTCGCCCTCTTCAGTTTTTTTCCTAAAGAGATCGTGGAACTGGAAGACGGGACTTCTCTCCGACAGTTTCTCCTTCCAATGGGAAATGAAACCACACCTGCAATGGTGGTTGTCCCCTCTAAAAGAGAACAAGGGAATTTCTCTGGAAGTTCCGAACCCAAACCGAGTGTTGTATTCCGACGCATCGGAGAAGGGTTGGGGAGCAACACTAGGACCGAGAGAAGTGTCAGGCACCTGGAAGACAGCACAGGTGTCCTGGCACATAAATTGCAAAGAACTTCTAGCAGTTCACTTAGCGCTAAAGTTCTTCGAACCCTTTGTGACGAACAGTGTGGTCCAAGTGAATGTGGACAACACTACAGCCCTGTCCTACATTCGGAAGCAGGGAGGAACACATCTGTGTCGCTTTACGAGATAGCAAGAGATCTGCTAATTTGGGCCTCACAAAGAAACATCGCCCTCCTAACAAGATTTGTTCAGGGGACGAGAAACATCAGGGCGGACAGACTGAGCAGGAGAAGCCAGGTCCTTCACACAGATGGACTCTTCATTCAGAGGTGTCAGAGTTCTTTGGGATCTTTGGGGCACTCCTCACGTAGATCTGTTCGCCACATTCCTTTCCAAAAGGCTGGAAGTCTTTTGTTCAGTGGTGGAAGACCCAAGAGCTCTCGTGGTCGACGCCTTCCTGCTGGAACTGGTCTCATGTGGACGTGTACGCTTTCCCCCCTTTCAAAAATCCTGGGACAAGTGTTGAGAAAGTTCGTAGCGTCCAACGGGACAAGGATGACCCTGATAGCCCCGTTTTGGCCAGCACAAGATTGGTTTGCAGAGGTGCTGAGTGGACAATAGACTTCCCAAGATCCCTTCCAAAAAGGATGGATCTTCTCAGACAGCCACACTTCGAGAGTTTCATCAAAACCTCCCGCTCTCGCTCTGACTGCCTTTCGACTATCGAAAGACTTGTCAGAGCGAGGGGGTTTTCTTGCGAAGCTTCAAGCGCTATCGCTAGAGCCCGCAGAGCTTCCACTAGACGAGTCTATCAGTCGAAGTGGGAGGTATTCAGAAGGTGGTGCAAGTCTAAGAAGTTGTCCTCCTCCAGTACCTCTATAACCGAAATCGCCGATTTCCTGTTGTTCTTGAGAGAGGTCTCTCATTTGTCTGTATCGACAATAAAAGGATACAGGAGCATGCTGTCGGCAGTATTTAGAAAAGAGGCCTTAGACAGTGCTGACAATAAAGATCTGCACCTTGATTAGATCGTTTCTAAACGACAAAATCGAAGGAACTAACTCCACCCAGCTGGAACCTGGACGTAGTTCTCAAGTTCCTTCGGACGGACAGATTTGAGCAGCCCCCACGTAGCTTCGTTCAGGGATATAACAAGAAAATGCTTGTTTCTCCTATCTTTGGCGACAGCCAAAAGAGTTGGCGAACTTCATGCCCTAGAAGATGAAGTCGGCTTTAACAAAGACTCGGCCTTTTGCTCGTTTAGAACTCTGTTTCTAGCGAAGAATGAAAATCCATCGAATCCCTGGCCCAAGAGATTCGAGATCAAAGGCTTATCGAGTCTGGTAGGGAGAGAAACAGAGAGGTCTCTTTGCCCGGTAAGAGCCTTGAAGTTCTTCTTACAAAGAAGAAGCAAATGGGAGGCTCTAGACAGAGTCTTTGGTGTTCGATTAAGGACCCCACAAGAATCATGTCTAAGAACGCATTAGCTTTCTTCATTAGGAGCGTCATTACGGATGCTCACAAGTTCTGTCCTGACGACTCTTTTCCGCTTTTAAGAGTAAAAGCCCATGAAGTTAGAGCAGTGGCGACGTCTCTCTCTTTTCAGAAGAATATGTCATTAAAGAAAATCATTGACACGACATATTGGAGGTGCAATTCAGTTTTTTGCATCTCACTATCTTAAAGACGTTCGCGTGACCTACGAGAAATGTTTTTCTCTGGGACCATTTGTATCGGCGGATACAATACTGGGTACGGGGGGAGCAAACACCAATCCTTAAATTTGTACATACCTTCTACTGGATATGTTCTAGATTCCTGCTGACAAAGAGGGCTTAGTGCTGCACTGGCGGACAGTCACTGTTGTTCAGTAAGGAACTCTTGTGATATCTTTTAGGGGAGTATTTAATTTTTTTTTTGAGAATTTTGTATAAATGAGTTTTTCGTTTCGAGTTATGGGTTGTTTGTTATGAGTTCGGGGATAACTCAGAACAATTCTATAGACTAACATGGTGGTTAGGATCAGGTGGTCGGGATTGGTTATGCTCCTTCACAAGGTGTGTTGTCATAGAAGTGGTCCAGTACCCATTGACAAAGTCCTTTTAGGCTCTGCCGAGTAAGCGGTTCTTATACCCATCGACAGACCCACAAGAACTCTAGCCATAGATCTAATATCTCGCTAAAGTCTTGAGGTGATGCAGACTACCGGGCTACAGCCACGAAGTCTACCACCTATCAGGTAGGAACCAAGGTTTTTCTTTTATACCTACAACATATGTTGTTTACCTGTCTATTCCATATTAGCTGTCTCTGACCCTCCACCAAAGGGTGCCAATCAGCTATGTATATATCTGACAGGTAAGTTCATTGTATGAAAATGATATTGTTATAATACAATAAAGTTTCATACATACTTACCTGGCAGATATATACGATTAATGGCCCACCCAGCCTCCCCGCAGGAGACAGGTGGAAGAGAGAAAATATGATAGAAAACGGGGATGGTTCCTAGTCCTGCCGCCCAGGGCAGGCAGGTAGATCACCTGACCTACCGGTAGCGAGTGGCGCGAAATTTGAATTTCTGTCGGGGACGACGGAGTCTTAGCTATGTATATATCTGCCAGGTAAGTATGTATGAAACTTTATTGTATTATAACAATATCATATTTAAGACCATTGGTTTCAGTGATTATGCTGGTCTCAGTTTTTCTCAAGTGTCTGACTTCTTTTGTTTCCTGTTGCAGTAGATAATGATTATATCGTTTTATTGTTGTTAGCCTACTTGTTGTATCTTCTTTTTTTGCTGTACTATATTGCTTTAATTTATTTGTGCTGTTTTGTTATTTGGTTCCAAGTTATCCATTAGTACTTGAGAGTTAACAGGGTATTTTGGAAATGATTAATGATTTTCATGAATTTTCACTATTGTTATTTATGAAGAAGATCCATTGATATACAAGTCCCATTAAAAATTATGGTTCCACTAGCAGGCTTCATTTTATATAGATTTTCTCTGTTTTTCTCATAATTCCTTTCTCTGAAGGGGAAAGTTCACATAATAATTGTCCAATATTCATTTCACCAAAGGGAGGGCAAGGACATACACAAATGTTTTCTTTTTAATATAATTACTTTACAAACACTTACGAGAACATGGAGAATGTAACAAATTGTATGGATGGATGGTAAAATTCTGCTGCAGTGCGACAGAGTATAGTTTCATCAAAAGTTAAAGATCTGCTGAATTGTGAATCTGCTTTTAGATTTATTCATGAGGTGGTGATGGGCGAGAAATTGGTGATAAGGGCTATTGGGATGCTACTCTGGACAATTCTTATGTGAACTTTCCCCTGCAGAGAAGGGAATTATTAGAAAACAGAAAACTTATTATAAATTAAAGTTTACTATTGCAGCCATAATTTTTAATGAGATGTATGTAACAGGGTCTCCTTCCTAGATAATAATAGAAGGTTGATTGTTTGGTGCCTCTCCCATGTAAACCAAGTACCTAATTGATTGTGATGGTCAATGGCCCTTAAGTTTAAAAAAAAAATTACGATCTCTGAAAAGCCCTTGGTGCTATTCCTTTTTATATTTAAAATTCAGTTATTTCTGTCATTGTCATAACCAGGAAATTCCTCCTTCTTCCATTTAGTGATGCCTGCCTCCAAGTTGGTTTTTGACTGCTGGAAGAGTAGAATAAGCATCATTTTAGCCTTTGTAGCTTTTGCATTGTCAGGCAAGGTAACATATGCCAGAGTTGGTCTTCAGGTGTGTCTCTTGCTGTGGTTTGGTGCCATTTGTAATTTTTTTTGTCAACTTTTCAAGTTAGGTTGAACCTATAAGTGAGAAGTAGTTAGCATATTACATTGTAAGTATTTTGGCTGCAAGAAATTAAAAAGATGTGAGTATAGTTAAAATAAAATATTGTGTGAGTTTAACACTATGGTCAGTAATAAGTGATCCATGATCCCAGTCACATCTCTTTTATTCATTTACAGGCAGTTGTGAAAGTGATCTCCAAACATGAAAATTCTGAGAGGGATGATGAAGAAGAAGTTATAACTCATCATATTGATAGTGAGTCTGACACATATAGAAAAGAGACTGGCATTACAATTGTAGAAGAAGAAATGTTATCGAATGATAACACAACCCTGTTGCATAAAGTGCCCCGACCTTTTCATCACATAAATAATGACATTGATGAAAAACATGTAAATGCTTCCCCTCAGTATTATGAAAACTATAGAATGCCTCAACATGACTCTGATGATGTAGATGTGGCCTTTGTAAATTACTTAGTTAAAGAACTTAAAAGTATTAAAAATCCTAATGTTAAAAAAAAATTAAAGAAGAAAATAATAGACACTGTTCTAGAAATTCAAGTGGAAGAAGATTTATAATGAAAAACACATTTGGAAAGTAAAAGTATTCAGAGTATGTGTGGTTTTAGTGACATGAATTTGTATACGGTTTAGTTTGATTGTAAAACCTTTTATTGTTTGTGGTTATATTTTTTACTCTGTATGTTTACAAGGTATGACACATTATTATAAGATGAAGCATTTCTCAGCAAAAAAGAAACTACAGTAGTGCCTCAGGTCACAAAATTATTCCGTTCCGAAGCAGTCTTCGTAACCTGATTTTTTCGTATCTAGAACTACGTTTTACATGTAAATTGCCTAATTTGTTCCAAGCCCTACAAAAACACCACAGTAAATTTTATAATAAAGCTAAATTGACCAATAAACAATGAAATACAACAATTTGGACCATTCAATACCTACACTAAACTTTACGAAACACATTAACAAATGGCAGAAAACATTAACACTTCTTGATTATCTCCATCTTCATCTCCATAGAAAGCATCCTCTTCTTTCCGTGAATTTCAGCAACATTCTTGGGACCCATGGCTAATAACAAAAGTAATTAAGTTCACACACAACATGATAAAGTAACTTACTGTACAACGAAAGCGAAATCACTAACGCGAATTTACATTAACAAACGAAATCTGTGTGAACGAACAAATTCCAGGTGTTTACGATAACGCTGCCATAACAAAATGGTCAAGGAACGCCTTTACATAGAGGCATGATGGGACAGATGCTGACCAATAGGATAGCAGGATCTTCGGTGGTGACTAGCATCGGGAACCAATGGGAGAGCGGGAGGATGGTGGCGAGTCTACTCAGTTGGCGGCGCACGAGTTTTAAAATTGTTCTCAGCTGCCCGGGCGAATCTCAGACTTTACAATACATACCCTTTCGCAACCTGAATTATTTTCGTACACAGAAGCAAAAAAAATCTTTGTCTTTGCCTTCGTAACCTGGATTTTTCGTACTTAGGGACTTTCGTATATAGGGGTATGACTGTATAGTTTTTACAAGAAGTAAAACCTTGTGAATAAGTTTTATATACAATGATTTTACTGAGAAATGCATCCTCACTTATCTTGATAAGTACTGCTCTTCCCTCTTCCTCAGTAAGGATTGATATACATGTAGGATGTGTTCAGGGTTTTGGCTGAAGATTTTTTAAGCTTTCAAGACATTCTTATATGCAATGATACTTCAAGAACCCTGTGCCCCTTGTTCTCCAAAAGTTAGAATATGGACCTTAGATTGCAAAGGATTTTGATTCAAAGCTCAAAGGATGGTCATATTTGTTTGAAGACCCCAGTAGTGTATTGGCTGTGGCTATGGCCATGAATGACATGCATAAGCAAACTTCAAAGGGGCAGAAGCTTGGAATTTATGTTGCTGCAATTTCAACGTTGGATTTGTAGTATCTAAGATGTGGTGGAGATAATGTGCAACCCTGTGAAATCATTTTTGCATCAGTGTAATGCATCCCTGTGAAAAGCTTTATGCTGAGGGTAGAATTTCCAGAATGTAATAAACCACTATGAATATGTATCAAGCAAAATGGACATTATGTAATTTTTGTCACTGCAGGGACCTTCATTCTGTCATTATTTCTTTTAGTAGACTATCAACTTATGGGAGAGGAAATTTTCAGTTTTCAGTGCTAGGAGATTATTTACTATATCAGTACTCTTCTGATTAATTCGTACCTACCTCACAAATTCTTTTGACTTGAATGACTTATAATGGAATTAATGAGATGGAGATACCTGAACAAGCAGTCAGCTCCTTCAGTTGGACTTGGTGTTAGTTTTGGGTAGTCTTAAAAAAAGAGCCCTATAAACACATGGCTGTCTAAGTTCAAAGATGTCTAATTTTTCCAGTTTTAATTTTGCACTGTGAAGACTTCTTGATAAGATGCATGGGGTACTGACTGAAGCAACTAATATGTGATGGATTGCCTATTTCTATTCATACTCCGGGTAAGTTAATAGGAGAGGACGTGGGGGGTTGCTTATTTTTATCCAATAAGACTGCTCTTTGTGTAAATAAAGAGGTGTTATAAAGGTTCAACTGTTGCAACCCTTTTATTTCCATTAGCCTGTTGGGGATTACCATTTACACTGTGCCTTGCATGGTGCACTGAGGTAGTACTAACAGTGCTTGCAGCATCCCTTTGGTCTCTTCCTATGTTAGTGTCAAACTTCTCTGACTATCTTGCTACATTTTTAATCTCAAATAAGAACATGTAATTTGAGTGAGCACTAGGGGTTTAAAAATAAGACTCAATGGTCACGTAAAATGAATTTTTCACTAGTAACTAGTGATTCATTCCTAGTACTACTAGCTACTCAAAAGAATGGTCAAGACACCATTTTGATATTTTGTTGAGGGAAGGAACTTCTAGAGGCTACAAGTTTGGGTTTAGTGGTGGTTTTCACAAAGGTTGATTTTTTTTTTTTTTAAATTTGGAACCTATTTTTAGTGGTACTCTTTAAATACAGTACATTGATAAGGCTGAAGGAGTTATACTCCATAAGGCAGAGCAAACATTATACATTTTCACTGGGTACTGTATGTGGACACCACAAAGTTCCGACAATTCAAGGTTAAAATTCTTTTCAGATAACATTAATTTTTTTTTTCTTTTACCGAACATCGATGAAAAGCCCTTAAAATTCAGTTTTTCAGGGTAACCTGCAAGGAGAATTCATAAAAGTGTTGACATAAGGGGGTTAGGATTAGTGTGTTATGTGGAGTGACTTGCCCATCAGAGTCAAGCAATGTTGGTTATAGTAGTTTGGGGTAATAAAACTGTTGTCTTATCTGATGACACAGGTAACCCAATGCCATATCTAGTTCAGGCTGATGGATATGAACAGAGAATCAGGGAAAAAGCCACTAACCCACAGGATGCTAAAGGCCAGCCTATTGAAAGGTGAGTGATTGCAGGAGCCATGGAAAGCAGAGGGGAAATTGAAGTTGAAGAAATTACAGAAACTGTCATGAAAACAAGTTAACAAGGAATGTCATTTTCCTCAAAATAAATGTGAGAATTAGCAGCTTGACAGGTCGTCAAAAGATGACTTGACAGGAGGAAAAATTTCAATTCTGCTCAGTTAAACAAAAACAAATTTTTAAAATCACAGAAATCCAGGCATACTTTTTCTATTAAGCATTGGTGGTGGCAGTTATGGAATCCCAGTTCTGGTATACCAGCAAGATCAAGAATGATTCAAAACTTGTAAACAGCAGGGATTGTTTGCAAGATGAAGTGTTAAATATGGAAAATTAGAGTAGGAAGATTGTAGAAACTCGTACTAGAACCCAAACCCGGCCCCCTAAAAAAAAATCATCTTGCAGAACATCAGAAAGGGAGCTGTGGGGCAGGAGGGGGGCAGGGTTAATGCCCAAAACATACAAGGCAGCTGGACAGAAAGATAGATTAAATTATCTCAGAGAAGTCATGCCATTTACAGTATGAAAATAGTTTTTTTTTTTTTTGTTTTTTTTTTTTTTTAATAACATCGAGAACTTTTCTAGAAGTCACACTTTTCGGTAAACATAAACTTTGGACTTGAATTAAAAGTCTTTAATGAGATTGAAATCACCCAATGTTAATCTAGTCATTCTAGTGTCTTAGATGGATGGATTATGAAATTTAGGGCATAGCCCAAGCGCTGGGACCTATAAGATCATTCAGCGCTGAAATGAAAGTATGGCTAGATGGAAAAATGAGAAATGAAATGAAAATGATAAACTGATGACAATCCTGCACTTGAACAGGACTGTACATCAGCAAAGGCCTTTTACTCTTCCCCCAGCATTCTGATCATCCAAAGTTATGAAAGATCGTTTTGGCCAGGGGGCTCTAGTGTCTTAGATCCAGGTATCTTCCCTTAAGAAGTGAGCAGTATTATTGGTCAGGCATGTCTGCTTTTCAATCCAACATCTAGCGCTATACAAACAGTGCTTGTGATTAGTGATATGGTGACTTCCTGATGGTTAAGACTAACTTGGTAAAATGATCAATCGCATCGTCAAGATGACATTTGCTATTTGTGTCATGCAGGCTTGGGGAAGAACATTGCCTGGGTAGGATGAAAGTTTTTCGTATGTGAGCACACACATGCAATGTGCCGCTCTTGAAAAATGAAAACTACAAAAATAACAGGATTTGTGATGTGTGTGTTAATGACTGTCAAGTGCTGAGGGATCATTTGAAAAATGAGTAGGAAACTTTGAAAGATAAATTGGGGTTGACATTTGAAAAAATAGTTTAATCATATTTGTGTCGAGGAGGATGCAGTGAAAGTTGAGGTCATCTGTAAAATAGGGCGCATTAAATCAGACAACGAGAGGAGTGTTAAAGAAAATAATGAAAGGCGCAGTTGAGGCTCTGGGAGGGATTCAGGCTGCTGACAGCAGATTTACAGACAGTAATATGATTACAAATTATGAAACTGAGGTTGAGAGATGGTGCTCCTCATAATGCTGACACGCAACTTTACAAAATGTGAAGAACCTTTCTACCAAAAACTATAATATGTAACGTATCAAATGAAGATTTCATAAGCAACGTGATTGCAAGACATTAATATCTGCAGAATGTCGCGAATACTGAGAACAACTCTCCAATTATTTATGGTAAGCCAGCTGCAGGGAATATATCGGTATGATATACTGAAACGTAATCCACTGTTAGAGCCTTAATTCATAAGACTCATGATAAGATAGAACTCGAGTGGGAACCATTATTTATAAGAGACAGATACCACGACGCAGTGCGTTTTCGTTGTCAAAGGTATGGTCGCATAGAATAGAAAAACTGATACAGAGAGAGAAAGGTTAAGCCATATGCAGCAAATGAGCAATAACAGAACAAAGGCTTACTATAATGCTATGATTAGAAAATGTATAAATTGCAGAGAATTAAACATCTAGTGTTAAGTCATTAGAGAAGGAGGCTGAGAGGAATAGAAATAAGTGATCATGGATATGGATTCCAAGTGTTTTATAAGATATGCAATTTTAAAAATTGTAACTGGTTGGCACTAAAAGTGTTAAATTCATTTACAGATTTTGGAGAAATACTTAAGCATTTGAAAAATATTTTGCAAGATTAGTTTGGGAAAATATCAAACAAATTCATATTGAGTAACATTTGCACAACCCCCTAGTCGAAAACAACGATTTGTGTGATGCTTGCAGAATATACTAATACCAATTGCCTTTTGTAACGTGACCCTGCATTCTTTAACGGAGCGGAGCTGAGAATCTGAACAAAACAAACCAAATTAGAATCTCTTTCAACCCTTTACTAATAACGATATCTCTCTCTCTCTCTCTCTCCTCTCTCTCTCCTCCTTCTCTCTCTCTCTCTCTCTCTCTCTCTCTCTAAACTAAACCCTTTACTAATAACGATCTCTCTCTCGTGCAAATCAAACATTTGAGTTGCTAACTGCACAGCAATCAAATCTGTTGAAATTTACTTTAACAATTAGGATTTTCGAGTGACCGATTTGGAAATGAACTTATCTAAGAAGAAGAAAAAAAAAAAGACTAGTGACAGAGCCTTTGCTTGTGATGTAAAAAAAATCGCAAAAGGTGAATTTATAATATAGCAACAAGTGGATGCTATAGGCTGACGGAACTGAAAATCAAATAAAACTAACTTGAAATCTAAAAAACCCAACACCGATCAACTGGGATAGGTCTTACGAAAGAAATAATTATTTTCACAGTGACAATATTTTTATGTATGACATGTAATCCCATATCTAATAAAAAAAATGGGACAAAACTTTATTTCAATTGTGTAATATGGGTTACTATAATTTCATCAATATATAATATATTAAAGAATAGAATTTCCTAAAAAAACAAACCAAACATTGATTAAACAGTTGTAAGAAACGGGCCTATTACAAAATCAGCTGATTACAGATTCTGCCGGCGTTGCGTTCCTGTTGCAATAGCAACAAAGACGTGCTTGTTGACTTTTGTCACAGGTTTTTCGTAGTTTCAACAAAGGAATTAAAAGTGACCTCAAAACCTCGGTAAGTTGTATCTGAACTTGATATAAAGTTATGCGGGGAATAATCTGGTTGTTTTTTTTATTTTTTTTAATTTAAGGTTTGTCTTCGCCTTGGATCCATGGCCTAACCCCATTCAGTCTTTCCTCGTCTGAGCTACCTAGCCTACAGGGTGGGGCGAAAAACTTTTAAGTGGCCCTTTGAAACTTATGCTTCATTAGCTTTAAGTTTTTAGCTTATTTAATTTCCTTGAGTTGGAATTTTGTCTTTTCTCCTACCTGGATAATCCTTAGATCTATTTTGTTCCCTGGCTTGGCTTTCAACCTTGTCAGGTTAGGTAAAACACTAAAGCCACACCCTGTCAGCTCCAGTATGGATCAGAGGAATGTCAGTATTCTAACAAAACTGAAACAGTGAATGGTGCTGTAAACTGCATAATAATTTCTGAAATAAAACCTGGTTCAAGTACCTAAAACCCTGCTCAAGTTCATTACCCTAGGCTAGTGTAGCATCAATAACTGCAGAAAAATTCTTGTGTTCTTTGCTGACTCTAGGATGCTAACAGCCAATGGCAGAACCTATGCTAGTTTTTGACATAGTAGGGAGGGTAAACAACCGAGTGGACTGGCCAACTCACCAACTACTGTGGTTTTGGCCACCCTCCGAAAAAGTACTTTAACACGTCCTGACACCAGAGATGGTCATCCATCATGAGTTGTTGGTGGTGATAACAGGAGCGCAAGACCTCTACTCTCCTTTCAAAGTTAGTATTTTCTCCAAAGTTAGAAATTAAGGCCATATTTTAAGATTTAAACAGAGGGTAATGAAATGTGTGGCCAACGCAATGCACACTACCCCAAAACGCTTTCGAAGTTTTTACTTACAACTCCAAATATTTCGAAGATTGACGCCATCTCGATGTTTGCGGAGTTGCTTGTGTCAACAAACTTCCCATTTTCTGTGCTAAATCTGCACAACACTTGTACCCATAGACACTGGGGCACTTTCATCACAACTATTGTAAACCCGACCTCTAACCAGCACTTATTCGTACTTATTCAAGGGGACTACAGCATTCTTTACGGCGTTTTGCGCTCTTCAATTGTTTATCAGTGTCGTCAATTGGTAGCCTATATATGTGTTTACCCTCCAAACTGGGTATAAGACTTACACAAAACAGGGGAAATAAGTGAAATTAGCGTATCTATTTGTATTATATATACATATTACAGCAATTTTATCATTACTGCATTACTATGACAACTAGAATTCATGGAAACAGTTTGTAAATGCATCGGCGTATGTGTGAAGCTCCACTAGATTGGCAACGATGAGTCTTTATGCCGTCGTTTGCTCGTACTTCAGAAAAATCTGTCATTTTTCGGGGTTAATTTGGTTGCAAAAAAGGGATACTAGACATTAATTAAATAAACATTTTGAAGTAAAGTTAAACTAAATAATGAGTAAAGTAAACAATTAAGGGAATAAAGCTTTGCACCTCATAAACTGTGTAGTCGTCTGCTGCTTGTAACTGTGTTTGTGGAGTGAACAGCAATGTGGTTCAAGTGCAATGTGGAGTGAATTAAGACCAAAATGTGTATAATTACAATCAAATAAGCACTGTGGAGTTTCAGTTGTGATGGCAGTAAGGATAAAACCACCGATTACAAGGTAAAAATGAATTCAGTTCAAACCATGACCCCGGGAATGAAAAGTTTCATACTTTCACTAATATAGGCAACAAAATGTTGATTTATTGTGCTGATTACAACTGCAATCATTGAGTAAGATCAATAAACGTTACATATATACGCTAACATTGTTCAAATGAGTGCTGGGAAGGCTGGGAAAGATGGTGGATTGTCTGTGGTTAGACTGGCCAGCCACACAATTGCCACCATATTGGATTTCAAAACTGCCTTGAAAACATATTTAACGAAGAGCTCACATGCTTATTTTAGTTCGTATGGGGCTTTCATATATCAAATTATGTTGATGAAACTTCAATCTTTTTGAATGGTATGCTTAAAGTTGTAATTATATTCTTAAATATTGAATTAAATATTGAGTGAATAAGGCTGGCCAGAGCGATGACGATGGATCGTCCGCGGTTGTTTACCCTAACTGTCAACTTGATACAATAGGCAAAGCCAAGACTGTTGCAACACTGTCTTCATAAATATGGCAAAGCCTAGTCTTCTTTATCAGTTGTTGACTCAATACAACTGGCATAGCTTAGCTTACTGCAATGTAATTGTTAACTTAATACACTTGGCACAGCCTAGCGTATTGTAACATAACTCCTGACTCAATACAGTTGGCATAGCCATGCCGATTGGTGTATACCTGTTGACTCAATAATTTAGTTGGTATAGCTTAGCTTACTGATACATAACTGTTAACTAAATACAGTTGGCATAGTCCAAGACTATTGCAACATAAACTGCTGACCCATACAGTTGGCCCAACCTACTGAAACATAACTGTTGACTCAATGCACCATAACTTTCTCACTTAACCCTCTCATGATCTCATGCACGCAAGTATAGTCGATAAATTTTTTTTTTTTTGTAAGTGCACAGATGACGAACCGGGCGTGTAAGTTATTTTTGTGAAAAATTCACAAAGAAAAAAGCATCAATCATAGAAAACGTAGTTGACGCCATTGGGTCGACAGATAATGTATCTCGAAGAAAACACAAACCTGATGCCGCTAGCTTACTTAGGTACGATACTAAATGTCAACATAAGTAGGTTGGAAAATCTGAAAATTGCACTCTGCAAAACCAGCATTTTTTAATCAATTACAGTTCATTAGCAAAAACATTTATAGGAAAATCTTTGCTTCCACGTGAAAGATCAAACATTTCTACACAATGTAGGTATAAAACAAACTCCCCAAACCTAATTATTATATTTTCATGATTATTTCCAAAAAATATCTGCGATTTTTCTTAAAAAATTTCATGTTCATCACATTGTTTTTTTTATTATTTCTAAGCCTCAAAAAGATGTTCTAATTGCTTTAGGAAATAATTCAATCATTTGCCAACATAATAACACTAACCAGAAGCATATGTTATACTTCGGATGTACCAAATTTTACCAAAAAAAATTTCCATACGCGTGTTCTTTTCGGGCCCGGGGGAAAGTCATGTACCTTACACCCTTATATTTTCAGCCTATGCACAAAATGGTTAACTTTGTTAAGATATGTGTGCAGCATGGTTATTAACAAATATTACCCTAATGTAAAGTGAACACTATTGATACATCTCAAATTATGGAGTGTTTATGTTTAATTCATCATGAGCTTTTACCACTTTTTTTTATAAAATTTTTTTTTTTTGCTTTCTTTCAAAATACTGAATAGATAAAACACTGCAGACAAACACTGTAAATAATTTTCTTGTAAATTAGTTGTTACTATTCAGTATTTCAATTTCCAATTAAGTTTAGTTGCCTATTGTTTTTATTCTTTTCCAGAAAACTGAGCCAAGAGCAGCATGGATAAGATTGAAGATGTATCTGTAGAACCACTCACGGAGTCAAAATTTGTTATTCCTTACCGAATGCATTATAAACAGGTTAGAAATAAGCATTCTTTGTACCTTATGTTCTTGACAAGTATATAAAATTTCTCTTGACTAAATATGTATTGACAAGTGGAGGTTACATTCTGTGAAAATATTCAAGTGTGAGTATGCATTTTTTTTTATTTGCTGACAACAGATTCTGCGCTGAATTTTTATTATTGTCTTTTAAATTGCAAACTTTTAATGACTTCAACCAGGATATATGGCTGTCTATATATGGATGACCTCTTTTAAAGAAGTATATAAGTAAAACAATGTAAAAATATTTTTGTGCAAATTAAATAAGTTAAATGGACCAATAAAAAAGAATTTATCTTGAATATTGATCTAAAATATGGGATGGTGAAGAAATAGAATTGACAAGTTCAAATATTTAGGGTCTATAATAGAGCCTGGTGGAAGAATGGATGAGGAAATAAAACTTTGGATACAAGCAGGATGGAACAATTGGATGGCTGCCTCTGGAGTCCTTTGTGACAAAAGAGTGACATTAAGACTAGAATGAAAGTTCTATAAGGGAGCAATAAGACCAGCTATGCTATATGGTACAGAAATGGCAAGTATGACAAAGGCAGATGAGAAGAAAATAGACATAGCGGATATGAGAATGTTAAGATGGATGTCTGGTGTAATGAGGGAGGATAGGATTAGGAATTAGTATATCAATTCAGAAGGGAAGAAGACATACTGGAAGGCATGCTATGGAGATGGAAGTGCAGGGTAGAAGACGAGGAGGGCCAAGAAAGAGATGGAGAGACTGTGTGAGGGAGGACTTGAGAGAGAGGGGACTTGACGAATCAGACGAGCACCACAGAGGTAGATGCAAGTTGCTCATCTAAAACAGCGACCCTATGTATAAATGGGACTAAGCTGAGAAGAATAAGTTTATCTGAAATATATGGCCATGTACGTACATGTAATATTAATTTTGCTAATGTACCATTTTAGGGTTTTGGGGGGTTCATTTTGACCCATATGAGACAAATTTGTGGGTCTTATATAATGATAAAAAATCTTGATTGGCTCATAAGTCCGAGACTATATTCAGGTTATGTGTGTTATCAGAATCACAAAGTAATTCATTGTCCCTTTTTTGTGCATACCTTTAATACATTTCATTTCCTATTACAGTACCTACTCATGTTTTCAGGATGGGAAAAAGAAGGTATGGGACTTAGTAACCCAGCATGAAAGTGTTTCAATCATTATCTACAATACGACAAGAAAGCGCTTGTGTTCGTACGACAGTTTCGCCCTGGTACAGAATCGTCATACAGTATAATTATTTTCATGAAGTTTCAAATATTACAATCTATAATCTTGACTGTTGAATTTTTCTTTCTGCACTAAGTTGCCTTTTTATTGTAGTGTCTTACCGAACAATTATAGAGCCGTGATTTTCCACGAGCGGCAGGATACTAAATTCAAATTTAGCGCGTCGGCGTCGCCAACACTGGTGGTGATGACGTCATCTCCCTCCACTCGCGGGAGAACCAGGTACAACTGCCCAGGTGAATCCAATTCTTTTCCTGCCGGCGTCCGGTAAACATCGGTGGTCGGTGCGGTTGGATAACTTTGCTTCGCTTTTTTCTTGTGGATTTGATCTTCGGAATTGGTGAAGTACTCTTTTTTGGCGTTGTTGTTATTTTGCTTTTTATTTAGGCGTTGCCATGTCGGATTCTAGGTCCGTCGGGAGTTAGGTTTTGCATCTCAGGATTGTAAAACTAGATTATCCAAGCTAGAGTATGATTCTCACACTAAATGTGTTAAGTGTAGACAGGTTTGTTCAGCAGATCGAACATGTAACGAGTGTAGTGATTGGACTGATTCTCAATGGAAGTTTTTTAGTTCATACTCGGAGAAATTAGCTAAAGACAGAATTAGAAAAGCAGCGCTTAGGGAAAGTAGACTTAGCTCTGCTTCGTCTTGCGATGCATCTGTTCCTTCTGTTTCTCCTCAAATTGTTATGTCTCTTTTAAACTACACCTCCTATTCCTCCTACTAATCCCACTTCTCCGGCTTCCCGTGTAGTTTTCTTCCGACACCATTGCCAGTCTGGAATCGAGGTTAGATCAGAAATTTTCGGTACTAGCGAATACGGTTTTGCAACTTGGTAATTCAGTTAAGACGTTTTTGGAGAAAGCAGCCTCAGGTAAGAGTGTAGTTGAGGGTGCGTCTGTCTGTCCTGACACGTCTCCTAGACAAAGGTCACTGTCCAGCTCCCCCGCACCGGGGAGAAGACATACCGGAAGTCCAAGGGAGTCGATCGGGATTTGCCCACAGACAGGCGCCTCTCTTGTTGAGCCTGTTGCGCCTCAACAGGGCTCGGTTAAGCGTTGGAAAGGTGTTGCGGTCAGACGCCTTTCAAATGATTCAAGCGATTCGTCTCCGGTCGCACGGCGCTCTTGGCGAGATTCGCCCAAGTTTTCGCGTCCCTTAAAGAGGCGTTCAGGCGCCGATTCTTCGCCTCCTCCAGTCAAGCGGTATAAGGAGCCTGAGAGTAGGGTTGCGCCTCGGCCGTTAGCGGCTCGTTCGTCGCCTCAATCTGTGCCTTTTTCGGCTCCATCTACTAGTAGAGATTTGGTTTTTAGCGCTGTAGCTAGGCAGTTTCTAAGGGTGTTTTGCTTTAGGCGCTTTTTCGTCTGTTACGCCTGATGCGCCTGTTTCGCCTCGAATTTCGGCGGCTCCGAGCGAGGCGCAAGTAGTTTTTCCGCCCTCCTGCTGAACACTTTAGGCTCTTCCAAGCCTACGTTAACTGTTTTTGATTCGTCTCTGGCGCCTTTGCGCAAGCAGTTAGAGATGTTAACCAACTGGATGAATGAGTCCAAGGGTGGGTCGAAACCTTCAGATCCGGTGTAGTTCCGTCTACTTCTTCGGCGGTATCGGAGAATGAAGAAGAAGTAGAGGAGGAGGATTCACATCACCTCGTGTTATTCACGTCTCCTTAGATTTCTTCTGGTATCTTATCCAGATTATTTTGAGAAAGCGGCTCCGCGCTCCCCAACTTCGACTTTTTTGATGAGGAGGAAAACTTCAGACCCTCTCCTCCCAAAACTTGTTCTATCTAAAGCGGTTAGACATTCGTTGAAAGAGACGGAGAAATGGATGTCTATGAAAAGAGACTTAGGGGAAGGCTCTTTTTGCTTACCCTCCTCTAAGTTGCTTCGTAAGAGGTATAGGTTTTATGTAACTGGGGGAAGAACTCCTTCTCTGGGAGGTTTTCTGCCTCCTCCCAGGGAGACTTCTCCAGTTTAATCGACTCCTCTAGAAGATCTGCTTTCGCCGCAGCGAAAGTTTTCTTTACAGCGCCTGAGTTGGACCACGTTGTAAAGAATCAATTTAAACTTTTGGAAGTCTTTAGCTTCCTTGATTGGACTATTGGCGCTTTAGCGGCCAAGATCGAAGACTGTCCTTCTCTTTCCCAGGAGTTAGCGGAGGATTGGATTGGTGTTCTGTCCTGTGCGGACAAATCCATTAGGGATGGATGTGATGAGTTAGCTTCGCTCATCGCCTTTGGTACCCTTAAGAAAAGGCAACTTTGGTGCTCCTTTGCTTCTAAAAGGGTTACGTCCCAACAGAAGTCTGCTCTCTTGTTTGCTCCTTTTGTGTGAAAGATAACCTCTTTCCAGACGATGTAGTGTTGTCAATTTCGTCTGCGCTAGATAAGAAATCTACTCGGATTTTTACTGGCACAGTCTACTAAGAGACCTAAAGCTCCTGTGGAGACTGTTCCTTCGGTTTCTCCTCTGGCCCAAGCGCCTTTCGAGGAGAAAACCCAGCGCTTCTTTCGGCCGAAATCGAATTTGCGACCTCAGTCTAAGGCCTCGGCCAAGGTTAACAAACCTTCCAAATGAAAGCTCGGTTCTTCATGCACCAGTGGGAGCCAGGCTGGCTCTGTTTTGGGAGGAATGGGAAAACGAGGAGCAGAAGCCTGGGTAGTGCAAGTACTCAAGTTCGGCTATCGTATTCCTCTCGTTTCACCTCCCTCGCTCTCACCTGTGCCAATTCCATTCCAGGCATACTCTCCGGGCTCAGACAAATTTCTGGCGCTAGCCGCAGAAAGTGGAAGCGCTTGGTTTCCTCAAAGAAGAGATTAGAAAAACAAAGATAGAAGGGGATTTTCCTCCAGGCTTTTACAATCGCCTTTTTGTAGTTCCCAAGTCATCAGGGGGCTGGAGGCCGGTTTTGGATGTGAGCGCCCTGAACTTGCATGTCCAGAAAACAAAATTTCATATGGAGACCACTCGGTCGGTTCTGGAGTCCATCAGACAGGGGGATTGGAGGTCTCTCTGGACATGCAAGACGCTTATTTTCACATTCCGATACATCGCGAATCTCGGAAGTACCTGAGGTTCATGTTCGAAGGCAGTGTTTCAGTTTCGGGCGCTTTGCTTCGGACTAGCGACCGCTCCTCAAGTTTTCACCAGGGTTCTATCCCCGATAGGAAGCTGGCTACACATATTAGGAGTAAGAATCTCCCTCTATCTGGACGATTGGCTTCTCCGGTCGGAATCAGAGAGTCGTGGGCTGAAGGACCTTGGACAACTCTGATCTTGCCAGAAAAGTTAGGAATTCTGGTCAACAAACAGAAGTCCCAGTTGGTTCCATCTCAGAGCATCCTTTATTTGGGGATGATTCTGAATGCTCAAGTTTTCGGGCTTTTCTGTCCCGAAGAGGGTTCAAGGCTGTCTGGAGACAGTTCAGGAGTTCTTGGACAAAAAGGTAAGAATTCTGCCAATCAGTGGATGAGGCTCCTGGGCAAATTGACGTCAGTGGAGAAATTTGTGACGTTGGGAAGACTGCACATGAGACCTCTGCAGTTTTTCCTGAGAGCCTCTTGGTGCAGGAAGACACAACCAGACTCGATTACCTTTCCTGTCACAGATCAAATAAAAGAGGACCTAAGGTGGTGGCTCTCTCGAGCAAGGTTGGAAGAAGGGTTAGATTTACGACCCATCCTCCCGAACCTACAGTTCTTTTCCGACGCATCGGACACAGGTTGGGGAGCCCTACTGGGAAATCAACGGACTTCAGGAGCTTGGTCGGAGAAGGAGAAGAGTTCCACATAAATGTAAAGGAACGGTGTTTTAGCAATTTTCTTAGCTCAGACAGTTTCGGAGCTTAGTAGAACGGCGAGTAGTGGCAGTGCATTCCGACAACTCTACGGCTCTCTCGTACGTGCGGAAACAGGGGGAGTGACTCAGTCTTTCTCTCTGTACGAAGTAGCCAAGGATCTCCTCCTGTTTGGTCAAACGAAGCAAAGGTTCAGCTAGTCCCGAGATTTGTTCCGGAAAGATGAACGTCCTGGCGGACGAGTTAAGTCGTCAACAGCAAGTGTTACCTCTGGAGTGGACTTTGGACAACAAGATTTGTCAGAAACTTTGGCGCCTTTGGGGACGACCGTCAATAGACCTGTTCGCGACATCGAGGAACAACCGTCTTCCTCTCTTTTGTTCTCCAGTCCCAGATCCTCTAGCTTGGTCGGTGGACGCAATGCTGTTGGATTGGTCGGGTCTGGAAGCTTATGCATTCCCTCCGTTCGGTCTAATAGAGGTGCTGAACAAGTTCATGTCGCACAGCAATGTAACGCTAACGTTAATCGCTCCCTTTTGGCCCTGGCCCAGGAAAGAGTGGTTCCCGGACCTTCTCCAGTTGTTAGTAGACTTCCCCAGACTTCTTCCTCAGAGAAGTGGCTTCTCAAACAACCTCACTTCAAGAGGTTCCACCAAACTTGTCCGCTCTAGCTCTGACAGGGTTCAGACTGTCCGGAATCTTGTCAGAGCGAAAGGATTTTCAAGAAGAGCTGCAGAAGCTATCGCTCGTTGTAGGAGAGAGTCTTCTAACAAACTCTATCAAGGGAAGTGGAGAATCTTCAGAGAGTGGTGTAGAAGTGCTAAAGTCTCTACTTCTGCGACCTATTTAACAGAAATAGCAGATTTTCTTCTATTTCTTAGGAAACTCTAAGAAACTGGCTCCTTCGACGATCAGAGGATATAGAGCCATGCTCTCTTCGGTTTTTCGACATCGAGGTTTGGATATTTCCTCCAATTCAGATCTGTCGGACCTCATTAGGTCTTTCGAAACCACTAAGCTCCCGCAAGATACAGTGGCTTGGAACTTAGATGTGGTGCTTAAGTTCCTCATGGGGCCACCGTTTGAGCCTTTGAAGTCGGCTTCACTCAGGAACTTGACTAAGAAGGCACTCTTTCTTTCTTATTGCACTAGCTTCTGCTAAGCGTGTCAGCGAATGCACGCTATAGACAAAAGAGTCGGTTTCTCTCAAGGCAATGCTGTATTTTCGGTATCTTTGACCTTTCTAGCCAAAAATGAGAATCCTTCTAATCCTTGGCCGAGGAGTTTTGTGGTAAGGAACTTATCTGATTTGGTTGGACATGCGGAGGAAGAAGGCTCTTATGTCCAGTCAGGGCTATTAGCAGTATCTGTTTGCCACTAAGGGTATCAGAGGACAATCTTCTAAGCTCTGGACCTCGGTTCAAAATCCCTCTCGTCCTCTTTCTAAGAATGCTATATCGTTCTTTATTAGAGAGCTTATCAGGGAAGCTCACTCGCAGTCCGAGAACGACAATCTTCCGTTCTGAGAGTTAAAGCTCACGAGGTTAGAGCAGTGGCAACTTCTTTAGCATTCAGAAAGAATTTATCTTTAGCTTCGATTCTTCAGAGCACGTTCTGGAGATCGAATTCGGTTTTTGCGAGTCATTATCTCAAAGAGATAGAAACGGTTTTCGAGAATTGTAAAACGTTAGGTCCGGTGGCGGTTTCTGGCATGGTGTTGGGAGAAACGGCACAGGGGTCGTCACCTCTATGCTAACTTTTCACCTTGAATAGGTTGTCGAGTTCAAGGGAAGCTGGGGGTACTGAGTACCTGGGATACTCACCAGTCTGTTAGGTCAGATTTTACAATGGTTGGGTATATATGTTTTTAAATCTGGTGTTGGTGACAATGTTTTGTATGATTGAATTTCTGGTCTTAGCCCAGGGCAAGGGCAATCTTTGTTGTTACTATCCTCCGTCAGTCAGCCTTGACTCGCTTGAACTACGGAAGGATTCCACTCCTGTAGAGGCTAACTTTGGTCAAATTCCAATTCCTCTACAATAGTAAGAAGAGCACCGACCAGAGGCAGTAACAGTCTGCTGTAGCTCTCTTACAAGGTAAGTACAACAGACACCTTGAGTGTTTACTGGTATTGCAATAAATGTAACCATTTATTTAAAAATACTAGTGGTCACTGAATCCCACCTTCCCATAAATGTGTAATCAGCTCTATAATTGTTCGGTAAGGACACTACAATAAAAATGAAATTTTCATTATTAAAATGAAGTTTTATTGTATACTTACCGAACAATTATGATTATACCCACCCTCCTCCCCTTAGGTGGACGGACGGGCAGAAAGAATTGGATTCACCTGGGCAGTTGTACCTGGTTCTCCCGCGAGTGGAGGGAGATGACGTCATCACCACCAGTGTTGGCGACGCCGACGCGCTAAATTTGAATTTAGTATCCTGCCGCTCGTGGAAATCACGGCTCTATAATTGTTCGGTAAGTATACAACCTAAAACTTCATTTTAATAATGAAAATTTCATTTTTTTAAGACCACTGGTCTTCTTTTCCAACTGTACAATATATACATTAGTGGTTACAGGTTGCTTTTCATCAATTATTTACCTGTTCAGGTGGTACAGTAATCCTAAATTACCAGTTTGGTATTTTCTGAGCCATATTACTAGTTTTCCATTTATGCTAGAGTACACTTAATTTTCTCTATAATTCACACTCTTCTTGTACTGTAGTTTCACTTTGAAACCTGTGTGCTTTTGGGAACTCCTAAAACTACTGAGCATCTCTGTCACAATTGTGATTACTAAAATATGCATTTTCATTCACAGCTGTGTATTATAGTATTGTGAGACAAAAGGAGCCAGACTGTAAAGTTGTTGATACTTCGAAGTTCCCTGGTGTGGATGGCATCACTCTTGAACTTTGTGCTGGGATTCATGACAAAGATCAGTCACTAGTTCAAGATGCCAAAGATGAAGTTCTTGAAGAGTGTGGTTATGATGTCCCATTGGAGAGATTCCAAAAAATACTAACCTTTAGGTGAGGTATGCAAAATTTCTTATAATTTGCAAAGCTATTTTTCCTAAACAGTGGTTTAATGAGCTTATTAAGTACCATTGGTCACAAAATTTGCTTTCTCATTTATGATGTTTCACTGCACTGTGGAAGTACAGCATGGTTTACTATGTTGGTTTGGTTTTGGGAACTGAGGGATAGAAGGCCATAGATTATGGCTCCATAAGGTTCAATATGATGCTGCCTGAAAAACCAATGAAAGGCTTTAGGCTTAACAACACTGCTTGAGATTAAAGCCTATTACATACTATTCTCAGCAAATTACCAAGATTTTCATTGATTTGTAAAATGGGCAATCTACTGGAGACTTGTGCGCACCATCAGTCTCTTCTGTCTCCCTCTGTATCTTTATAGACAGTGTAAGTATACAGACTAATATACTATTCTGTTTTTCTTTGCTATAGATTATTTTTTTATTATATGGTAAACAGGTAGTCAGTATTCAAAACTGTGAAAATAGAATGTATTAATCATGGGCTACAGTATTCAGCATCTGTAAGATGAATGATCATGAGCCTGTCATTACATCATTGCAGCTGATTTTGGAATTAACCTATCACTAATAAGGAGGACTTGCTGTACAGAGGAGTTTAATATTTATGATATGCTTTTTTAAAATATGTGACATTAATACTGACATGTCCTTCCCTGTATTAACAGATCTGGTGTAGGAGTAACAGGAGACCTTCAGACAATGTTCTATGTTGAAGTCACAAATGAGATGAAGAAATCTCAAGGTATGATTTTGTGTTATATTAGTTTACAAATATGAGATTCAGTTGCAGAAAACTACTATTTTGTACATGAACTTTCCTGTCAGATATATACTTAGCTTACGTCTCTGACGTCACGACAGAATTCAAAACTCGCGGCACACGCGACAGGTAGGTCAGGTGATCTACCTTACCCGCCGCTGGGTGGCGGTTGTATGAACCAATCCCCCTTTCCAGCCAGATTTTCTCTGTCGCCGGTTTCGACTACACCTGTGGTCGTTACCTCCTGATAGTTTAATTCGTTTCTCGTTGCCTTGGATATCTTTGGACTGACTTTCGGTGAAGTACCTGATCTTGTTGGCTTGGCATACGCGCTTGTGGATTGTTTTTGGATATTGGTTTGGATTTTTCTTTGATTTCAAGATGTCTGATGTAGAGGTTAAGAAATCTTCTATGTTTAGGGTGTGTTCTATGGATGAATGCAAGGTGAGGCTACCGAAAGCAGCGGTAGATCCTCACACAGTATGCTTGAAGTGTAGGGGTAATGAATGTTCTTTTATTAACCCATGTAATGAATGTGAGAAGTTGGATGAGGGTGAATGGAAGTCTCTGTCTTCCTACTTAAGGAAGTTGGAGAAAGACAGGGTTAGAAAGGCTTCGTCTAGAAGTTCTAGTAAGTCTCGTGTCAGCGAGTTAGAAGTAGATAATCCTGTCGTAGCACTAGATCCTTCTCCCGTTTCAGCTCCTGCTCCCTGCATCGAACCCGAAGATACGCCTTCGGAAGTGGCAACCATGAGAGCCACGATCCTTAGCATGGAGAAGAAAATTTGTTCGTTGCAAGGTAAGAGCGAAAGTGCAAGTGAATTGTGCAGTGCCCCCAGTGCAGTGGAGGGTGCGTCTGATCGGCTCCTTAATGCTTCCAGGCCTAGACCTCTTCCAGACTCCCAGTCCCAGTGGAGGAGGAAAGTCAACAGCCGCAGGAAGGTTAGGGAGAACCCCCACCGGTCAGGCGTCCCCTCGGTAGATCCTGATGCTCGTTCCCAGGCTGCCTTAATTCGCGCCAAGAAGGAGGTTTTGCGACAATGCTTCTCTTCTTCTTCATCGCCTTCGCCTAGAAGAGGATGGAGCGCCTCGGATACCTCTCGACCGTTGAAGAGAGCCTGGAAGGCGCCTTGCGCCCTTCCTTCCAGCCCGGAGTGTTTTCCGGAGGAGCCTGAGGTGGACATCAAGAAGCCCAGGAGGGATCAGGAGTACTCGCCTCAGAGTAGGCTTCGAACCTCGTCCCTTGTGGAGAAGTTTGTAAGATTTCCGGCTCTGATTCTTGCGGGGCTGCAAGCTCAGATTTCGGCTCTTGCTGGCTCCTTGGGGGGAGGCGCTCGTCGTAAGAAGGACGTCTCTCTTCCCGTCAAGAAGTCTAGGCTACCATCTCCTGGTTTGCCTTCTCAGTCGGAGTCTGCTCTCTCTCCTGTACCAGCGGATAGAGTGAGGCGCTCTTCCCTTGGCAGACACCAGTCGTCTTCCAGGCGCCAATTGCCCAGGAAGCTCTCCTGGCGACATCATTTCTCCCGTGATACGGGAATCAAGCTCCTAGTAGGCGCTCTTCTAAGGATAAGCGCACGGCTTCTACTTCTCGCTCCTTTCCAAGAAGAGCCTTCAATCTCCGGATAAGAGAGCCTCCCCCTGCATGGAACACTTCCTAAATGACAAGCTCTCATCCATCCTCCTTTTGTCAGACGCACCTAGAGCCTGGTTAGGCGCTAACTTCCCCAGGGTAGCCGCTTCTCCTGGCTGACCGAACGCTCTGTGATCAAGATAGGCCGCTACTCTCCTGGTTTTAAAGGCGACTATTCGCCTATGTTGGCCGCTCTGTTCCTGTCAGGCGCAAAGAGCCCGAAAGAAGCCTCTCTTCTGGTAGACAAGCTTTTACAGAGACCCACGCGTCTCGATCCAGGTATTTGGATCCTGGTAGACGCCTGTCACCTAGTAGGCGCTCTTCTCCAGGGATTCGCTCTCCTGTTAGTAGGCCACCAAGAGCCCAGCAGGCGCTCCTCTCATTTCAGGCGCAGTTCGCCAGGCAGCCGCTCTCCTCTTGACAGGCGCACAGAGTCTGGTAGGCGCCTTGAGCATAGTAGGCTCTCCTCTCCTAGCAGGCGCTCCCCTTTGGACTCCCGTGTTTCTCTGGACAGACGCCAAGAACACAGAGGACTCCTTCGATAGGAGCTCTCCCGAAGCTTTGGCTTCTCCTGATAGGCGCCAGACGGCTGCCAGACACTCCTCACAGGATAGGCGCACTTCTTTAGAGAAGTCCGCCTGCTCTCGTAAAGAAGTTGAAGGTTCTTCGGTAGATGAGAAGGAACATTCAGACGAGGACGTGTTAAAGGATTCTTCGGTCTCGTCTTACAAGATCCTGACAGACCTCCTTCTTCAGGAGTTTGGAGATGCGCTTACTCCGGTCGCTCCTCCTTCTCCTCTCTCCTTATTCTCAACATCAAAGAAGACGAAGGTTTCCTCCTGTGTGAGAATGAAACCAACCATCTCAATGAAAAAGGCCTTGAGAGGTTTTGGTGATTGGCTTCTTTCTAAGGAGGAGAAAGGGAAGACTGTTTTTTCTTTCCCTACTTCCAAGCTTACGGGAAAACTTGGTTTCTGGTATGAGTCTGGAGAACCCTAGGCCTGGGTCTTCCCTCATCTGCAGACGCGGACTTCTCTTCACCGGTGGATTCCTCCCGACGCTTGGCCCCTCTTGTCTGCGAAGACTACCTGGGCGATGAACGAGCTCGACCACCTGTTGAAGGGAATGTTCAGAGTCTTGGAAGTCTTCAACTTCCTTGACTGGTCGTTAGGGGTTTTAGCTGGAAGAACTCAGAAACCGGATTCCCTTTCGCCTGAGGATCTCAACAGTGTCCTTACTTGCATGGACAAGGCAGTGAGAGATGGGTCTAGCGAAGTAGTCTCCCTGTTTGGAGCAGGGGTTATTAAGAAAAGATCGGTCTTCTGCTCTTTTCTGACCAAGTCAGTCTCTCATGCTCAGAGAGCCTCGCTTCTGTATTCGCAGCTTTCGCCTCTTCTCTTTCCAAAGAAGATAATTCAGGACATCTCTGGAGCTATCTCTGCTAAGGCTACGCAGGATATGCTCGCCCAGTCTGCCCGGAAACCTAGACCGACCTTCCAGACCAAGACTGAGGAAGGAGACTCCAGCTAGACAGGAGCCCTTTCGAGGGGGCCCTCCTTCTAGATAGCCTCTACCTCAGAGGTACTAGATCTTTCAAGAGAGGAAGATCCTTCTCACGCTCTACCAGAGCGAAAAAGTAGGAAAGAAGTCCTCCAGACATCAGTAGGTGCCAGGCTACTAAGATTCGCAGAAGTCTGGGCACAGAGAGTAGCGTACAACTGGTCCCTCTCGATTATCCGAAAAGGATATCTGATTCCCTTCTCAGCAAGACCACCTTTGACGACGACTCCGAGGGAGTTGGTGGCCAAGTACAGGGATCCCATCATGAACCAAGCTCTTACTTTGGCAGTAGAACAAATGCTGGAGAAAGAGGCGATAGAGCTAGTGAGCGAACCATGCTCACGCGGCTTTTACAACCGCCTTTTCCTAGTTCCAAAACCTCAGGAGGATGGAGAACGGTTCTGGATGTAAGCGCCCTGAATTTCTTTGTAGAAAAGAGGAAGTTCGCCATGGAAACGACATCCTCAGTGTTGGCAGCTCTTCGTCCAGGGGATTGGATGGTGTCCCTAGATCTTCAGGACGCTTACTTCCATGTGCCGGTCCATCCTTCTTCAAGGAAATACCTCAGGTTCATGATGGGAGGAAGGATATTCCAATTCAGGGCCTTGTGCTTCGGCCTATCAACAGCCCCTCAGGTTTTCACAGGACTAATGAAAATGTAGCAAGATGGCTACATTTGGAGGGAGTGAGGGTGTCCCTTTACTTGGACGACTGGCTTATCAGAGCCAAGTCACAGAAAAGATGTTTGGAGGACCTACAAAGACCCTTTTCATGGCGAGTTCTCTGGACTTTTGGTGAACTTCCAAAAGTCTCAGTTAATCCCCAGTCAAGATCGTATCTATCTGGGGATTCGGATGGTTTCTCTGGATTTTCGGGCTTTTCCATCACCAGAAAGGATAGCCCGATGTTCAGAGAAAGTCACAGCCTTTCTAGAGAAAGACGTATGCACAGCGAGGGAGTAGATGAGTTTGCTGGGGACACTCTCCTCATTGGAGCAATTCCTTTCTCTAGAAAGGTTGCACCTCAGACCTCTCCAGTTCTTTCTACATCGGAACTGGCGTTGTCTCTTTCTCAAAACCTAGAGTTCTCCTTCAAGATTTCAAGAGAAATCAAGAAGGACCTCTCTTGGTGGCGAACCCTCTCAGGTTTGCAGAAGGGATGTCCCTTCACATACCGAACCCCAACTGAGTGTTGTTTTCCGTTTTTCCGACGCGTCGGAAACAGGTTGGGGAGTGACGCTCGGCTCAAGAGAAGTGTCAGGCACCTGGAAGGAGGAACAGGTAACCTGGCACATCAACAAGAAAGAGCTGATGCTGTTTGGCTAGCTTTGAAAGCATTCGAACCCTACGTCCTAGCTTCGACAGTTCAGATCAAACTCGGACAACACCACGGCCCTGGCATACATCAGGAAGCAGGGGGGAACTCACTCCTTCTCCCTGTACGAGACAGCAAAAGACCTTCTGCTGTGGGCGGAGGAAAGGAAGATCAGTCTCCTTACCAGGTTCGTACAGGGAGAAAAGAACGTCAGAGCGGACCTCCTGAGCAGGAAAGATCAAGTCCTGCCGGCGGAGTGGACGCTTCACGAGGATGTTTGCCAGGAGCTGTGGAGATTATGGGGCAAGCCTCACATAGACCTCTTCGCCACAGCCAAGAATGCGAGGATAGACAACTACTGCTCTCCTATATCAGACCCGAGGGCATTGTCAATAGATGCCTTTCTCCTAGATTGGGAAGGCCTAGACACGTATGCTTTTCCTCCCTTCAAGATACTTGGAGAAACTCTCAAGAAGTTTGCAGCATCGGAAGCAGCAAGGATGACGTTGATAGCTCCTTTCTGGCCCGCACAAGTCTGGTTCACAGGAAAGGACCTGGAATGGTTAGTAGACATTCCGAGATCCCTGCCACAGAGGATCGATCTGCTCAGACAACCCCACTTCGACAGGTATCACAGAAACCTCCCTGCTCTCGGTCTGACTGGCTTCAGACTGTCAAAAGTTTGGTCAGAGCGAGAGGGTTTTCTGCAAGAGCTGCAACGGCTATCGCAGCAGCAAGAAGGCCCTCTACCCTTAGAGTCTACCAATCGAAGTGGGACATCTTTCGGCGGTGGTGTAGGAACCATCACCTTTCCTCCTCCAGTACCTCTGTAACCCAAATAGCAGACTTGTTACTTTTCCTTAGGGAAAAAGGTGGACTGGCGGTATCAACCATTAAAGGATATTGTAGCATGCTGGCTGCAGTGTTTAGGCACAGAGACCTAAACATTTCAGAAAACAAAAACCTTCATTGATCTAATAAGATCCTTTGAAACATCCAAGAAGGTTTCGTCAGAAGATTCCGAGTTGGAATCTGGATATGTAGTGCTGCGTTCCTTAGGTCCCCTAAGTTTGAAACCGCCTCAGTCTGCCTCTTTTAGAGACCTCACAGAAAGACACTTTTTCTCATGGCCTTGGCTTCCGCCAAACGGATTAGTGAGCTCCATGCCCTAGAAGGGAGAGTGGGGTTCAAAGGAGATGCAGCGATCTGTGCCTTCCTGCCTTCGTTCTTGGCCAAGAACGAGAACCCCCTCAAATCCTTGGCCTAGGAGTTTTTTTGAAATCCAAGGTTTATCTGCCCTAGTAGGGGAGGAAGCAGAGAGGTCGCTTTGCCCAGTACGAAGTCTAAAGTTTTATCTTCAGAGGAAGAAGAAACTTAAGGGCAATGATGTTAGCCTTTGGTGCTTTGTAAGAGATCCAAGGAGGACTTTATCTAAGAATGGGCTTTCTTTCTTCATCAGAAGCCTGGTGAAAGAAGCATGTGACATGTGATGAAAGTCAATTCAAGCTCCTGAAGGTCAAAAGCTCATGAGGGTAAGAGCTATTGCCACTTCATTGACTTTCAATAAAAACATGTCTTTAATTAATATTATGAAAGCGACATTCTGGCGTTTTGCAACTCAGTCTTTCGCGAACCCACTATCTGAGAGACGTCAAAATCACGTATGAAAAGTGCTTTGCGTTAGGCCCATACGTATCGGCAGATTCGGTGCTGGGGCAGGGAGCTGAGACATATCCTTTGTAGTGTAAGTTTTTTGGTTGTTTGAAAGAGCATGCGTGTAGGCATCTCTTTCATGTTTGTATGTCTACAAAGATTAGATTGGTTAGGTGATCAGTTTAATGTTTGAGCTCCTTGCAATGATAGTGGTTAGTTTCTGTCATATAAGAGGGCGAATCCCCTTTGACAAGATCCTGCTTGGATTCTATCAAGTAAGCGGATACCAAATCCCTTTGATAGACCCAAAGAGTCTGTCAGCTGTAGGTCACGCCCTCGCTGAAGCTCTTCAGGCAACGCAGACTAATAGACAGTAACTATGAAGTCTTCTGCCTAAACAGGTAAGAACCAAGGTTTTATTTTACATCCTACAACAGGTGTGGTTTCCCCTTTTTTCCATGTTAGTATTGCTGTCTCTTTCCCTCCACCAAGGGTGTCAATCAGCTAAGTATATATCTGACAGGAAAGTTCATGTACAAAATGTTATAGTTAGTATACAATAAGGTTTTGTCCATACTCACCTGGCAGATATATACGATTGATGGCCCGCCCAGCCTCCCTCAGGAGACAGGTGGAAGAGAAAATCTGGCTGGAAAGGGGATTGGTTCATACAACCGCCACCCAGCGGCGGGTAAGGTAGATCACCTGACCTACCTGTCGCGTGTGCCGCGAGTTTTGAATTCTGTCGTGACGTCAGAGAACGTAAGCTAAGTATATCTGCCAGGTAAGTATGTAACAAAACCTTATTGTATACTAACAATAACATTTTTATTATACTATAGCCCCTAAATTGTACATGCTCAGTTGTTGTTATGGTATTACTCTACTGAACTTTAAATCACCTTGCATTACTTGACTGTGTAACACTCAAGCATTTAGAGTGGTACTTATGCCATCCTCTCAGTTAAGAAGACTTTTATAAGAGAAAATAGTTTATTAGAATTGTATCAGAAAAAAAATGCATATATAGCTAATTTTCATAGTTACTGTATAGTAAGATCAAGAATAAACCTTGTAATTTGGCACTTAAAGGACGGAGTTAGTTAATTATTTAAGTGAAAAAGTAGAACCTCTTGTAATTTAAGGAGTGTAAGTAATGCCTCTCACATACATTTTATGCTGCCCAATATCTAATTGCTCACTACAGCTACCTGTCAAAGCAAATCAAACTAATATTTCAGGACATGAAACTAAAAGAGCTGTAATTTGCCACCAAATTCAATCAAAGCAGTGATGATTCATTTTCTAGCTAGGTTGCTAGTGTCAGGAATAGTTGGAAAGTCAAGGCCCTGAACCAGAGAAGAGAATTTCTTCTTTTTTATCATTCTCTATGAACTCTGAATGATAAAGATGTAAGTTTTCATGGACATACCATAAAAAATGTATAGGCATTGAGTAGTTTGCAATGTTTGGAAAATGAGAATGATCTGTTGCCTGTCAATACTGACCTAAGACCCATTAGATGATAATTCAAACACTCTGCGGAAATGTTAGGCAGAGGTGGATGGATAGAAAAGGGTTGCTAATATCAATTCTATATTGATGTCTTTTTGACTGATTCATACGAGAAAATGAGCTGAGGTGAACCTGGCTTCTGATTAAAAACCTGGACAAAAATGTTAACTCATGCTGGGGACACATCCCTTTCATTTGATATGGCTAGCGCATTGACAGCATCTTTTAGTACTGTAAAATGCCTTTGAGATGGAGACCAGTCCTGACACATCTTACACATAACCCTGTTTGAGTAAATTTAACCCAAGCACTACTATATGTAAACTGGAGGATTTTTCAATGCTGCACATGAAGTTTGTCAGGTACACTGAAACATCAATGTGGGATTTTATTACAAATAATTAAATAAAATACGTACTATTATTAAATGCCAAAACCAGATTTGTGATGATTTAATAATTAATAATAATAAACCTGCAAAAGAACTTGGAAAAACTAGATGCTGAAGTAGCTCCAGGACTCATGCAGAAGAGTGTGCTCCTAGAAACTGATAACCTGGAACCCCACGCTATAAAAACCACCAAGTCAAATAGGATGACTGTGATAGATCCATAACAATAATAACAATAAGTGGTATGAACACCAACCTGAGGGAGTGACAGAAAACAATCAGGCAAAGATCCTCTGGAGCTATGTTATTAGAACAGATAGGGTGATATATGCCAATGGATCAGTCCTGGTGCTGATGGACAAAATCAAGAAGAAAGTATCACAAACAAAATATTAGTCACTGATGTTGCAGTACCATCAGACACTGGAGTACATGAGGAAAATGAGAAAAAATTGATAATATTCAAGGACTTGAAAATAAAAATTAAAAGATATGGGATATACCAATGGAAATGGTACCCATAATCATAGGAACATGAGGCATGATCCCAAGATCCCTGAAAAGGAACCTGGAAAAACTAGATACCGAAGTAGGTCCAGGATTCATGCAGAAGAGTGTGCTATGAGAAACAGTGCACATAGTGAGGAAAGTGATGGACTCATAAGGAGGCAGATTGCAACCCGGAACCCCACACTATAAATACCACCCATTCGAGTGAGACAGAAAAAGAAAAATAATACGTAAAAGTAATTATGCTATAATTATCATAACTATATACATACAGTTAATTCAGTGAATATCACCATGTACAAGAAAGCTAAGGCACAAAACTACATCAAATAAAATAACAAACAAATTAATATGCAAAATTGCTAAGAGTTCCAGTTCCACAAAGGAAAAATCTTCCAAATTATCATATTTAAGCATATGGCCACTGTAAGTACTGGCAACTTTATCACAGACACACAATGTTAATAAGTTTACTACTAATGAAAATATACAAAACACAATTTGTGACTCACTAACGACTGGAGAGAATACTGTACTTCCACCAAAAACACAGAGAAAACCATAGACCGAATGGGTGTCCAATGGAGAGTTTCCTACCTGCAGATATACCCAAGTGTTCAACAGTAGGACTTACCGAAAACCGAAAATGGCAAATTAATCACTAACCAGCACCACAAAGGAGATTAATGAGAAGAGTAACAACTTTGCATGAGTAAAACAATAATAAAGTCAGAAATAAGGGGCATTCAGAGACCACAATGCTTGGTTGGGTAGAAAAGGGGACTCCTGGAGATTACTCTGATGCATAAATATCTGTAATGTGTTTGTGGTGAACCTAGCTGCACTTTATAACCACTCAGTGGATAATTACATGTTTGTACTTAGATACTAAAAAATCCCTTATTTTCCAGGTGGAGGCTTAGAAGCTGAAGGTGAATTAATTGATGTGGTAGAAATGTCAATTCCTGAAGTCCGAGCATTGATAAGCCAAGATACAGTGAACTGTCCTGGAGGGTTTTTATTTGCTGTTATGTGGTTTTTGCACAACAAAGCCCCAAAGGATTGATGTGTGTATAACCTATAAGGAAAATTATTGCACCTTCAAGAAGTCTGGTGCATTGCAATTGAGAATCAAAATTTTGCTGTGGGCATTTTATATCATCCTTAATTTCAATATTGATGATCTGTATTGCACTTTTCATAAGTAAAACATGGTAATGAAAAGCAGTTCAGTTTTTAGCAAGCCATTTTGTATTGGGTAAGTAGATTTGATGCATGATATGCAAGACAGAAAATACCAATTAATTTCAACTGTGCAATGCTGCATTTTTCCATAAACCAGATTTGTAAAGGGACCATAGGCAAATGCTTTTGCTATCATTAGACTTTAGAGCTTAGAGTGAAATATGTGAAAAGTGCTAAAAGATTTCTCTACAGAGTTTAAACAGTATTGTTTGACATGTGTTCCCAAGATTAATATCAGTGAAACATACAATACCTCACATTATATGTTCAGTACCTTTTTTGACATACAGTACATTCATTATTGTAACATTGTTTTGTAGCAGTTGCATTATGGTAATTTTAAATTTAATGCATTATCTTAAAGGAATGATTAAAACATTGTTACAAGAAGTGTGGACTGTGAAGGAAATAATTGTGTGATTTACCTATTGTAATACTACCTCTTTTGAGTGGAAAGAAATTCATATATACACTTTCAATTTCAATTATTACAGATGGTTACCTGATAAAGATGGTTACATAGAATATTATTGTTGCTGTTGTTATGATTATTATTGTTGTCACTGTTCAGAAACAGACTGCCTAATCATTTCAGTAAAGTACTGAATTTGATAAAATAGGCTACATCTTATATATGCAAAGTTGAGGTATCCTGTAGGCTAATGTTTAGCCAGTCAGTTACTTCTACTTAGCCCAATTCCATAATGGTGTAATATTATTTCCTCAAATTATATTAACCTTTATGATACTATTTTCTGTTTTCTGAAGTACTCATTATCATCATCATGAACAGTTTTACAATAGTTTTTCCTTTGAGGGAATTAGATGTTTAAATGAGTTCTCTTCATTTTCCTCTATCCTGTGCTCTCTTTACCTGAGCTCTAATCTGGTTTAGGCCTTCATCTGTTTCTTCTCCAGGATTTCCCGGGCCTTGTTATAAGTCCTCATCTTGTTACTTCCATATCTACTGCTTTTCCAGTCCCTTTTCATGACATATTCAAACTACTCTTTGAAATCTTAGTCTTTGGAAATCCCATCTCTGCCATTTTCCCAATAGTAATACATTCTTCCCCCAGTACTCTAGCCATGTCTTAACATTAAGTTTTAACACTGTCCAACATCTCCATTTTCCTTGTCATTGCTCATTTTTCTAGTGACCTCTCTTTTCATGTGTTGTAGTTGCTGTTTCTTACAGCTTCCTTAACAACTGCTTCATAGTCCAGTGTGTTGGTAAGATAATGGAAATTTAAATTTTCAAATTCTTCCAAGACCTGTCCATCTATCCCTCTCTTCCCTTATGTATACATACAATTTGTAATCCTGAGCATGCCTTCTGACACCAACTATTACTCTTACTATAAAGTACGGAGCTCACGTCTCTCCCCACACCTTTCTCCTAGCCACAATCCTGGATGTACTCTTTCCTTTGCTTCCTTTCCAGTCACTACGTATATGGTAATTTTCTGATCTTTCCATTCCACTTATGCACCTGGTAATCATTTTCATGATCTCTTCCTCCGATTCTGCATTTACCACTAGGTCATTTGCATACAGCTACCTCTATTACTATGATAAATATAGTATATTATTATTATTATTATCACTTATTTTTACCACCAAATTTTTATCATATTGGACAGGTAAACACCTTAAACCAACCTTACTACACTATACTTAACCCAAGTATTGTATCAGACCTTTATGATTTACAAGGTTGTAGCCCTATATTTATTTATCAACAACAAATAACACTTTTGCTCTATGATAAATGGGCAAACATTTAAAATATGGAAGATAAATTATTGGTACTCCAAAGTGAATGAACTTTTATGGAAACTAGGCTGGTCACAAATGTTACATTATTATCACCAAAAAATCAGGATAAAATATAAAGTAAAGGGAAGCTGAAGAAGCCGTATTATGGGCAGTATCAGTACCTTTCTGCAGATGAAGAGTGAGAAAAATATACATGTATTTATATGCAAAGGGATTTACATAAGGACAGATGACTGTGTCTGGGGTCATTTAGGTGACAGCCAAACTCAGAGGAAAAGGAATAATTTTCTTCAGAATGAGTGTAAAATAAAGGCCTTTCTATTAAAGGTGGATTCAATGACTACAAAAAATTAATACAATACTACCAAACTTGTCAGTTACAGTTACAACTGGCCTTTGAAAAAATTAGCTTCCAGGTTTATGTTGTGATTAATGTTTAAGTCATTATTTACATAGTACATCACACAGTATTTCAATGAGACCACTGAGTCTTAAATGCGAAAGTGATGATTGGAAAAGTTTGACAGCTAGTTGGCAAGTTACCAGTGAGAATGGATGAGAAGTAATAAGCATAAAACATCACAGCTGAAGGGTCACTGCTAAGAACCTTCAGTACAGCGCAAAGTAAGCCATGGAAGGCTAACTGTAAGCCATAATCCCCCACTTCTTTGAAAATATATATGACTAGTACTGAACGAATTTTGCTTTTGGTTTTTATTGACAATTGACAAGAATTTGTGTCCTGGTCATGGAAAATTTTCTGGGAAACTTCTATATTTCATGTCTTGAATGCCTGGCTATGATATAATTACACTTATATCCAGGTACTCATCCTTAGTAAATCCTTATAGTACACATATAAATGCATGTTATAGTTCCTTTGTTATTCAGCTGATAAGGGGCAATGTAACATTCTCCTGCTTTCCTTTGATTTATATGAACATTGTTTCTTTGCTACATACTATTATGATTTATATGAACATTGTTTCTTTGCTACATACTATTAAGAGAAACAAGATGACTCTTTCCATGTTTGAAATACTGCTGCAAACTTGAAGAGCCTCTTATTTGTGCACCATCTATGGATTTTTGGTTTGATGGCGGGATTTTCGACAATGCTTACCACTGCCAAAAGACAGCTTGCTGGATGTTTACTGAACTAGTTGTAATGGGTAGAATTCACCAAAGGATTGCTCACTCTTTATCTGTTACTGTTCACTAGCATACTATTAACAGTCTGTATAAACTTGAATCACCACTGAAGTGCTTGTGTCATACAGTATTGCATGAGATATGGATGGCTTAAAAACAATAGTTTACAAGAAGTGAATGTGTATACAGTATACATGAATCTTGAATTTATTAAACTCAGAAAGCTATATGGTAGTCTTGTTATCTGTTGCTGTATATATAAGAACACAATTGTTTCTTGCTTTAGTACTAGTATTGTATTATATACAGTCTTTTATTTGTATCGAAAATGAGACTGATATTCATTCTCTTATAGCAGCATATTCTGTAGTTAATTGGTCATGCTGGTTGGTTTGGTATAATTTGGGCATAATTATTGGAACATAAAAGTAAAAAAAACACCCTGCCATATTTGAATACACTCAAATTATGACTATGACTTTTATTTCCATTACTGTATAGATAATAATTCATTTGTAACTCCATATGAGCCTTGTCCTTTTACCAGACTTCAGTCCCTAAAAGAAAATCATTCCTTTAGTCCTTATGTTACCTCAGTAGTTCCAAGTAACTTATAGTAATGGTGTGTTTTATATAAAATCTCTTCATCTCCAGCACTTTCATTGTGAATGCTGAGATGTAACAAGTAGAGTACTTAATACAGGGCTGTAGGAACATTACTTGAATCCATTTACACATACTGTACTGTACTTAGAGACTGTTATGACTGATAACACTACAATCATACTTGGCTTAGCAAACATTTATTTTCTTTTTCACTCCTATGGTTAGCAAATTTGAATGCAAGTTCTGTACATGCATTTAACCACTATACGTACTGTACTGTATTTTAATATGGGGCTGTTGCGTTTTATTTTATTTTACTGGTAAACCATTGCTATTAGAGTAGTAAAAATCAGGTATGGTCATAAAGTACCACAGATTTAGTTTATTATAAATGAGTATGATGCTATATGTAGTACATAATATTGAAAAGTATTATAAGCCTAATGCTTTTTTAAATGAATTGTAAAATGCCCAAAAATAATAGTTTGAATTTTTTTTTTATTCCAATAACAGGTTGTACTTGGTTATTACTTGGATTTGTAATGATTGTTACATTAATTCCATAAAATGGATATTAATGGCTAATGAAAATGTTGAGAAATGCTTTTTATTTCTTTCGGTGATTTTTATCCTTTCTTTTCCAAAAATACAAATGAGTTGGAAATTATTATATGTGCATTATTTCAACCTTGGGGACAACTTTACATAAAGAATATAATTTGGTGCTTAGCAAAAAGTTATAGTGTTTTGGTATAAAAAAAAAAAAGCTTACAGATCACAAAGAGTGACGAAATCTTTCAAACTTAGTAAATCATCAAAGAGATTAGAAGAAAAAGGAAATGAACACTTAATTTTCCTATTAATGAACACTGCACTTGCCTCCTACTGTTGCACAGTATCATATAAAGTAGTTCAACAAGGTCTGTAAAAAACTTTTCAAATCTCTCACAAGACTTGCCCAATAAAATTTGCTTATAAATGAGAAGTGAAAATTAGAATCTAGTAAAGTTGAACAATTCAAAGACACTGTGAGGAAAGAAACCAAGATAAAAAATAATATGCAGAAAGCAATGTAGCTTGGAACTGAAGTGATGATGAAAAAACTAAAGTACGTACATACACTCATACCTCAGTTAAGGGATTGTCCTGATTAATGGACAATTTGGTTAAAGGAGTTTTCTCCAAAGAAAAATTTGCTCCATTAATGGACTTTAGCTCGGTTTAAAGATGGTCACAGACAATCAGTTACAAGTTAAGGATTAAGTACATTGTATGTGTGCCATTCCCAGATGAAACAAAAGGAAGGGTTCTGGCTATGCATGGGTTTTGCTAAATGCACATATCTGCTAAACTGTCTAACTTGGTTTTGTGTTTTTTGCCATTTTAGTGAAACTAATTGCACAATGTGTAAGTCATCACTGTCCCTAATATGGCTAGAGATGCAGAGAGACAAAATCTATAGAGATTGAAGAGTAAATAATCTAAAAGTATAAAAGTGGTGTCAGCATGGTTGATCTGGTGATGGAGTATGGGGAAGCCAAACAGGCAATTTCTACCATGATAAAATGTAAAGTGGCCATCAAAGTAGTTGATGTTGTTAAGGTAGTAAAATCTGTTAGAAAGCAAAGGTCTCGGACAACTGAAGACTCCATGTAGCCGTAGGCGAGGAAGACTAATTCGATGCTTTTATCCATGACGAGAAGGCTTAGTTAAGGCATTTCCATTTCTTATTTTTTTTATTGGAAATACAAATTTTTTGAGCCAGGATTCTTACGATATTTTGTTTAATGCAGTAACGAAAGGCGGAAACTGATGATTAAAGTTTGGCTTCATGCACAAAAACCAGGACCCACAATCAAACAGTATCACAAAATGGATAAAGGAAAAAAAACCTCTATTGCATACAAACAAAAGCAATTGATTGTGATTGAATTGTTCAGGAAAAGTGGTGTTTAAACGAATGTGGTCATCGACGTCCAACAAAGGCCAGACGTCAAGAAACCAAAGACACTGGAGAGGGGGAGGGGGCGGGAGGCGGAAATGCAGGCTAGAAATGATACAGGACTCAGTAACTGCAGTTTGTAAGTATGCACTATATATTCCAAAGGGCAATCAAAACTGCAACTAGAAGGAACATCCAGACACTTCAAACCGTTGCCAAGGCGAATGGTAGTGTTACCCAATTGCTATGCGATATTAAAAAATTTCTTTCATGAATACTATACTAGCAATGTTACCAAAATACTCGTTGGCACACGAAGCTGGAATTTCCCGTTTTCTTATAAAAAAATCCCTGTTTCAGCTTTATACTCGGAATACTAAAATATAATATACCAAATCTTGTAGAAATTAATTAACATACAGGCTTATTTTCATGACTTGTTAACTTACTATGATGAGAATTATGAGTATCTACTCTCCATGAACATATTTTTTTTTTTCAAACCCTGGAAGCAGGCCGAGCTACGGCAGTCATTTAGTTTGTTCACTGTCCTATTTGGTGCAGTTGCTCAACAATTTAATGATGCTTTTCATGGACCAAGGCGCAGTAAAGAAAAGACCAGATGAAATGCTTCCGGGGACGTTTTTCTTCTTTCCAATTTGGCTCTTTATTAAAGAGCCTTGTGAGAGGTGGACAAAGAGGCAGGTAGAAGTGTACTGATTTTTATTACAGTCAAGGGAAATATAAATATACAGCATGTGGACGGAAATGTGGTCACCGACCCGCGAGAGAGTAAAAGTGGGTCGGTGAGACCCGATTTGTGTTTCTTGAGAGACATAAAATACAAAATATAAAAAAGTACACAATATATGGTTATACAAGCTTTATACACTGGCGGAAAGTCCGCTGAATGCTCTCTCAGAGGGAAGTAAGAACAACACGAATGATGAATTATATACAGAGAAAATTATGAATAAGCGTTGTCCTTACAAATACTCCCCCCCTAAGACAATAATTAGGTATAATTGTTGGCTGACTTCTTTGTACTTCGGGTAGTCACTCGCGGAAGCGAGCTGGGCGGCGGAGGCGCCCTCGGGTGCGCGATATCAGTTGCTGTGGTAGATCCTCGGGAGTTTCCGGGGACGGGATGCCTCCCCTGAGGTGATCCTCGGGGGGTTCGACCGTCTTCCGAGGGCGGCCGCGGCTACGGCCGGGAGGTTTGGCGATCGAAGGAGTTGCTTCTTTCCGAGGAAGATTGAGGCGCCCTGTGGAATCCGCGTCTGCGAGGTCCTCGTCCATGATGAAGGCTGGTTTCAGACGATCGATTGTGACCCAGTCCTCGCGACCGTTGATGGATAAGAGATATACCTTGTCAGTGCGTCGTAGGACGCGGAAGGGACCGCGGTAGGGTCTTGTTAGAGGCGGGCGGCGGGCGTCGTCCCTGACAAAGACGTGCTTGCACGATGATAGGGCCTTCGGGAGGAAACGTTTGGTTCTGTCGGAGAAGGTTTTGACGCAGGGCGTGAACTTCCCGGCGGATTACCGAAGCCTGGCGATGGAGACCTCAGCGTCGTCGGCATTGGTCGGGAAGAACTCGCCAGGGACTGTTAATGGCTCCCCGTATACTTTCTCCGCGGGTGATGCCTCGCCGTTCGCCCACGGGGCAGTCCTGAGACCGAGGAGGACCCACGGTAGTTGGCTCTTCCAATTTTCGTCGGTCCAGCGCGCCATCAGGGAAGCCTTGATCGAACGGTGTACTCTCTCCACCATGCCGTTAGCTGCTGGGTTGTAGGCGGTGTTTGCGTGTAGCGACGTCCCCATTTGGCGGGCCAGGGCAGTCCACAACTCCGACAGGAAAACTGGTCCGCGGTCTGTCGTGATTTCGTCTGGCACTCCGAATCGACTGACCCAGCTGGCGAGGAATGCTTCGGCACATGCTTTCGTGGTCGCCTCCGACATCGGCGTTGCCTCGGGCCATCTGGTGGAGCGATCGATTACCGTCAGGAGGTATCTGGCGCCTTCCGACGGGGGCAGGGGGCCAACGACGTCTATGTGGATGTGGCCGAATCTTCGTTTCGGCTGCGGAAATTCCCCCACGCCTGATTCTGTGTGCCAACTGATTTTGCTAGTTTGGCAAGGCACGCAGGAAGGACTCGAGGGAGTCCTTCCGAATTCCATGCCAAACGAACTTCTCCGTCAGGAGGCGCATCGTCGTCCGGCCCGAGGGGTGCGAGAGTCCGTGTATGACGTCGAACACGGCTTTCCTTCGGGAGGCTGGGATCAGCGGGCGCGGGCGGCCTGTGCTGATGTCGCAGAGGAGCGTCGTGCCTGCGGGTCCGAAGGGCACGTCTTCCCACTTGAGGGCGGTGATAGCAGTGCGGTATGCGGCGGTCTCCGGGTCGGCGGCCTGTTCCCGGGCGAGGTCTTCATAGTCGACCCCGAGATGCACGGCGTTGATTTCTATCCTCGATAGGGCGTCTGCCATGGGGTTCTTCTTGCCAGGCACGTACTGGATGGTGCAACCAAACTCCGCGATGGCTGCCAGGTGCCTCTGCTGTCTCGCTGACCAAGCGTCACCCGCCTTGGTGAAGGCGTGTACCAAAGGGAGGTGGTCTGTCCTGATCGTGAAGGGGGAGCCCTCGAGGAGGTAGCGGAAATGGCGCACTGCTTGGTACACCGCCAGGAGTTCGCGGTCGAACATGCTGTACCTCATCTCGGCGGCTGACAGTTTTTTGCTGTAGAAGGCGAGTGGCTGGGGCTCACCCTGGACCATCTGCTCGAGGACAGCCCCGCAGGCGACGTTGCTGGCGTCGGTGGTGAGGCGTAAAGGTGCAGTAGGGTCTTGGTGGCCCTCTTCGTCTCGTTGAAAGCCTTCTCTTGTTCGGCCTCCCACGTTAGGGCCTTTGGTTTCCCCTTCAGGACCTGTGTTAGAGGAGACATGGTGCGGGCGGCGGCGGGGATGAATCGGCGGTAGTATTTGACCATTCCGATGAACTCCTGCAGGGACTTGACCGTGGTTGGTGTTGGGAACTTCTGCACCGCGCCTACCTTCGAGGCCATGGGGCGCACGCCCGCCGCGGAGATCTCGTGCCTGAGGAAGTCCACCTTCTCGGCGCCGAAGGTGCATTTGTCGAAACGGACGACCAGCCCGTTTTGCTGCAGGCGCTTCAGGACCACTCGGACGTGATGTAGGTGCTCCTCCAAGGACCTGGAAAAAATTAAGATATCGTCGACGTAGCAGACGCAGAAGGGCAGGTCCCCCAGGATGCTGTCCATCAAGCGCTGGAAGGTGGCCCCTGCGTTCCTCAGGCCGAAGGTCGAGTAATGGAAGACGAAGGAGCCAAAAGGCGTGATGATGGCAGTCTTGGGGACATCCTCGGGGTGCACTGGAACCTGGAAATAGGATTTTAAGAGGTCCATTTTTGTGAAGACCTTCGCCCCATGGAGGGCCCCTGTCAAATCCTGCATGTTTGGCAAGGGGTATTGGTCGGGGATTGTAGCGAGGTGAGTCTCCTGTAGTCTCCACAGGGCCTCCAGGTGCCGTCAGGTTTCTGTACCATGTGCAGGGGCGACGCCCAAGGGCTCGACGCTTTCTTGCAGATGCCCATTCGTTCCATCTCCGGGAACGCCTGCTTTGCCTCCTGGAGGCGGCCCCTGGAGGGAGTCGTCGGAACTTTGCGTGTGTCGGGGGGCCTGTGGTGGTTATGTGGTGGAATATTCCGTGCTTGGGCGGTGTCCCTGCCGCCTGACGAAGTTCCGGCTTGAAGACTTCGGGAACTCCTGCAGGAGGTTGCCGTATTTGTGGGGGGCGATGGTACAAATTGTAGGGGCGCCCCGGGCCTGCTGCCAGTGGAAGGGACAAAGGCATGTCCCCGTGTCGAGGAGGCGTTTCCGGCCCACGTCCACCAGGAGGCCGTTCTACACCAGGAAATCTGCCCCCAGTAGCGGGATCCTGATGTCCGCGATTGTGAATTCCCAGACGTAGTTTCGCCCCAAGATGGATATCTCGAGGGGCTTCGTGCCGTAGGAACGGATGGGGGTCCCGTTTGCGGCGACAAGGGCGGTTGTTTTGTCGGGCTCGCGGCTACGGTCTTTTCCTGACGGCGGGAATATTGAGTGCATCGCCCCCGTGTCCACCAACATCCTCCGGCCGGAGATCGCATCGCGGACGTAGAACCCTACGGTGTGTGGTTCCGACGAGGCCGTTGCCACGGGCGGCCTTGGTTTTGTTTGCCGTCGCCGTTTTTTGACTGCTGGAAGGTGCAAGGGCTTTCGCACCTCTTGGAGAATCTCCCGAACCTCCGGTGGAAGCGGCACCAGGAGTTTTCACCTCGCTGCGTGTGGGAGGACTTCCCTTGGGATACGGCGCCAATCTCTTCCATTGGGTCGTCGTCGTCTTCTTCCTTCTCTGCGGCCAGGCACACGGAGGATCGGGGGGCGGCGAGCTTCGCGGCATTGTTCGACAACGTCAGTTTCTTTGCCTTCTCTAGTAGTTCGTCGTCCTCTAGGGTGTACGCGTTGGTCAGCTGTTTTCGGACGTCCGGCTCGAGTTGCGGCTCAGGCTGATCTCTTTCTTTTTTCTGTCGGGGCCTATTTTGGGTAGACGGACAAGGCCCATCACAGTGTCCCAGGCATCTTGGGTGTCGGCGCCGCGCATGGGGTTCGCGACTAGGTCGAGGGCGCGGGCGGCCCTTTCAGCGATGGGCGCGGAATAGGCTGTCACGAGCCTTTCTTTTATCTCGTCGAGCGTGACAAGTCCGGTTCGTGCTCGACCGGTCAGCCAGTTAGATATTCGGTCGAACACATCTGTCGGGAGAGCTGCTGTGACGAGGTCAGCCTGCAGCACTTTGTTCGTGAGCCCCGCGATCCGGAATTGCCCTTCAGCTCGGAAGAACCAGGCGGTCGGGTCAGCCGTTGTGAAGGGGGGCAATTTGACAGCTTGAGCGGCCGCTGTGTCCGAGGCCATCGCTGGGGCGGGGGAGGCCTGGGTTTCCCGCGTGGTACTGTCTGCGCCCATTGTCCTCTCTCACAGAAACGGTTGACAGAGTCGTGAATGGCGGGCCAAACCGTTTGAGGAAACGCCTGAACACACCTTGGGCAGGTATGCCGTATTTAGTCCGTTAGAGGCGTTGGTTATTTCCACGGTAGGAGCTTTCAGAGATCTATACTGAGGCGCCGTGTGAGTCCGTTAAAGATCTCTGAAGGTGAGCGGCGGTAGTAAGTCCCTTAATGGCTGAGCCAAAACCGCTTGGGTCACCGTCACTCCGGGGTCACCAGTTGTGAGAGGTGGACAAAGAGGCAGGTAGAAGTGTACTGATTTTTATTACAGTCAAGGGAAATATAAATATACAGCATGCGGACGGAAATGTGGTCACCGACCCGCGAGAGAGTAAAAGTGGGTCGGCGAGACCCGATTTGTGTTTCTTGAGAGACATAAAATACAAAATATAAAAGTACACAATATATGGTTATACAAGCTTTATACACTGGCGGAAAGCCCGCTGAACGCTCTCTCGGAGGGAAGTAAGAACAACGCGAATGATGAATTATATACAGAGAAAATTATGAATAAGCGTTGTCCTTACAGCCTTCTTCAGAATTCTTCGGGCAGTTACACAAACTACAGAACTGATGTGTCATGAAAGATATAACTCTTTTTACAGCAG
>NC_087205.1:98338446-98358564 GCF_015104395.2 Macrobrachium nipponense | reverse complement strand
ATCGAGCTACAATGTCCTTTAATATCTAATTCGCTCTACCACGGAATTAATATATTTTCATATATGCTTAACCGAAGGGGAATTTTGTTCTCGATAATAGACTTGCCTGGATCAGGGCGCGAACCAGGATCCTTCCAAATCCAGAACCGTCAGTGAAGCTTTTTACCTACTACACTACCGCGGTAGTGTAGTAGGTAAAAAGCTTCACTGACGTTCCTGGATTTGGAAGGATTCATGGGTTTCGCGCCCTGGTCCAGGCAAGTCTATTATCGAGAAAAAAAAAAACTTCCCCTTCGGTTAAGCATATATGAAAATATATTAATTCCGAGTAGAGCGAATTAGATATTAAAGGACATTGTAGCTCGTATAATATATATATATATATACATATATATATATATATATATATATATATATATATATATATATATATATATATATATATATATCTGCTTAAAAAATCACAGTAGATGCACGTGACTTCATAAATAAGCGAATACCACGGGAAAATGATAGTCAGAAATCCAAGCGCTTTTGTCTTTTTCAGACATCGTCAAGGAGCTACTAAAGTACAATTGGAGTTTGGAGAGGAAGGTCTCAGGTACAAACAAGATCAGGAATACCAGATGGTTAATTATCAAAAGGGTAAAAATTAAAAGGATAATCCAGGATTATCGGATATCACAGGGTCACAAACTTAAACAAGATTCTGACCCTAACTGAAAATACAAACGTATCTTTACAGTCCAAAACATGTAAAAAAAAAAAACTGATATATTAATTTTGTTGCTTATATTTATCAACAAACTTTTTTTTCATTATGAAAGCATCAAGTTTAAATAAACCAAACCGACTTAAATTTAGAACATTTCTATTATTTGACTTGATAAAACAAGATTCAATGATATTCCTTTTAACTGTGTCATTACATGGGACTAAGGCTCTTGCTTGACTCCAGTTAATAGGATGTCTAAATCTCTCATATGTACGAATAATGCATTCGATATTGCCCAGTTCTCACAGAATATTGATGTTGCTTGAGACGCTGTGAAAGAGATTTGCCGGTCTGTCCGTAATAGACTTTATCACACTTTTTGCAAGGAATTTCATATATGCAGCTGGAAGATCTTTAGGAGAATTTTTGATTACTAAACTCTTGACATTAATATTACTAAAAACAACATTTATGTTAAAAAGCTTTAAATTCTAGGAATATCTAAAAACCTTTCATCATAGGGTAATTTTAGAATGTTAGCTTACTAAATTCAAGGTTTGTCATTAGTTGAATAAAATGTTTTTCTAGCTCTTTTCCATGCCACATCTACAAAAGGTCCCTTGGGTATTTAAGTTTCAATGCAATATCATAAATAGTTTTAATTTCAGCGTCAATAAACTGCGGGCTACAGACACGTAAAGCCCTTAGGCCCTTAGGAAAAAATCCCAGAAAAAACAGAGAATTTAACATTTTGATGGTGATTGGAGTAGTAATGAACAAAAGAGGCAATATTAGTTGATTTTCGAAAGACTGAAAAGGTGAAATTTCTATCATTTCTATGGACAGTTACCATCAAGAAAATTCAAATTACAATTTCTTTCTTCCTCTACAGTAAATTTTATAGAAGGGACTAAATTATTGAGATTATTAAGGAATTCCTGTAGGTTTTCGTGAACTGGCCAAATACAGAAGATATCATCCACGTATCTAAACCCACAAATAACTTTTGGGGCAAAATTCTTGGTAAAAGAGTTTTGTCTCAAAAAATTCCATGTAAATATTGCTAAGGACAGGAGATAAGGGGATTACCCATAGCCATGCCAAACTTTTGTACAAAAAATTCCCCATTGAAACAAAATTTACTATCTTTGATACATAACCTTATGAGACTAATGAGATTTGCTACACTTAAGGGAATGTCATGACGTTCTAATTCCTCTTCCAAATATTCAAGTAAGTCATCTACAGGCACTTTTGTAAATAAAGAGACAACATCAAAACTAACCATATTAAAATCATATAAAATTCAAATTTAAACTATTCAATTTGTTTATAAAATCAACGATTGTTTTAACATTCGTGTTAGAAATGTTTCCTACCAAAGGTGTAAGAATTTTTACAAGCCATTTAGAATAAATTATACGTAACTGAGCCCACTGAACTAATGATTGGTCTGATAGGGTTATTGATTTTATGTCTTGACTAAACCATACATATAAGGTAGGGAGGCGCATTGCGATGTAAACTGTTTAATTAAATGATCCAAGCCCTTCAGAATGGATTTAATTTGTTTATTAAAATGGGAGTTAACTGTCTGTGTAGGGTTAGTAGCTCCTTGACGATGTCTGAATAAAGACGAAAGCGCTTGGATTTCTGACTATCATTTTCCCGTGGTATTCGCTTATATATTATATATATATATATATATATATAATATATATATATATATATATATATATATATATGAATAAACACAGGTAAATGAGTGTCAGAAATTCGACACCAAGCACTTTCAGACATTGTCGAGGAATAAATGACACAGTTGGAAAGAAGACTACAAGTAAGAAAAAGATCAAAGAATACCAGATGGTTAATTGTCAAAAGGGCAAAAAGTCAGAGATAATCCAGGATGATCCGAGATCACACGGTCCCAAACAAAAAAAACAATATAAACCATAAGATTTAACCATAGAATACTTGAGCCTTATCCATCAAAGTCCTAAAACATGTTATAAAAACTCCATTTATCAATTTTGTTGCTCACTTTTATTGATCTACTACTTTTTTAATTATGAAGGCATCTCGTTTAAACAAGCCAAGACTTAAATTTAGAACACTTCCATTATCTGACTTGATCAAACAAGATTCAATGATATTCCCTGGAAGTGTGTCGCTACACGAGACTAAGGATCTTGGTTGACTCCAGTTAATAGGAGGATCTACATCGCTCATATGTACGAATAATGCCTTCGTTATTTGGCCAGTTCTCACAGAATATTAGTGCTTTTGGATTCGTTGAGAAAGTGATTTTCCAGTTTGTCCGTTACATAGATTAAGCCAGGAACATCTTTAGGAGAATCGTTTATTACTAAACTCTTAACATTAATATTACTGAAAACAACTTTTTATTTTGAAGAGCTTTTAATTTGTAGGAATTTCTAAAATACTTCCATCAAACGGTAATTAGAGAATGTTACGCTTAGTAAATCCATGTTTGTTATTAGTTCAATAAAATGTTTTTCTAGCTCTTTTCCATGACACATCTACATAAGTCCTTAGGTATTTAAGTTTCAAGGCAATATCATAAACAGTTTTAATCTCAGCGTCAATAAACTGCGGGCTACAGACGTGCAACGCCCTTAAGAACATATCAGAAAAAGAAAGAAATTAACATTTTGATGGTGATTGGAATAATAATGAACAAAAGAAGCAATATCAGTTAAATTTCGAAAGACTGAAAGGTGAAATTTTTATCATTTTTATGAGCTGCTACATCAAGAAAATTCAAACTACAATTTCTTTCTTCCTTCCACAATAAATGTTATAGAAATTACTAGATTATTGAGCTTAATCAGAAATTCCTGGAGATTTTCGTGAACTGGCTATGCCAAACGTTTGTACTCAAAAATCCATCATTAAAACAAAATTGACTATCTTTGATACATAACCTTATGAGACTAATGAGGTTTGCTACAGTTAAAGGCATATCATAACTTTCTCATTCTTCCGCCAAAAATTCATGTAAATCATCTACAGACACTTTTGCAAATAGAGACAACATCAAAATTAACCATATTTGAATTTTGATTTTAATTTTGATACGAATTTAAGGCGATTATGCAGAAATACTTTGGTGTATATCCTCACAAATCAGCAACTCGATGCTTGCATGCACAGTCTGTCATTCTATTCTTGTCAGAGTATTCGTAGAAACAGAGAGAGAGAGAGAGAGAGAGAGAGAGAGAGAGAGAGAGAGAGAGAGAGAGAGAGAGAGAGTTTCAATTTTATTTTTAGAGAAAATAGTTGATGGTCAATAGAGTGAAATTTAAAATGAAAAAAAAAATCAAATAAAATGGGGAGAAGAAGGTAACAATAATATATGTTGAAATAAATAAATTAGAATAAAAGATAAAAATATTGAAATTATATCAATTTAATTTTTTTCCAGAAATTTACCGATGGCTAAGTTTACATTTTTCTCCAATAATTTCATGTTGAATAAAATCAAGTGAGTAAACAATAATAAATAAAATAAGTATAAATCCAAAATTGATAAAAATTAAGGAAAATAAAATCAATATTAAATATAAAAAGAGATCTTGATGCTAAAAAAGAATTATCATATTAATATGAAATGGAAACAGAAATAGAAATAATTCTAATAGAATAGTATTTTAGAAGTGAATAATAATAATAATAATAATAATATAATATATAATAATAATAATAATAATAATAATAATAATAATAATCCTTTTCGTGTCAGAAATATCAGCCGGTTCACAGAGAACAAATCGCCTGAGTCAAGTGAAAGGTTTGTTGTATTCCTCCTCCTCCTCCAGCGCTGGGAACTGCATCATCCATTATTCACACAGAGTTCCATGATGATTCAAAGGTCTTCTTCTTTCAGGAACACTTATAGAGTGCCATTGCTCTTCTTCGCAGCATATTCTTCCTCGTCGGACCTTAAGTCTGCGTCGCAATATAGGAAGGAAACCACAGATGGTGATTATTCGGGGATTAGATCGGAAGGGGGGTTTGTGGGGGAGGGTTGGGGGGAACGGGGGGGGGGGGGGGGAGGGGGGAGTTATTATAACGACTGTCTGTCATGCGATTTGGGCATTTGCCTCTTACCAAAGCAAAATGAGACGCGCCAGAAAGTGCGAAGGTTAAATTGACCTCAATATTTTCGGGAAAGCTTGCGATTGTTTCATAATTAACCCGGCTCAGGTAGAACAGGGCCCGAGAGACCACCCCGCCCCCCACCCTATTCTTAGTACTTCTTGTTGTCAGTCTTCCTAGTACCTTCCTAACTTTGTGTGTCCACGTTGGGGGTTGAGGGAGTTACTTCAAGGTCTATTCTCCATTTCGTCAGTAAAAGGGTGTTTAGGTCTGTGAGACCAAACCCCACCCCTACCTCCGCCTTTAATGTGGTGTTACCTTTGTGTGAAATATAAATCAATGTTGTGTATATGAGTATTTCTGGATGATCATCATCTTTGTTGCAATTCTTGGCGTTCTAACTAATCTATTTACATTCAGGTTTACAATCATATCACTGGAAATTATTACATTTTCAGAGAATAATAAGAGAGAGAGAGAGAGAGAGAGAGAGAGAGAGAGAGAGAACTCGGCTGACGCTTTTATCGCTCATTGGGAAGCTCAGACAAACAGACAGACAGAGGGGTGCATTTACATTCATATTGATTGTTTTCATTGTTAGTTTTTTATCTTTTTTTTCAGGGTATATATAAAATGCAAAAATACAAATTTGTTACACAAACTTCGTCGCCTCTGATTTCTGATGGGGATCCAGGATCTATCCGGCAGCCCATCCTGACAGCGCTTCAGCGCCAAGTCCAATCCAAGACCGAGGTTGAGGACCTCTCGAAAAAACCATTCTTGATTTTATTTTGTTTATTTATAAAAACCTTGAAATAATATTACTATTTTTTTTTTACAAACAAATTCGTTTGTAGGAGAAAAAAAATTTTTTCTGCAAATTTGGAAATAAAAAATATTGACTTTGCTCCCTGATATAACTTTAGGAAGACAAAAGGCACAAAAACTATTTCCTGTATTTTTATTTACCTGAGGAGGGAATGGGACACAGGTGCGGAGGTTGTTTTGTGAACGTATTGTAAAAGGCTACTAATATATGAAAACACACACACAAACATGGATCTTCATATACACATGCACACACACATTTAAATATATATATATATATATATATATATATATATATATATATATATATATATGATATATATATATATATATATATATATATATATATATGATATATATATATACACACACACACACACTTACATGGATTCCTCCCCTACAACGGGAACGAACCCCGGTTTTTCAAGTGAAAGTCCAGGGCGATGGCAATTAATCCCAAGGGTATGTCACAAAATTATTCGGGATGGTGTCGCTGACACTCGACAAGAAATTCTTCCTTCTGAATGAATGAATGAATGAATGAACAGCAGCGCCATGAGTGAGTGGAAAGAAAACAGGAGGAGGGAGGAGGTTATGTTCATTGAAGATCCCAAGGAGGCCTGGCGGATAACAGCGCCCTTTCCCGAACCACCTGGGGTTCAATGGCCGCTGTATAGAAAAGTCACTCAATTAATGATTGAAAAAGAATACAGACAGAAACGCAAATCAATTAGTGACAGAAACTACAAAATAGAAAGAGAATCTCCCTCAAGCCGGAATGGACGGTTCTTGACTTCCTTGAATATGCGAGCGTTTTGAATTAATAATAATAAATAATAATAATAATAATAATAATGTTCTAAAGGGTCCACAATAATACAAAGTGTAAAAAGTCCGTGTATAATTTTGAAGACTTTACAAAAAGCTTTCGAACCCTTCCCTGGGTTGACTGAAAGATGAAACCCAGGGAAGGGTTCGAAAGATTTTTGTAAAGTCTTCAAAATTATACACGGACTTTTTACACTTTGTATTATTGTGGACCCTTTAGAACATTATATACTCTCGTGATAGAGTTTTTCCCTAATAATAATAATAATAATAATGAGCGATTTTTTATTGGGTGCGATGCTGGAAGGGGGTTAGTGAATAATAATGATCATGAACATATTATGATAAACGATATTTGATTGGGCTGTCGGAGGTGGAAAGGTTAAAGGGGTTTGGTGGAGTCGGGGTGGGGGAGGGGGGGCCTGGGGGAGGCGCGGTTGTGCTCCCCCGTAAGCTGTAATGTCTGGCTAACCAGCGTAGGCGTTGAACACTTGGCTTCTGTCGGTAATTCTAACGATGATCATAACAGATGCTTTGCATGACTAGTATTGATTTACTTGTCATAAATGTATATGTATACATACATAGTATAAATATATATATATATATATATATATATATATATATATATATATATATATATATATATATATATATATATATATATATATATATATATATATATAATATATATATATATATATATTATATATATATATATATATATATATATCTATATATATATATATATATATATATATATATATAAATATATATATATATATATATATATATATATATATATATATATATATATATATATATATATATATCAGAATGAGCAGTATGGGGCACATTTTTTCGTATCTCATTCAACCTGACACAGCTCGTCGTCATCGAAACAGGCACTTATTTATTCTCAGAGATTTTTGAAAGTGTTTCAGAAGTTCTTCAAGAACCTCAATTCACGATGCATATAATCTCTATGAATCTTTAAATGTAATTGTCTTCAAGTAATGTCCCTAGAAGCCACTACGTTGACTGACAGACCTACAGTTAAAAAAAAAAAAAAAAAAAAAAAAAAAAAACAAAAAAAAAAAGGTGAGATGAGACGCACGTAGTGTTCAGGCAGTTACTGTCTCAAGCTGAATACGAGGAAACCGGCGAAGAATTTCCTCATTTTCAGTGTTGGTTTCTACAAGCCTTTTCAATATCACTCCACAGAGCGTCAGTGAATCAGTAAAGTTTGCCGATTGTTCGAAGGTCTTGGAAAACCAATTGGGACACATCAAAAGAAAAGGTGCTCAGAGCTGTAGGAAGTTTACGTCTGTAAATTGCCATCATATGAACAAGGATATCTTAGGACAGCTGAGAAAATGAAAGAATTATTAGTTATTATTATTATTATTATTGTTATTATTTATTATTTTATTATATTATTATTATTATTATTATTATTATTATTATTATTTTTATTATTATTATATTATTATTATTATTATTATTATTATTATTATTATTTATTATTATTCAGAAGATGAAACCTTTTCCAATGTAACAAGCCTACAGGGACCATTGAATTGTAATTCAAGCTTCCAATAGGAAGAAGTATGAGGAGGTAAAGGGAAGTACCGAAAGAAGAGATCTCACTTATTAAAAAAATGAAATAATAAACAGATATTAACGAGGAGGTGTAAGGGAGGGCATTTGATTTAACTCTGCTTGAAATTAAAATAGACTTCGAAAGGGGGAATTAGATCAAAGGCAGAAGTGGGTTGATGAGAGCCTCTTGAAGTCATCCAATGTCGGCTCAATGTCATTTGTCCGTAACACCTGTGATAATATCAGGGATTTGCTTTTTGTTTAAAGAACTTGTGGCAGATGGGGGGTAAATCACCGCCTTGGCGTAGTTTAACATTCCAGGGGGGTGACAACAAGTCTGTAAGTTGAAAGGCACAATAAGGACCATTTTCCATTCCTTTTGCTTTTCAATCGATGCATTCGTTCATTTCAACTCCCTGAATATATAATATGAATAATAAAGGTTCACAGGATATATAAGCGTTTGGTTGAATGTAAAAAAAAAAAAGGCAAGTAGTTTTCCTACCAAATATTATTATTACTATTATTATTATTCAGGAGAAGATGGGACAAAGGGAAGTTAAAACAGAAGTGGTCAGCATAGTTGCTGTAGGCAGACAATAAAAGACTTGATATTGAGTAATAAGTCTGATCCTGGCGATGAGGGATCTTCTACCTATAACAGCACTGACGACCCTTTCAGTGACTCCAGAGTTCAAATGTCCCGAAAGATCAATGGATTAGCGAAGGAAATGTTGGAAGTAAAACTAAATGACACCATAAACATGAATTCAACCACATTTAAATGACCTTAACAGAGTTTCTCTTAAAGAGTAAAATAGAAGTAATCGTCCCCTCGTTCATTTGTCCCAAGAACTTCTTGTGTGAGACCGTGTCAGCTTTTCTGGCGACAAATCTGCGCAGAGCTGCAGAGATTGACAGATCTTTTCCTGCGAATTCAGGATTTTCTTAAGGAGAATAGTATAGAGTTGTAAATGGGGTGTTTTGTGGGTTAGAATAATTCTGTAAGAATGACAACCATTCCTTTCTGGCGTGTAAATGGCGTCCATATTTTTTTGAACAAAAGACGCGATTCAGAACCAACATCGAAATGAGTTCAAGCTCAACATAAATTCTCTCTCTCTCTCTCTCTCTCTCTCTCTCTCTCTCTCTCATTTCTTACATATTTAGCTGACTCCCATCACGGAGGCAAAATGAAGATGTAAGAGGACTTTCAAAGATCATGCACCTCTGAGGAGCCGAATGAAGAGGCCGATGGGAGGTCTTTCACCATCAAGTAGTGTTTGCTCTCCTCGGGAGCCTTCCTTCCCTTGCTCCGGGGAATAGCCTCATATCACAAAATAAAAATACACTAACATACATACATATATATGCAAATATTATTTCTGGTGAAATTTCATTGTAGTAAGGTAAAACAGAGAGAGAGAGAGAGAGAGAGAGAGAGAGAGAGAGAGAGAGAGAGAGAGAGAGATATTGTGCACGTAGGCTGAAGGTCAGGGCGGGAATGTATACATTTTCGAGCAAGAAAGTGACTCCTCTCTCGTGATCGAAATTATGACGAATAATTGTTATTTTAAAAGTTGTTCGCAAGGAAATTCCCCCGACGGAGTGATTGAGGAGGAGGAGGAGGAAGAGGAGGGGGAGGAGGAGGAGGAGACAGAGAAATGATTTCTCGCGCAAGAATTGAGCCTCAAATTCGACTCGAGCAATTTCTTTCGAAGCGAGAGTAACACAGATCTGATGCTCATTCACTTTGCATTCTTGACAAAAGTCATCTTATCCGTAGATTCCCAGAGGAAAAGAAGAGACCGATGCCTCAATATATTATTTATATGAAAAGAAATATCTCTTTGTACCTCCAAATCCAAACTTTGTCAGACGTGAGGTTTGATGAATCTGGTTTGACTTGAACCCTGAGGTTTAACGGTTGATTTTTTTTATCTCGTTAAGGACCGGGTTCACATTTAAATAAATCACGTCAGCAGTTGACTCAGTTTAAGAGAGACGAAGGAAGATGATGACTGAGACCTTCAGTACTACTATGTGTACTATGTCGGAGTGAACAATAGTTTAGTCATTTATTACTTGCTGCCATCATCCAGTTACGTAAGAGAGAGAGAGAGAGAGAGAGAGAGAGAGAGAGAGAGAGAGAGAAACATAATCAGCTATAGTAGATTCACTTCACCCGTGCATCTCGTGCCTAGCGCCGTTCTTACGACCCTCCTGATTGACTGTTGATAAGCCAATCACAAGGCTGGAAACTCTCCTCAGTCTCTCTCGAGAGAGTTCACGTAGGCAACATCTATTTTCCAACATCTTTCAAACATTATGACTTTCATTACACCCAATTTCATAACTAAACGTCGTCAAGCCAATAATTTAAGGATTATAATGATATAAGAATTATGCAATTCATTAAACTTAATGCTGAAATATTTATAGTGAAACAAACATAAAATTCTTAATGTGAAATATATTCTATCATGCTTTACATGACATCGCAGTGCATTCATTATTTATCATCTCGTGTTTCATACAGTTTCGTAGCTTCAATGTCATGGAAGACAATGCTGCCAAAAATATTATAGGCGGGGCTAACAATATGAAAATAACAAGCAAATGGTTTAGAATATTAATCTCTCTCTTGGTTATCTTCGTGTAGCCAAGTGTTGCTCACGTGATCATTCGATGACATCATTATCATGATCACACCCCTCGATAGATGAAGTCTTATAGGGGGGTGGGGAGAAAGGGGGAAGAATATCAAGACTTCATTATCATCACTATCATTATCACCATCATCCTTTCATATTTTATAGTGGAAGAAATTTATTCATCCCATTGATTTTTCTTTTGCTACAACCAGTCCTCCTATATAATTACGATTTTCTTCATAATTCTTATGTCACCATAATTCTTAAATCATCGGCTTGTCGATGTTTAGTGATGCAATCTGGAAACACTACTTTTCTGGGGTAAAACTGAGGTGTAATGAAAGTTATAACTTTTGAAAGAGAAGAGGTGGAACATACATACGTACATCCTGCCTATGTGTACTCTCTCTCGAGAGAGACTGGGAGCTGACTTTCCAGCCTTGTATCAAACTACGGGGCATTCAGGGAAGTAGCTGAGGCACTGAAGAAGTTAGATCCCAGCTGCTATCTGGATAATCCGGAGTCCTTCCTAGACCTCCTCCTGGAGCTGTGTTCAGCGCTGAAGGCTGAAATCACCGTCGTCATCTTTCTCTTTTGATGAAAACGCAAAGACAAGAGTCGATCATTCATTAATTAGTGAATCATTCTATTCAGAATTCATTCATTTATGAATAGTGAAAAGGGAAAGAGTCCTCTTCAGCCCCTCGGGATGTTGAGTTAGGTCGGGGGCTGGGGCGGGGCGGGTGGTAGAATGGATGTTGCAAGTCAAGGGATCCAGCAGAGGAAGCATCCCACTTTGAGAGAAGAAACGCAGAGATGAATAACCAATAAGAGAGAGATTAGAGAACAGCAAATTAAAAAATTCCAACTCTTTTAGTTTATGGAATAATTTGCAATGATTGCGATAGACATATTGTAATTTTGCAATCCTGCTCATGATTAGAATTCAAATACTGCATTGGAATAGTTAGACCGAACTGATCGAAGACCAGAAGAGAATGTTGTCGCTGTATCGATAGAGTCTTCTTCGCTCATTCCTCCGTTCATCTTTCATTTATCTTTTCATAAACGATTATTTGATCTTTCTTGAAAATAAAATGATTTTTTCGGCACTTTGGAGATAAGTACCAATAAAATACCCCGGGTAACACAATTCTCCTGCAATTTCATAGATGTTCTGAATTTCCTCTTCTAAGAATTCAGGCTCACAAATTCTATATGCTCGTCAAAACATCCTCGAGAAATTATGAATGAAAGCATTCACTGCTGTTGGTTTCCGGTATACTTTGAATTTAAATACGTTGTCGGTTCTCATAACGACTGTGTTAAGCAATGGTAGGGTTTTATTCTGTTGTATTTCAATTTGAACTTTATGGATGGAACCAGACCATTCAAAAGTTCTAGAAACTCCAAGAGGTCACGATCCCGTGGCCACAGGCATAGTATTATGTCGACGTATCTGTACCATGTCAAAGTGAATGTAATGATATCTGGTAGGTATCTGATTTCATAAAATTCCATATAGATATTTGAGAGAGTTGCATATAAACAGCTTCCCATTGCCAAACCAAACATCTGTCTATAAAAACATCAATTAAGCGTAAACGTTTTATCAACTTTGCACAACTTTATCAACTTAACCAATACATGATGGGAAATAGGAATATTTAAAGTCCCAGCATGAACTAGCCAAGAAATTCTCTGCAGTTGATGCCACTCTTCCTTAATTATGTATGGCGCAGTAAAGATTCATAAAGACGGCAAACCAATCAGACCCATTATCAGTTCGAGAGGCTCAGCTTCTTATCATTTGTCAAAATGGTTAGGATCTATGTTAAATCCGCTTATAGGAAATATATCAAAGGCACATATTAAAAATGCGGAAGACCTTATAACAAAGTTGAAAGTCAAAGATACAAATTACAGATTAATTAGTTTTGATGTCAATTCATTGTTTACGAAAGTGCCCATTGATGATCTGCTACAGTTTCTACAAGAAAAAATTAATTATATTGATAAAACAAACTAAAGTGAATGACCTGGCTCCCAAGGACAAGTTTATTTCCCTTGTTTTGTAGCACAGCATATCCATCATGGTTCTTCTTCTTCTTCTTCTTCTTTAAAGGTTCAGAAAGAGCTGTTGATAGCAATGGCAAATCAATAAAGAAAAAAAAAATGCGGTAGACATGTAACTGTGAGGCTATGATATCATGCACAGGAGGGCATCTGATAGTCAGCAGAGTGACGGCTCTTTCATACTCATTGATCATAACTAAGGAAACGCAAAGGATCTTTTTTTTTTACATCCAAAAGTCTTTTGATTTTGGAATGCAGTGGAAAATCTGGACATGGATGGGGACTTTGGTCATTTTCATGGTCTTTATTTTCTTCTGTTGAACAAACATATTAAACAACATTTCTTAAAGAGCAATTGTGAACTACCACAGGCTGTTAACAGTTATAGGTCTTTGAAAGTCAAAATGATACGAGTTAATTCCACGTCTGAAAACTGCGTTTAAAGGAAGAAGGGCATTTGAAACAGCTTAAACTAATCTAAAGGCTTATTGATAATACTGCCGAGAAGGTGTGAGGGAGGGAAGGCATTATTTCATTTCAAAACTGTGTGAAATACAAATAGGTTTCGAAGGGGGAATGAGGCCGAAGCAAAGAGATTGTTGATCATCATTTTCAGCAGTGAACCCCTTTTACATTCCAGCCCCCTGATCTCAGCCAGTGGCATCAGAAAGTTAGTTGTCCCCAATACCCTCGTATCAAGGTTTTGTGTTCAGTTTGGAACAACAGGTGTCGCAGATTAGGGGTAAATGGACCCTCACCGCCCCCCACCCTTCGGGGAAGTTTAACGTCCAACGGGGGTAACAACAAGTGTTAGAGGAAAGACCCAGTATGGACTCCCCCTTTTCAGTGCTTTTCGTTTGATAGATTTGTTTTCTTTGAAATGAACTGAATAAATGATAAGAAGGACCACATGGATACAGGGTGTCTCTGAACGAAACGATGGAAGTATTCCATACCGAATGGGACTGATGGACGCCAAAATGGAACTGGTCAACATGGCCGTATAAGAGAAGAGTTGAATAAGTCTGCGTTTGGGGATGGGGGATTTGTCATTCACGTAGCTCCGACACATGAGTCAGTGATTCTAAAGCTCAAATCCCTCTCACAAGTTCCTCTGGACATCTGTCATTGTAGGTCAATTGATTAGCAAAAGCAAATTTTGGAAGTAAATCCAGATAACTTCCTAAAATGGAATTCAGTTATATTTAGTTTTTGAACCAATCTTGGCAGAGGTTCCACCAAAAAGATTGCAAGTTTAAATTTAAAACGAATCTTCTCGCAAGGGAAAATTTGCAGGTCTCTTCTTAGGAATTCGGGATTTTCTAATTTAAAGGATTTGTCTCCAACCAGGGGATTACATAGCTCTAATTGAGGTATTTCGTAGGTTAGGAGAGTTCTGGGAAGGGCTATTCCAAAATGGCGTTCAAATGGCGACCGTGCAATAGAAGAATAGGAAACGCAATTCAGATCTAACAATATACAATATATAAGCGAGCTCAGGGTCAACCTAAATTTCTCTCTCTCTCTCTCTCTCTCTCTCATATTGTGCAGACTATCATCAGGGAGAGAATTCAGATTTCGAAGGAATTTCAGAGATTGACTCTGAACATCTCACACTTACTGACGCACCTACAGAGACTCACAGGAGCTTATCGTACTCAATTGACATGAACGTTTGTGTAGGTGGATGGAGAGGCCGACGGTGTGGAAGTTACCTCACAGAAAAAAGTTTTTCACCATTGAGTAGTATGAGTGAGTCGGTAAATGCTCTCTTGTTTTCCTCGATAGACATCCTTTGCTATGGATTTAATGTTAAACACCCGCGCACACAGTTATATATATATATATATATATATAATATATATATATATTATGATATATATATATATATATATATATCTATTATATATATAATTTATTAATATTATATAATAATAATACTGTGTGGTGTGACATGATAAGCATTTTTCTGCATATATACAAAAAACGTCATGTCAAACATTTCTTCACAGTTCCTCACAGTGGTAGTAATATTCATGTCAATTGATCGAAAACATCATATACGAGAGATTTGTTTTACATAGCGTTTAGTAGAGTTTTGTGCTGGTAGTGTATGAGGTGGGAAAGATTTAATCTCATTCCAGGAGTCATACAGGAATTCCAAAGATAACTTCTAGTGGACACACACACTGTATGCTCACAGCCGTCTGTAACCTATGCAAGTAAAATGTAAAGCCCATAGTGAATCTAATATAGTTCAAAGACCACATAAAACGTCGGTGACTTTTCATCTTGCCAGTAAGAGATCTGCCAGTTATTCATTCTACTCCCTCAGTATCCACTGATGAAGCTAATCATTGCGTTCACCCTCAGTGGAGAACGGCAGATGCTTCAAAGTCTACTACATGTACTGTGAGGGACTCTTATACTACGAAGCTTCTTACTTCTGTAGATTTTACTCCTGCATTCAGGAATGCCTTAGATAGGAATGTTTATGCATACCTACAGCTTCGCTTAACAACATGAAAGATATATATATATATATATATATATATATATATATATATATATATAGATATATATATATATATATATATATATATATATATATATATAATATATATATATATATATATATATATATATATATATATATATATATAAAGAGAGATATAATTAATAGTGTCACAGAGCAGATGAATTGTGACCATTTACATGACAGAAGTCTTAATATGATTGAAAGGATTTCAATCGAAAGGGTGTTGGAGAGGTGGGGGGTGAGGGGGTGTGCTTAGGTAGGTTGTTTATTATAATGACTGTCTGGCAGGTGATTTGGGAATTTGAAACTAACGGCAACGAATTAGGGGACGTGCCACAAAGAGTGAAGGTTGAATTGACCTCAATACTTCGGTACAGCTCTCTCTCTCTCTCTCTCTCTGTCACTCTGTCTCTCTCTCTCTCTCTCTCTCTCTCTCTCTCTCTCTCTCTCTCTCTATTTATATATATATATATATATATATATATATATATATATATATATATATATATATATTATACATACATATATATATATATATATATATATATATATTATATATATATATATATATATATATATATATATATTTATATATATATAAAAGTTAGCATAAAAATCAACGAATCAGTCAGCATAAAAATTAATAATTTTCATCACTTCATATATGAATTTTTATCAGTTAAAATATGATTTGTATCATGTTAATCTTTATCCTATGCAATTATCAGAGTACATTAGTATTTTCTGTAGCATATGTATCTTAATGAGATGAAGTGGAAAACTGTATCAGTGTATATCACGTGATCACTGTTATTTACGAATTATCATCATATGCATATGTCTTATATCTTATTACTTGAATCTGTATTTGTGTACACCATGAATTTTTTTTACCTATAAGTATTTTCTATAAACCTCTATATATTCACATAGCGTCTGTATCACACGCCTATAAGTCAAATGCAAGTCAAGCTTGAGTAATATTCAGTGGTTGGTTTTGTAGCCGACAGAGCTTTTATGTAAGTATTACATAATAAAAATATGGAATGTTATTCCATATATATAAAAAACTAAAACTATGATTAATTACAACCAGTGACCCAAGAGGTCAACCAGATTGCCTGCAGGAATGTGATCAGACCAGAAACGATAAGTATGCTAAGATGACGTATACAACTAAAAGTAGGCTATGATGACGTGCCGTCACCTGTGGTCCTTCATTTGTTTTGAAAACATTAGTCCAAGCTTCCTGCTTGAGACAACTATCGCGACCTATAATTCAAATGGCCTACGTGATATGTAATCTATATATATAATATATATATATATATTATATATATATATATATATATATATATATATATATATGTGTGTGTGTGTGTGTGTGTGTGTGTGTGTGTGTGTGTGTGTGTTATAAACTGAATCACGAAAGTTAGGAACGTGATAAATCCATAAATAAAGATATATGCCACGAAGGAAAATAAACGACGGAGTATCCGGGGGACCTTTCGACGTTCAAACGTCCTTTTCTAAGCAGAACTGACATACATGAGGAAAAAGACAAAACAAGAAGATTCGTATAACTGACAGATAGAGATTATAAAGAGATTAGTACCTAGAATCCGACACACCTAGAAGATGAGTAACCTTCCCAAACAAGCATGTTTAAGAATGACCTCAAAGATATAATTACAGACTTAAAAAAACTTTTAATTTAAGATAAAACAGAACTACTAGGCAAAATTGTCAGTCAAATCTCCTTCGCTACCTTACTTGCACGGATTAGTCAAAACTCACAAAGAAAATAACCCTATGCAGCCTATTATCAGTACTGTTGGTTCAATTTCATATAAACTTTCGAAATATATCACTAAGATCTTGTCCCTGTTACTTGGAACCCTCTCCGATTCTCATATATATAATTCTCTAGATTTAATTGATAAATTAAACAAAATTTCTCTTTGCCCCACTGATAGATTCGTTAGTTTTGATGTATGTTTTATTTTTACTAAAGTCCTTACAGACTCTATTTTAGAATATCTTAGTAATGAACTAACTCAGCATGAATTACCTCTACCTATAAGTTACATTATTTCACTCACGAGCTTGTGCATTTGTGATTGTAAGTTTATATTCAATGGTGAATTTTATCAACAAATATTTGGCATGGCAATGGGAAATCCTTTATCACCACTACTCTCAAACTTGTACATGGAATTCTTTGGAAAACGCTACTTACCTAATATTATTTATATTCCTGTAAAGTGGTATCGTTATGTTGATATGTAAATGATTTACTCTCTAAATTAAATAACCAGGTACCATCGATGAAGTTTACTCTAGAATTAGAAAAAGACAATTGCCTCCCTTTCTTAGATGTTTTGATACATAGAGAACCATTTCAATGTAAATTCAGTATTTATAGGAAACCGACTAACAACTTAACTTATGATCATTTCTTCTCAGGCCACCATCTTAACATAAAAATATAAATTTTTTCTTCTATGTTTTTACGAGCATTGCGCATTGTCATTCCCCAATATTTGGATCAAGAAATTGAATACGTAAGAAAAATAGGGAAAGATTTATGCTATCCTTCACATATATTAGATATTTGTTATAATAAAGCCCACAAAAAGTTTTATAGTGTAAGTAACACGCAGAAAGAAAATTCTAAGAACATTCTTAGTTTGCCTTATTTTAACGGATTTGAAACCATTAAATCATTGTTAAAAGCTTTTAATGTCAACCTTGTTTTTTTTCCTATAATAACACACTAAAAGGAATGGTAATAAAAAATGGCCCCAGAGAAAGCAACAACATAATATATAAAAATCCATGTATTGTTGAAAAAAAAGTGAAACTTTTTTCACTTTGTTCTTTTTAACTTTTGAGTGTAGTGTCCACCCTTTATGGTCCTTGATTTCTGCTCTTTGCTTGTTTCAAAATTTTACGAGTAGGTTTTTTTTGGGAAAAGTTTAAATTATTTATAATGGTTAGTTTGTGTTCTTGCTTTGGAGACTCAGTTTCAAAATGTTACGTTTTAAGTTTGGAAAAGCATCACTAGTTTGCAACCATAAAATTCCTCCTTTAAAGTGATTAAATTTAATACTAGAGTTTTGAGACTGAATGAAAACCTTTAATTCACCTCAAAAGTTTACTTCTAGTCCCAGCGTTTGAAGACGGGAAGTGCATTTTCACTCAGCAGCCGAGAAGGGCGTGTCAACTCTTCTGTAATTTTCATCTATCCAGCCTAAATTTTATCATGAAGCATTAAGTGACCAGTGTGACCGTTGGTCGAGGATGATCCTGCTTCCAAGTGCGAGCACTTGGATTGCTTCTTTTTTGAGGCTACTATACCATGGAGTTACAGCAAGTTTACATCGACTCGTGGATTAACTACGACAGCTGCAATTGACCTACAGAGGCTTGCTTAGAGTGGAGGTAAGTTGCAAACCACATTGATGCTTGTGCCTTGTAAATTTCACTCAGGTTACTCATTCATTTTGAATGAATGTCTCCTTAACCTGAACTATAAAAAATCATCCAAAGGACCAACCATGTTGTTTTTATTAAAATTTATGATTTATTGCCGGTTTAATTACTTATATTTGTGAGGTGTCGGTTTTATTTTGCTCGTTCGAGTTCATATTTGTCCGATCTTCATACATTTATTATATTAATTGGCAATTAAATAGTTTCTGATATTATATTTTCGTATATTTGCTCTCTATTAATAGTGCATATTTATCGCATATTTATAGATCCTGAGGACTTTTCTGATATTGGGGGTTATTAGTGAGGTCGCATCATCGGTCTTCATAGGGACAGATACCTCGCTTAAATGACAAGAAGCAATAAGACAACCTACGATCCTGAACCATTTTCTCGAATACATATTTCAGTGAAAGTTCTGTTTTATGTAAAATGAATATTTAAATTCACTCTTGATTATAATTTATTGCCATTTGATAAATTTTTAAACTTCCAGTATTTTGAAAATGTATGGATTGTCCCTCATTTTATCTCAGACAGTCTAGCATGGGCCTAGAGGTAAAGCTAAGCCAGCATAAATATTCTGTAAAAACTGGGCAAACATCTAATGCAATATTCATTCATTTAAGTGAAAACAACCACCGAATAAATTGGGTTGTTAGTTCAGTTACTGCAAGGTCAAGAGATGTCTTATCACGAAATCTATTAGAATCTGCTTTAATACAACTTACTTTTCATTATAATTTCAATGTTAGTCGTGGCCTTTTTCATTTAGACCCTTGTATTTGTAACATTTTTAAGAATGACCTAAAAGATATAATTACAGACTTAAATAAAAATTAGTTGCCTTAGAGTTATCTTTGTTGTAATGTATGTCTGACATGTATTGTGAATATGGTTTTGTTTACCAATTTCTGAATAGCTCTCACCTATAATCCTTTAATTGTCTTGTCCTTGTATCTGAGATGATTGTCTTAAACTTTTAATTGCACCCATTGTTTATGCTTGTTTGGGAAGGTTTCTCATCTTCCAGGTGTGTCGGATTCTAGTTACTAATCTCTTTATAATCCCTATCTGTCAGTTATACGAATCTTCTTGTATAGTCTTTTCCCTCATTTATATCAGTTTCTGCTCAGTAAAGGACGTTTAACGTCGAAAGGTATATATATATATATATATATATATATATATATATATATATATATATATATATATATATATATATAGTATATAGGTATATATATATATATATATATATA
>NC_087205.1:98320946-98335946 GCF_015104395.2 Macrobrachium nipponense | reverse complement strand
ACTATAGTACTTTCGCGTTGTTCCCTTCAATTGCACACATTTCGGGATCCTCTCTACCTCGATGGAACCTTCTTACACAGAAGCCAAAGATTTTCTGATGTTGCTTCAGTCGTCAGTCTTGTCAAGACTTTGCAGAAAGTTATAGATATTGCAAGAATTACTAGCGTTGTTTATGGGCGATCAGCAGTAGCGTATACCACTGCATTGCCCAGGTAGGGGCATCGGGCAAGCTTGATATATTCCTCCCTTCACAGAAATTGCAACTGATCATGGTTATATGTACAGTAAGAAGGGGTTGGGTACCTTTTAACAACAGGTATACTACACTTCTGGATACCACAACCCTACCTATAAGCTCATAGTAGCATGCAGCCGTTAACTAACTAAGGGGCAGGCTGCCCGGTGGCGGCCCCCCTCACCCGCCCCCGCCCCCCAAACAAAGGGGTATCTCAGGAACTCGGCTGATGGCGTTCCTAAGGGAACCCAGTTCAGTTCCCCCATTCCTTCTTTAAGCCCTCAGTCAAGTGCCCTTAGGAACGCCATCAGCCGAGTTCCTGACATATCCCTTTGTTGGGGGGGGGGGGGGGGGGGCGCCGGGCAACCTGCCCCTTCGTTAGTTAACGGCTGCCTGCTACTATGAGCCTATAGGTAGGGTTGTGGTATCCAGAAGTGTAGTATACCTGTTGTTAAAAGGTACCCAACCCCTTCTTACTATTCACTTATTAAAGTCATTGCTGTATTATTTTTATCTTTTTTTTTTTTAATATGCTTCAAAGTCCAGTTTTAAAGCCTTTTTGAATTGGGGAAAATGAGTGAAACTTTTTTTTTTTTTTTTTTTTTTTCGAGAGAGGATTTTGTTACGCCCTAATTACACCACCCAAAAGATTGAGTTCTGTTGTACTCGATGGCAAAGACTCATTTTGTCATTAGATGAATTTTCCATCCCATCAGATTCTCTCTCTCTCTCTCTCTCTCTCACACACACACACACACACACACACACACACACACACAGCAGACTCACCGTAACAGAAACCTTATTAGTACTAGGCCCCCACATACCTTTCTGGTCTTTTTCGTTACCCAAAATTCTGATTTCAGAAAGTCTGTGGTACGAGAGAGAGAGAGAAAGTCAGGAACCAGCTTTTGATTCACGTCTGTTTTTCCACAATAAAACCCGAATGCAGAACGAAATGACTTGTAGCTTTTTGTGGACTTTGGAACTGGCTTCATGATGATAATTTGGCTGTGTGTGTGTGTGGATTCAGATTTAACTTTTTTTTTATATCTTTCCTTGATAGTGGACCCCAAGGGTTTCAATCTGGCATGTAGTCACCTTTGCAGAGGCGTGTTTAGTATAAGCCCGGTGGGGATGACCGTGAAAATATAAACAAAAGGCTGTAAATATCATAACAGTAATGTCTCCCAAGAAATGTTAATCGTAGGTAACAAACTTCCCCCCCGCCCCCACCAACTATCTAGGAAAGAATCCCTTATACACACATACACACACACACACACACACACACACATATATATATATATATACATATACTATATATATGTATATATATATATATATATATATATATATATATATATATATATATATATATATATGTGTGTGTGTGTGTGTGTTGTGTGTGTGTGTGTATGTGTGTGTGTGTGTGATTTTGATTCCCTCGAATTCCAGTGGGATTATTTTTTCATTCCTGACTAGTAATTACTGAATTAATATCGAATACAGCCACCCATTTTGAATGTTTTCCTTTTAGTTATTTGATTAATTTAAAGTTTAATTTGATCATCACCCCCACTTCATTTTATATTAGTGATTTTGTGAAGTAACAAGTTTATGGGAATTCCACGCGCTCTGTAGAATTCACAGTTATAATAAAAATACATTTTTTTCTTGCTATGTAAAAAGCTTAAATTGATAATGCCTACGCTAAAACAAGTTTTTATCTTTTTACGAAGCGCACAGTTAGTACAGGAATGAACTCTTCGGTATCTGTTGCTATTGACGTTGCATTTTCAAGTTCTTTTCCTTCACAGCTACTGAAATATTTTCCCCTTGTGTCATTTGTATAAGAATATTGAAGGCATAACCAACAATGTGTGAGTCTCTCTCTCTCTCTCTCTCTCTCTCTCTCTCTCTCTCTCTCTCTCCTCACTTCTTAAAGGTACTCTTAAAAATAATGTTCTCACCCAAGCTCGCAATGATTGACTCACTAGCTCAGTAGATAGGCCTATACTCACTATTGGTCTTCCTTCTAGACCAGTGAACTTCTAGCAGCCACCCAACTGCCTTCCATCCTCCAGCCTAGGGTCAGGGTCTAATAGGTATCTGAAGACCAGACTGAATATTGGTCTTTTTTCTAGGCCAGTGAACTTCTAGCAGCCCCCAACTGCCTTACATCCTCCAGCCTCGGGTCAGGTCTAGTAAGTATCTCAAGTCCAGACTGAATATTGGTCTTTTTTCTGTGCCAATGAACTTCTAGCAGCCCCCCAACTGCTTCCATTCCTCCAGCCTCGAGTTCAGGTCTAGTAGTATCTCAAGTCCAGACTGAATATTGGTCTTTTTTTCTTAGGCCAGTGAACTTCTAGCAGTCCCCAACTGCCTTCCATCCTCCAGCCTCGGGTCAGGGTCTAGTAGTTATCTCAAGTCCAGACTGAATATTGGTCTTCTTTCTAGGCCAGTGAACTTCTAGCAGTCCCACAACCGCCTTCCTTCCTCCAGCCTCGGGTCAGGGTCTAGTAGTTATCTCAAGTCCAGACTGAATATTGGTCTTTTTTCTAAGTCAGTGAACTTCTAGCAGTCCCCCAACTGACTTCCATAACTGCCTTCCATCCTCCAGCCTTGGGTCAGGGTCTAGTAGTTATCTCAAGTCCAGACTGAGTATTTGTCTTCTTTCTAAGCCAGTGAACTTCCAGCAGCCCCCCAACTGCCTTCCATCCTCCAGCCTCGGGTCAGGGTCTAATAGTTATCTCAAGTCCAGACTGAATATTGGTCTTTTTTCTAGCTCAGTGAACTTCTAGCAGCCCCCCAACTGCCTTCCATCCTCCAGCCTCGGGTCAGGGTCTAGTAGTTATCTCAAGTCCAGACAGAATATTGGTCTTCTTTCTAGGCCAGTGAACTTCCAGCAGCCCCCCAACTGCCTTCCATCCTCCAGCCTCGGGTCAGGGTCTAGTAGGTATCTCAAGTCCAGACTGAATATTGGTCTTTTTTCTAGGCCAGTGAACTTCTAGCAGTCCCCCAACTGCCTTCCATCCTCCAGCCTCAGGCCAGGGTCTAATAGGTATCTCAAGTCCAGACTGAATATTGGTCTTTTTTCTAGGCCAGGGAACTTCTAGCAGTCCCCCAACTGCCTTCCATCCTCCAGCCTCGGGTCAGGGTCTAGTAGGTATCTCAAGTCCAGACTGAATATTGGTCTTTTTTCTAGGCCAGTAAACTTCTAGCAGTCCCACAACTGCCTTCCATCCTCCAGCCTCAGGTCAGGGTCTAATAGGTATCTCAAGTCCAGACTGAAAATTATTGGGTCTTTTTTTCTAGGCAAGGGAACTTCTAGCAGTACCCAAACTGCCTTCCATCCTGCAGCCTCGGGTCAGGGTCTAGTAGGTATCTCAAGTCCAGACTGAATATTGGTCTCTTTTCTAGGCCAGTGAACTTCTAACAGCGCCCCAACTAACTTCCATCTTCCAGTCTCAGGTCAGGGTCTAGTAGTTATCTCAAGTCCAGACTGAATATTGGTCTTTTTTCTAGGCCAGTGAACTTCATGCAGCCACCCAACTGACTTCCATCCTGCAGCCTCGGGTCAGAGTCTAGTAGTTATCTCAAGTCCAGACTGAATATTGGTCTTTTTTCTAGACCAGCAAACTTCTAGCAGTCCCCCAACTGCCTTCCATCCTCCAGCCTCGAGTCAGGGTCTAGTAGTTATCTCAAGTCCAGACTGAATATTGGTCTTTTTTCTAGACCAGCAAACTTCTAGCAAGTCCCCCAACTGCCTTCCATCCTCCAGCCTCGGGTCAGGGTCTAGTAGTTATCTCAAGTCCAGACCGAATATTGGTCTTTTTTCAAGGCCAGTGAACTTCTAGCAGCCCCCCAACTGACTTCCATCCTCCAACCTTGGGTAAGGGTCTAGTAGTTATCTCAGGTCCAGACTGAATATTGGTCTTTTTTCTAGGCCAGTGAACTTCTAGCAGTCCCCCAACTGCCTTCCATCCTCCAGCCTCGGGTCAGGGTCTAGTATTTATCTCAAGTCCAGACTGAGTATTGGTCTATTTTTCTAGGCCAGCAAACTTCTAGTAGTCCCCCAACTGACTTCCATTCTCCAACCTCGGGTCAGGGTCTAGTAGGTATCTCAAGTCCAGACTGAATATTGGTCTTTTTTTCTAGGCTGTTGAACTTCATAGCAGGCCCCCAACTGCCTTCCATCCTCCAGCTCGGGTCAGGGTATAGTAGGTGTATCTGCAAGTCAGGACTTGTCCAATCATGGTCTTCTAGCCAAGTGACTTCTAGCAGCGAATTATGGCGGGTCTCTAGAAGGCCATTTTTTTGAACTTCTTAGCAGGCCCCCAACTGCCTTCCATCCTCCAGCCTCGGGTCAGGGTCTAGTATGTATCTCAAGTCCAGACTGAGTATTGGTCTTTTTTCTAGGCCAGTGAACTTCTAGCAGTCCCCCAACTGCCTTCCATCCTCCAGCCTCGGGTCAGGGTCTAGTAGTTATCTCAAGTCCAGACTGAGTATTGGTCTTTTTTTCTAGGCCAGCAAACTTCTAGCAGTCCACCAACTGCCATCCATCCTCCAGCCTCGGGTCAGGGTCTAGTAGGTATCTCAAGTCCAGACTGAATATTGGTCTTTTTTCTAGGCCAGTGAACTTCTAGCAGCCCCCCAACTGCCTTCCATCCTCCAGCCTCGGGTCAGGGTCTAGTAGTTATCTCAAGTCCAGACTGAATATTGGTCTTTTTTCTAGGCCAGTGAACTTCCATCCTCCAGCCTCGGGTCAGGGTCTAGTAGGTATCTCAAGTCCAGACTGAATATTGGTCTTTTTTCTAGGCCAGTGAATTCTAGCAGCCCCCCAAACTGCCTTCCATCCTCCAGCCTCGGGTCAGGGTCTAGTAGTTATCTCAAGTCCAGACTGAATATTGGTCTTTTTTCTAGGCCAGCGAACTTCTAGCAGTCCCCCAACTGCCTTCCATCCTCCAGCCTCGGGTCAGGGTCTAGTAGTTATCTCAATTCCAGACTGAGTATAGATCTTTTTTCTAGGCCAGCGAACTTCTAGCAGAACACCAACTGCCTTCCATCCTCCAGCCTCGGGTCAGGGTCTAGTAGGTATATCAAGTCTGGACTGAATATTAGTCTTTTTTCTAGGCCAGCGAACTTCTAGCAGTCCCCCAACTGCCTTCCATCCTCCAGCCTCGGGTCAGGGTATAGTAGGTATCTCAAGTCCAGACAGAATATTGGTCTTCTTTCTAGGCCAGTGAACTTCCAGCAGCCCCCCAACTGCCTTCCATCCTCCAGCCTCGGGTCAGGGTCTAGTAGGTATCTCAAGTCCAGACTGAATATTGGTCTTTTTTCTAGGCCAGTGAACTTCTAGCAGTCCCCCAACTGCCTTCCATCCTCCAGCCTCGGGTCAGGGTCTAGTAGGTATCTCAAGTCCAGACTGAATATTGGTCTTTTTTCTAGGCCAGCAAACTTCTAGTAGTCCCCCAACTGACTTCCATTCTCCAACCTCGGGTCAGGGTCTAGTAGGTATCTCAAGTCCAGACTGAATATTGGTCTTTTTTCTAGGCCTGTGAACTTCTAGCAGGCCCCCAACTGCCTTCCATCCTCCAGCCTCGGGTCAGGGTCTAGTAGGTATCTCAAGTCCAGACTGAATATTGGTCTTTTTTCTAGGCCAGTGAACTTCTAGCAGTCCCCCAACTGCCTTCCATCCTCCAGCTTTCGGGTCAGGGTCTAGTAGTTATCTCAAGTCCAGACTGAGTAATGGTCTTTTTTTCTAGGCCAGCAAACTTCTAGCAGCCCATCAACTGCCATCCATCCTCCAGCCTCGGGTCAGGGTCTAGAGGTATCTCAAGTCCAGATGAATATTGGTTTTTTTCAGGCCAGTGAACTTCTAGCGCCCCCCAACCCTGCCTTCCATCCCTCCATCCTCGGTTCAGGGTCTAGTAGTTTCTCAAGTCCATATGAATATTGTCTTTTTTTTCTAGCCAGGAAATTCTAGCAGTCCCCCAATGCCTTCCATCCTCTCGGCCTAAGGCCAGGGTCTAATAGTATCTTCAAGTCCAGACTGATATTGGCTTTTTTCAGAGGGAAAAACTTCTAGCAGTCCCCCAACCTGCCTTCCATCCTCCAGCCTAGGGCAGGGGTCTATAGGTATCTCAAGCCAGACTGAAATATTGGTCTTTTTTTTTTCCTAGGCCAGTAAACTTCTAGCAGTCCCACAACTGCCTTCCATCCTCCAGCCTCAGGTCAGGGTCTAATAGGTATCTCAAGTCCAGACTGAATATTGGTCTTTTTTCTAGGCCAGCGAACTTCTAACAGCCCCCCAACTAACTTCCATCTTCCAGTCTCAGGTCAGGGTCTAGTAGTTATCTCAAGTCCAGACTGAATATTGGTCTCTTTTCTAGGCCAGTGAACTTCTAACAGCCCCCCAACTAACTTCCATCTTCCAGTCTCAGGTCAGGGTCTAGTAGTTATCTCAAGTCCAGACTGAATATTGGTCTTTTTTCAAGGCCAGTGAACTTCTAGCAGCCACCCAACTGACTTCCATCCTCCAGCCTCGGGTCAGGGTCTAGTAGTTATCTCAAGTCCAGACTGAATATTGGTCTTTTTTCTAGACCAGCAAACTTCTAGCAGTCCCCCAACTGCCTTCCATCCTCCAGCCTCGGGTCAGGGTCTAGTAATTATCTCAAGTCCAGACTGAATATTGGTCTTTTTTCTAGACCAGCAAACTTCTAGCAGTCCCCCAACTGCCTTCCATCCTCCAGCCTCGGGTCAGGGTCTATGTAGTTATTCTCAAGGTCCAGACCGAATATTGGTCCTTTTTTCTAGGCCAAAGTGAATTCTAGCAGGCCCCCAACTGCCTTTTTTCCATCCGCCAGGCCTCGGTCGGGTCTAGTAGTTATCTCAAGTCCAGTAAACTTCGTATTGTCTTTTTCTGGCCAGCGAACTTATAGAAGCCCCCAAACTGCCCCCCTTCAATCTCAGCCTCGGGTCAGGGTTCCTAGTAGTTATCCTCCAAGGCCAGACTAGGGTATGGTTCTTTTTTATAGGGCAGTGAACTTCTTAAGCAGTCCCCCAACTGCCTTTCCATCCTCCAAGCCTCCGGGTTCAGGCGTCGAGTAGGGATTATCAAGTTCAGACTTGACTATTGTCTATTTTCTTTTTAGGCCAGTGAACTTCTAGGCCAGCTCCCAACTTGCCTTAACATTCCTCCAGCCTCGGGTCAGGGGTCTAGTAGGTATCCCTCAAAGTTCCTGACCTTGAATATGGTCCTTTTTTCTAGGCAGTGAACCTGTCCTAGCCAGTCCCCCAACTACCTTTAATCCTCAGGGCCTCGGGTCAATGGGTCTAGTAGGTTTATCTCAACGTCCAGACTGAAATTATTGGTCTATTTCTAGGCCAGGGAACTTTTTTTCTAGGCAGTCCCCCAACTGCCTTCCATCACCTCCAGCCCCCTCGGGTCAAGGGTCAGTAGGGTATCTCAGTCCAGACTGGAGTATTGCCCCCGTCTTTTTTCTAAGGCAGTGAACCTTCCTAGCAGTCCCCAACTGCCTTCCATCCTTCCAGGGCTTCGGATTCAGGGTCTAGTAGGTATCTCAATTCCAGATGAGGTCTGGTCTTTTTTCTAGGCCAGTGGAACTTCTAAGCAGCCCCCCAATGCCTTCCATCTCCAGCCTCGGGTCAGGGGTTCTATTAGGTAATCTCAAGTTCCTGGACTTGAATTTTATTGGTTTTTTTCTAGGCCAGGTGAACTTCTAGCAGTCCCCCAACTGCCTTTCCATCCTCCAGCTCCGGGGTCCAGGGTATTAGTAGGTATCCTCAAGGGTCCAGGGACTGAATATGGTCTTTTTCTAGCGCCAGCGAACTTCTAGGCAGTCCCCCAAATGCCTTCCAATCCTCCAGCCTAGGGTCCAGGTTCTAGTAGTACTCAAGTAACAGGGACTGAAGTATTGGGCTTTTTTCTTTTTTTAGGCCAGTGAACTTCTAACAGCCCACCAATCTGCCTTCCATACTCCAGCCTCGGGTAAGGGTCTCGTAGTTATCTCAGTCCCCAAGTCGAGTACCTTTGTCTTTTTTCTAGGCAGTGAACCTTCTAGCCAGTCCCCCAACTGGGCCTTCCATCCTTTTCAAGGGCCTCGGCGTCAGGGTTAGTAGGTACTCTCAAGGTCAGACTGAATATGGTTTCTTCTAAGGCCCACGTGAACTTCTAGCAAGCCTCCCGCCAACTTGGCCTTCCATCCTCCAGCCTTTTCGGTTCAGGGTCCTAGGTAAGTATCTTCAATTCCAGACTGAATATGGTCCCCCTTTTTCTAAGGCAGTGACTTCTAGCAGCCCCCCAAACTTGCCTTCCATTCCTCCAGCCATCGGGTCAGGTCGAGTAGGTATCCTTAAGGTCCAACTGAATATTGGACCTTTTTTCTAAGGCCTAGTGAACCTTCTAGCGTCCCCCAACTCCTTCCATCCTCCAGCCTCGTCGGTCGAGGGTCTTTTAGGTTATCTCAAGGTCCAGACTTTTTGAAATATTGTCTTTTTTCTAGGCCTTGACCCTTCTAGCAGCCCCAACTTGCTTCCATCCTCCAGCCTCGGTCAGGTCCCCCTAATTAGTATCTCAAGTCCCTGACCTATATTGGTCCTTTTTCCTAGGGCCAGTTGGAACTTCTTAGGCAGTTCCCCCAACTGCCTTCCATCCTCCAACAGCTCGTTTCAGGGTCCTAGTAGGTATCTCAAGTCCCAGACTGAATATTGGTCTTTTTTCTAGGCCAGCGAACTTCTAGCAGTTCCCCCCAAACTTGGCCTTCCCTTTTTTTCCTCCAGGCCTAGGGTCAGGGTCTTAGTAGTTATCTTCAAGTCCAGACTGAGTATTGGGCCTTATTTTCTAGTCCAGTGAACTTCCTTACCAGCCCCAAAACTGCCTTCCATACTCAGGCCTCGGTCAGGGTCCTAGTAGGTTATCTCAAGTCCAGTCTTGAGTATGGGTCTTTTTTCTAGGCCAAACAGTTGAACTTCTTTTTTTTAGCAGTCCCCAACTGCCTTCACATCCTTCGAGTCCCTCGGTCGGTCTAGTAGGTATCTTCAGTCCAGATGAATATTGGCTTTTCTTCTAGGCCAGTGAACCCCTTCTGCAAGCCTCCCCCTCGAACCTTACCGCTTCCATCCTCCCAGCCTCGGTCAGGGTCGTAGGTTATCTCAAATCCAGGACTGAATATTGGTCTTTTCTAGGGCAGTGAACTTCCTAGCAGCCCCCAACTTTGCCTTCCATCCCTCCAAGCCTCCCGGGTCCAGGATCTTAAGTAGTTATCTCAGGTTCAACCTTTTTTTGAGTATTGTCTTATTTTCTAGGCCAGTGAACTTCTAAGCAGTCCCCCCAACTGGCCTTCCATCCTCCAGCCTCCCGGGTCAGGTCCTGTATTTATCTCAAGGGGTCCAAAAAAAAAAAAACCCCTTTTGGGAATATTGGTCCTTTTTTCTAGGCCAGCGAACTTCTAGCAGTTCCCCAAACTGCTTCCTAATTCTCCAGCCTCCGGATCAGGGTCTCGTATGGTTTCTCAAGTTCCAGGACTGAATATTGGGTCTTTTTTTCTAGGCCCAGGCGAACTTCTAGCAAGTCCCCAACTTGCCTCCATTCTCCAGCCTCCGGTTCGTCCTAAGGGTCCTAGTATTTAATCCTTCCAAGTCCAGACCTTGAATATTGGTCTTTTTTTAGGCCAGTGAACTCTAGGGCAGTCCCCCAACTGGCCTTCCAATTCTCCAGCCTCGGGTCAGGGTTCTAATTATTTATCTCAAGTCCTAGACTGAATATTGGTTCTTTTTTCTATGCCAAGCTAACTTCTAGGGCAGTCCCCCACTGGCCTTTCCATTCTCCAGCCTCGGAATCGGTTCTAATATGTTTTCTCAGTCCAGACTGAATATTGGTCCCCTTTTTTTCTAGGCCAGCGAACTTCTAGCCATTCCCACCCAACTGCCCTTCCATTCTCCAGCCTCGGGTCAGGGTCTAGTATTTATTCTCAAGTCCAGACTGATATTGGTCTTTTTTTCTAGGCCAGCGACTTCTAGCGGTCCGCAACTGCCTTCCATTCTCCAGCCGCGGGCAGGTCTAGTAGTTTCTCAAGTCCAATGAATATTGGTCTTTTTTCCTAGGCCAGTGAACCTTCTAGCAGTCCCCAACTGCCTTCCATCCTCCAGACTCGGTCAGGGTCTAGTAGGTATCTCAAGTCCAGATGAGTATTGGTCTTTTTTCTAGCCAGGCCAGTGACCTTTTCTAGCAGTCCCCCAACTGACTTCCATCCTCCAGCCTCGTGTCAGGTCTAGTAGTATCCACGTCGCAGACTGGATATTGGTCTTTTTTCTAGGCAAGCGAACCTTCTAGCAGTCCCCCAACTTGCCTTCCATCCTCCAGCCTCGGGCAGGGTCTATAGGTATCTCAAGTCCAAGAACTGAGAATTGGTTTTTTTCTAGGCCACGAACTTCTAGCAGTCACCCAACTGCCTTTCCATCCTCCAGCCTCGGGTCAGGTCTTAGTAGTATCTCAGTCAGACTGACTCTTGGTCCTTTTTTCTAGCCAGTGAACTCTAGCAGTCCCCCAACTGCCTTCCCATCCTCCAGCCTCGGTCAGGGTCTAGTATGTATCTCAGTCCAGATGAATATTGGTCTTTTTTCTAGGCCGAGTGAACTTCTTAGCAGTCCACCAACTGCCTTCCATCCTCCAGCCTCGGTCAGGGTTCTAGTAAGGTATCTCAAGTCCAACTGCATATTGGTCTTTTTTCTAGGCCAGTGAACTTCTAGCAGTCCCCCGCTGCCTTCCATCCTCCACTCGGTCAGGGTCTAGTAGGTATCTCAAGTCCAAGACTGAATATTGGTCTTTTTTCTAGGCCACGTGAACTTCTAGCAGTCCCCACTGGCCTTCATCCCTCCAGCCTCGGTCAGGTCTAGTAGTATCTCAGTCCAGACTGAATATTGGTCTTTTTTCTAGCCAGTGAACTCTATGCAGTCCCCCAACTGCCTCCATCCTCCAGCCTCGGTCAGGTCTAGTAGGTATCTCAAGTCCGACTGAATATTGTCTTTTTTCTAGGCCAGTAACTCTAGCAGCCCCCCAACTGCTTCCATCCTCCAGCCTCGGGTCAGGGTCTAGTAGGTATCTTAAGTCCAGACGAATATTGCCTTTTTCTAGCCAGTGAACTTCTAGCAGTCCCCCACTGCCTTCCTCCATCCTCCGCCTCGGGTCAGGGTCTATTAGGTATCTCAAGTCCAGACTGAATATTGGTTTTTTCTAGCCAGTGACTTCTAGCAGCCCCCCAACTGCCTTCCATCTCCATCCTCGGTCGGGGCTATTAGGTATCTCAAGTCCTGACTGAAAAAACACAAAAAAAAAAAAAAATTAATTGGTCTTTTTCTAGGCAAGTGAACTTCTAGCATTCCCCAACTGCCTTCCATCCTCCAGCCTCGTTTCAAGGGTCTAGTAGTATCTCAGTCAGACTTGAATATTGGTCTTTTTTCTAGGCCCGCACTTCTAGCAAGTCCCCCAACTGCCTATTCATAGCTCCAGACTCGGGTCCAGGGTCTAGTAGTAATCTCAGTCCCAGACTGAATATTGTTTTTTTCCTTAGGTCAGTGAACTTTTCTAGCATCCCCCAACTGCCTCCATCCTCCAGCCGTCGGGGTCAGGGTCTGGCAGTATTTATCTTCAAGTCCCCAGGACTGAATATTGGTTCTTTTTTCTAAGGCAGTGAACCTTCTGCAGTCCCCCAACTGCCTTCCATTCTCCAGCCTCGGGTCAGGTTCTAGGTATTTATCTTTTTTCAGTCTAGGACCTGAATATTGGTCTTTTTTCTAGGCAAGCGAACTTCTAGCAGTCCCCCAACTGCTTCCATCCTCCAGCCTCGGGTCAGGGTCTAGTATGTTTCTCAAGTCCAGACTGAATATTGGTTCCCTTTTTTCTGCCAAGCGAACTTCCTAAGTCAGTCCCCCCAACTGGCCTTGCCATTCTCCAGCCTTCGGGTCAGGGTCTTTTTTAATATTTATCTCAAGGTCCAGACTTAATATTGGTCCTTTTTTCTCAGCCACGAACGTTCTAGCAGTCCCCCTCCCCCCAACTGCCTTCCATTCCTCCAAGCCTCGGGTCAGGGGTCAGTAGGTTTCTCAGGTCCAGACTGAATATTGGTCTTTTTTCTGAAGCCGGGAACTTCCTGCAGTCCCCAACTGCCTTTCCATCCTCCGCCTCGGGTCAAGGGTTTCTGGTAGGTTTTTTATCTCAGGTCCATACTGGAATATTGGTCTTTTTCTAGGCCAGTGAAACTTCTAGCCAGTTCCCCCAACTGCCTTCCATCCTCCAGGGCCTCGGGTAGGGTCTAGTTAAGGTAATCTCAAGTCCCAGAACTGGAATATTGGTCCTTTTTTCTAGGCCAGTGTAAACTTCTAGCAGTCCCCCAACTGCCTTTCCATCCTCCAAGCCTCGGGTCAGGGTCTAGTTAGGTATCTCAGTCCAGACTGGAGAAGTTGGTCTTTTTTCCTAGGCCAAGCCAACTTCTAGCAGTTCCCCCAACGGCCTTCCATTTTTTCCTCAGGCCCGGGTCAGGGTCTAGTAAGGTATCTTCAAGTCCAGACTGAATATTGGTCCCCTTTTTTCTAATGGCAGTGCCACTTCCTAGCAGTCCCCCCAACGGCCTTCCATCCTCCGCCTCGGGTCAGGGGTCTAGTAGGTATACTCAGGTCCCAACCTGAACTTTATATTGGTCTTTTTTCTAGGGCCAGGTGAACTTCTAGCAGTCCCCCCCCAACTGCCTTCCGAATCCTCCAGCCTCGGGTCAGGGTCTTAGTAGGTTCTCGTCCCAGACTGGACATATGGTCCTTTTTTCTAGGGCCAGTGGAACTCTAGCAAGTCCCCACTTGGCCTTCCATTTTTTCCTCCAGGCCGCGGGTCAGGGTCCTAGTAGTAAATCTTCAAGGTCCAGACTGATATTGGTCCCCCTTAATTTTCTAGGCCAGTTGAACTTCCTAGCCAGTCCCCCAACTTCTTCCTCCTCCAGGGCCCCGGGTCAGGGGTCTAGTAGGTTATTCTCAGTTCCAGACTGAATATTTGGTCCTTTTTTTCTAGGGCCCAGTGAACTTCTAGCAGTCCCCCAACTGCCTTCCATCCTCCATCCTCGGGTCAGGGTCTAGTAGGTATCTAGTCCAGACTGAATATTTGGTCTTTTTTCTAGGCCAGTGAACTTCCAGCAGCCCCCCCAACTGCCCTTCCCTCCTCCAGCCCTCGGGTCCAGGGTCTAGTAAGGTATTCTTTAAGTCCAATGAAATATTGGACCTTTTTCTGGGCCAGTGAACTTCTAGCAGTCCCCCAACTGCCTTCCATCCTCCAGCCTCGGGTCAGGGTCTAGTAGGTATCTCAAGTCCAGACTGAATATTGGTCTTTTTTCTAGGCCAGTGAACTTCTAGCAGCCCCCCAACTGCCTTCCATCCTCCAGCCTCGGGTCAGGGTCTAGTAGGTATCTCAAGTCCAGACTGAATATTGGTCTTTTTTCTAGGCCAGTGAACTTCTAGCAGTCCCCCAACTGCCTTCCATCCTCCAGCCTCGGGTCAGGGTCTAGTAGGTATCTCAAGTCCAGACTGAATATTGGTCTTTTTTCTAGGCCAGCGAACTTCTAGCAGTCCCCCAACTGCCTTCCATCCTCCAGCCTCGGGTCAGGGTCTAGTAGGTATCTCAAGTCCAGACTGAATATTGGTCTTTTTTCTAGGCCAGTGAACTTCTAGCAGTCCCCCAACTGCCTTCCATCCTCCAGCCTCGGGTCAGGGTCTAGTAGTTATCTCAAGTCCAGACTGAGTATTGGTCTTTTTTCTAGGCCAGTGAACTTCTAGCAGTCCCCCAACTGCCTTCCATCCTCTGATCTTCTCTTCTTTACGTTTCTCCTGGCACCTGACTTCCTTCTGTGCCCACTTTCCACGGATCGGTCCAAATCTATTCTTCTCAAAGGGGACACTCTCAAGTTCTGTTGGTGTTCTTCACAGAAAGCAAAGAAGCTTGCCAGTTCTATATCTGTTTCTAGCAGTCCCGCCTCCAACTCACGCCTATCTTGCAGACATCTCCCGAGCAACTGCCTGAGCTTATCGTTCTCCCCTCGAAGGTTCTCGTGTAACCCCTCCAGGTGTTCGACATGTTTTTGCTTGTCTCGTCCTTCGTATTTCAGCCTTCCAATCTCCCCCTGGAGCTGACTGATCAGACGCACTTTTTTAGCAGCATCCTGCTGCAACTCCTGCAGGCAGGCCTCACACTTCTGCTTCTCTGCATCCCTACACTGCAGGAGCTCTTCCTTCTCCTGAAGGTCGCACTTCCTTCTTTCGTTCTCGTTGCGAACCTCTGTTAGTTGATGGTCCATCTCGCAGATCTTGCGCCGAAGATCTTTAGCCTCGTCTTGGCACTGCTTAGCCTCGCGTTCCTTATCATCAAGTTGTCTCGCCAGCGCTTGGATCTTCGCCTCGGCCTCGTTCATTTTCTGTGCGTGCTTCCTCGCAGCCGAGTCTTTCTCCTCGTTTTTGCACTCGACGGTAATCAGATGCTCTTTCAGGATGTTGACATTGTCTCGGAGCTTCTGATTTTCATTTTTCAATTCGTTCTCTCTCTGCAACATCTGGCGTTTTTCTTGTTTCAGTTCACGAATTTGTTCTAGCAACTTTTTATTACTTCCCTCTAGTTTCTCTTGCTTCTTCCTGTGAAGCTCGGCCTGGGCCCCTTGAAGGGTTATTTGTTCTACCAAGTTTTCTTTCGCGAACCTGTCTGGGTTGAC
>NC_087205.1:98278446-98315946 GCF_015104395.2 Macrobrachium nipponense | reverse complement strand
AATTATCGCTAGATTTTTTTTTTTTCTTTTTTTGAAGAGCCCTATCGGTTATTTTTCATTGAAATTCCTTTGTAAATATACGAAAATGTAGAGGAAACGTTGAAGAATAAAGGGAAGTTCAAGAAAAATGGCTTTGGATACGGCAACAGTTTCATTTTGACGTTATAAATTGATCGAAACGAAAAAAAATTTTACCGTTGTCGACATTTATTGCTAGAATAAAAATTTTTTGAAGAGCCCTATCTCGGTTATTTTTCATTGAAATTCCTTTGTAAATATACGAAAATGTACAGGAAAAGTTGAAGAATAAAGGGAGAGTTATGAAAAATGGCTTTGGGGTCACTGAGAGGAAAATGTAGATGCGATCAGCTGATTTCATTGTGAGAATTTTACTACGCCAGGGATTTGAGCATGCGCAGTACAGAAACTACTTTGCTGGCGTATTGATACCCGAGATACACGGTCCAAGGTATGATCTAGCCTATGGAAATCGCTACTTGTCCGAAAAAAAAAAATGCCCCTACCACACATACGAAAAATTTCGGTAAATTTTACGTACCGCTACGTCAGTTGGATAGATAGGGGTAGAGTATTTTTATGTACTATTACGTCAGTTGGACATGAAAGGGATAATATGAGTCATATTATATTAATATCTATCTATCTATCTATATATCTTCATTGGAGATATATATATATATATATATATATATATATATATATATATATATATATATATATATATAAAGGTTTTTTTGCCACGAAGGAAAAAATGAAAAGGCTATCTCGCTTTTTCATTTTTTCCTTCGTGGCAAAAAACCTTTATTTATACATAGCATTACGTTTTATATACTTCGTGATAAAGTTATTCTATATATATATATAGATATATAATATGTAATATATATATATTATATTATATTTATAGAATATTATATTATATATATATATATATATATATATATGAACGTCCTCGTCTCTGCATATCTGGAGCTGCCGTGAGTGAGGAACCTTCACGCTCACAAATACGCACCTATCTGTGGTTACTTTTCCTCTTTGTTTTTTACCTGCACTTTGTAGGATTGCTTCCTGCTTTGTTTCTTTTATTGGCATTAGGACAAGCTTGAGAGTGACTGGACCCCTGTCACACAACAAAACTGTTCAGAGACATGTCTTTAAAATTTGCCTAAAGTGAAACACAACATTGTCATTAGACATGTTGGAGATACAGATTACATCTTCACTGGGATGATAATTCCCCACAAAATTTTTTACATCACTCCACTTAGCAAACATGTCTTTAATCACTGAAGTAGGCACATTATGTTTGCCCGTTCATTCTGAATTTTTCAAACCACGCCCTGCTGCCTTAAATTCACTAACAGAAGCACTCGTAGGCTTCTTCTTACGAGTTCTTTCTTAAATTCTAGAGTTTCTTGCCTTTTTCATAGAAGGGCTGGCACTTGGAACTTTCTTTGGCTCCATGATGGCTTATTTAGCAGTTGCATGACCCCCTGAAAAGAAATGGGGTTAATCTTTTATTGGGCAGAGACGCCCTCAGGGCAGCCTGGCTACCGAAAATTCTTGGCAGGATCAATCAAGGCCGAGAAGACCCGTCCTCCAGCAGATCGTTCACCTAAGCTGCAAAAAAGAGTAAGCAGCCATTCGTTAATGGAATAGAAAAAAAGGACTCAAATCCTCCTCCTTACTTCTCTTCATCATCAGGCTGACTACTGACTTCCGTTTGGTGGGGTTCATCTGCCATTCTTCCTTCGCGTGTGATGTCGAGTCTTCATTGACGCGATTCACAAATTCACAATACGACAAAACACAACACAGCCTTGCATGAAATAAAGATAGGTAAATATAGCACTGAAACGTTATATTCACAAATCTCGACATTCCGGCAATTTGAATTCTAATTTTATATACGCTCGTAAGCATCAGAGATCTACTATAAAGACTGCAATCCGTCATTCCGAAATTTCATCACGAAGGGTTATTTCACTTTCAGTCCCCTTTTAATAAATCATGAAAACAAATATTCGCACATACACTTCGTTCAGTAATTTGCTATTATCCTCATATTGCCACGTTACTCGATTAAACCTAGCAGTTGCTATTGGAAATGCAACGAGAGGTTGGTGTAGTCTTGCTATGACGAAATGGTGGCAAAGCAAAGCATTCTCGCACTGAATGACGTTCGCTGTAAAGCCACGCGCCAGCCGTTCAAATCTCATTTCCTCGAGGTGCAGCTTTTGTAGCTTGGTTTTTCATTTATTATAGTTCAATACGATCACCTGGTTTCCTGTATGCAAATAGCCATAGTCTGCATGTTTACAAATAATATATCTTTATCCATAGTACAAGGCAAATAATAGATACTCCCTCGTACAGACCTCTTGTAGCGAAACATCTCAGTCTTTTTAATCCAACGTAAAATTATGTTAGTCTGTTGGTTAAAAGATCCCATGGCAACAATTTCGTACCATTTTGTTGCATGCAACAAGTTCATTATTCTTTTTCTTTTTAATCTTAAGCTTATCATGCTAATGACGTTGTATGGAGATATAGATATATCGTTTTTTTTAAAGTTATGTTACTTAAAAATATAGACATCTGAATAATTGAAATGCAATTTCATATTACTGTAAATATTCAGACTGAAGTCTCAAATAAGCAGGACTACCGCAAGTTGGTGTGATTTACGATTACCTAAAATGATTCCTTGAATCGAAACGTAACCGGAGTAGCTCTCTCTCTCTCTCTCTCTCTCTCTCTCTCTCTCTCTCTCTCTCTCTCTCTCCATAATTGCAGATCAAATTGTGGATCACAACTTACTGCTGAACAGTCAACACGGTTTCAGACAAAACAAATCCTGCCTATCAAACCTACTGGAGTTTTTTCATAACATGCTTCGTATTTACGACAGTAATAGAGCAATAGATATACGTACTCTACTGAGATTTCCAAAAGGCCTTTGACAAAATTCCACACAAGGAACTAATGACAAAAGTTAGAGCTTTAGGAATTGTAGGAGAAATAGGAGACTGGATCGAAGACTGGCTAACTTATAGAAAACAGAGAATCGTAATACATGGTGAAGAATCAGAATGGGCAGATGTAACAAATAGAGTTCCTCAGGGTTCTGCCCTTGTCCCTCTCTTGTTTTTTTATTTACATTAATGACATTGAAGTAGGTTTAACTAGCAGGATAGCAAAATTTGCAGATGACACCAAACTAGGTGTAAATGCAGCAGACCAAGATACAGTGGAAAGTTTAAGAAATTATTTAAAGAAAATAGGAGAGTGGTCAAAAAGATGGTAAATGCTTTTTAACTTGGACAAGCGTAAAGTGTTACAAATAGGAACAAACCAACCTTATGCCAACTACATGCTGCTTGGGAATGACATAAATGTAGAACAAGAAGAGAACCTTAGAGTCGTTATTACCAAGGACTTAAAATCCACAAAACAGCGCATAAAAGATGAAAAGAAGGCACAGAAACTACTGACCATTTCAAGGCCTGCGATGCATAGGTTTTCTAAAATATCTTTTTAAATATCAACTGTATCGTCTTGAAATTTTGGCCCAGCATGTTTTAGACCTTCCGCTAATGTATGGCAATATAACTAAGTATCTAAAATTATTAATAATGGCACTTTACTCTTGAACAGTTCCCATTTTCTTTGCATTTGACTGAGACTTTCGGACACCATTATTTCTCTCCCTGTTAACAAAATATGAATGAAAGTGTACCGTACTACGATTATGACGTATATAGTGTTTTACATTTTTAAATTACTTTATGGATTATTGTTTTATATATCCAAATTAGTTTATGCAATAAAGTTTATTTGTGTTTCATTATTTTGGGAGATTATTATGACCTCTTGGCTTATTTAGAGTATATATATATACTGGAAAATATACCCGCTGAAAATTAGAGGGGCAGTAGTTACAAGCTGTTCAGGTGTGTTTATATTGTCGTCCGGCTTCCACCCGCCCATCCTGAACTCAATGCCATCGAGCAGGTATTGGCGCATATGAAGCTATATGTATGTTCATCGTTACGGCATTTCACCAGGGCAGACCTAAAGGCCAGATTGGAGGAAACAAGGCTTGCTGTCACTAAACAGGTGTGGGAAGGAGCTGTCCAACGAAGTCAAGCTTTCGAGAACGAATACTGGCTCACTGACATCGTCCGGGATTGCATAGATCCAGTCGTTGTCAACGTCGCCAATGATGACGAGGACGATCTGTTTTTAGACAGTGATGGGGAGTGAGCTGAAATATCCTTATACGTGTGTATATGTAGTCCTGTAATTAATAAGTTTTGATATATTTATCCACCAGTTTTTTATTTTGTATGTCTATACTGTTTCTATGGTTACTTCAAAAATTTACTTCAAAATCTGTAAAATTTCTGTATATAATGTATATACTTTATTGGATAAATATAATAAAATAATGTATATAGTGATCTTACTTTTAAATAAACTATGATCTGTTTTTTTACTTCCATATTTATATCTCCAATAATAATCTAAAGTTCCCACTACCACACTATTCTCATGGAAATAGATAAGAAAGTACATGATAAATAAAAACACACAAATGGCTTTATGAAAAGTAATCCGTAATAAATGGTAGTTCGTGTACATTTTAAAACGTAAAGAAAACATATGGTAGTACACTATTCCATTCATAAGTATCAGGCAGAGTAAGAAAGAGAGGAGTGGGCGGGGCTTCTTTCCTAACTCTTTGGCTAAGCCATCGACAGGTGTTCGTATATTTACAACTAATACTGAGGAAATTGGAATTTTTCTAAGTAAAATGTCTTAATTATTAATTGAGGGTACTTGATTATACTGCCATATATTAGCGGAAGGTGTAAAGCATGTTGTGCCAAATTTTTAGGAAGATACAGTTGATATTTAAAAAGATATTTAAGAAAACCTATGCATCGCAGGGCTTGAAATGGTCAGTAGTGGGATATATAAAGACGCAGTTCAAATACAGAAACAAGGAAACGGTGCTGCAGCTCTACATATCCATAGTTAGACCTCATCTTGAATATGCAGTATAACTTTGGTTACCAACACTAAAAAAGGACATAAATAGATTAGAAGGGGTACAATTAAGAGCCACAAAGTCAATTCCATCTATCAGGTAAATAGGTTACCAAAGACGGCTAGAGATCCTGAACATGTACGGATTAGAAACACGACGATTGCGAGGACAACTAATAGAAACATTCAAAATACTGAAAGGCATAACAAAAGTAGACAGTAACATATTTACGATAAACGAAAACATGACAAGAAACAATGGATGTAATCTAGAACTGAAGAGATACAACACATCTCATTGCGGGAATTTCTTCACATACAAGATATGTGACACGTGGTATAAACTGTCACCAGAAGTTATAATTAAACGGCAACAGTATGGTTGGTTGGTTGGTTGGTTTTATAAAGTTTAGGTGTAACACCAAGCACTGGGGCAGCAAAGGCCATTCGGCGCTTACTGTATTAACTATGAAATTATAATACGTGTTATATCATATAAAGCAGGTTTATTTCTTTGAGATAATTTACTATATTTTGAAGTGGGGCATTTTCTCCCAATAGTTCTTCAAGTGATCTATTATATATGTTGTTGGATCTTCGTTTTCTTTCGAATTTACGGCATTCAGTTAGCAGATGACGGACTGTGACCAGAGTACGACAATGATCACAGTAAGAGGCCTGTCTTTCCTCGCCTTGCAATATCAAGTATTTGTGTGTTAAGTATGTATGTCCTATTCTTAATCTTGTTAATATGACATCTTCCCTTCTTTGACATTGTTGTCTATTCCAAGATTTTACAGATGATTTAATATGCTTTAATTTATAATTTAATTCTAGCCATTCTTTTTCCCATTTTGATGACAGTATTCATTTATTGTTGTTTTAATGTCATTGTAAGTTATTTGCATTTTTTTGATAGACTCCTTTTTTACTGCCTTTTTAGCTTCTTTATCCACCTCTTCATTACCCTTTATGCCCACATGGGAAGGGACCCAACATAGTTTTATATTCATAGATTTCCGTTTTACTATTATATCTATCCACTCCCTTATTTCTTCAATTACGGGATGCGAAATTGTCTATTGTTTTAGCGCTTCTAAAGCACTGTAAGAATCCGTGTATATTACAAAGGTATCGTTTGCCTTTCCCACCATAAAGGTATGTTTTATAGCCTCTCATATAGCATTTATCTCTGCAGTGAATATCGAGCATATTTTTGGAATTTTTTCCCTTATTTTTATATTTTTTTTTACTACAGCATAGCCTACACCCTCCTTCGACTTGAAGCCATCTGTATAAATACTAATGTCCCGTTTATGTTTTTCCTGGTGTGACAGAAATTCACTCCTTAATTGTGCATCTGTTACCTTCTTATTAAATGATTTTTCACAGATTTCTAGTTTAGCATGTCTCCACGTAGGTATTTTAGGGGTGGTTATTTTTTATATGCTACTTGTTCCTAATTTTATATGTTCTATATCAGGTTTTAATCTATTCTCCAATGGTTTAGAGGCTCTTGGTTTATTGTCATAATTATTTGTTATATTTTTCATATATTTGGTGTTTGGATTATCATTAAGGCTATTTATTTTAGCTATATATTTTAATCCTATTTCTTCTCTTCGTACTTTCAGGGGATCTATTCCTGCTTCTACATGCAGACTTTCCACGGGGGAAGTTCTGTACTCCAGTGCATAGTCTAATACCCATGTTATGTATGACATCTAGTTTTGTTAATAGGGTTTTAGAAGCACTACCATATACTTGACATGCATAATCAAGTTTACTTAGACAAATAGCCTTATATACTTTTATCAGAGAGGTTCTATCAGCACCCCATTCATTATGCGCAATTACTTTTATTATATTTAAGGATTTTCTCACTTTTATCGCCAATTGTTCTATATGTTCTTTAAATGTAAGTTTTTTTTATTAAGTATTACACCAAAGAATTTTATCTGATCATCATATTCAATTATATCATTATTTATGAATAAAGTAGGAATTAATTCCTGTTTTCTTGATCTTGTAAATCTGACTGCTTTTGTTTTTTGCGGTGAAAATTTAAAACCCTTGTTATCGGCCCATTTTTTTACCCTATTTATGGCTGCTTGCAATCTATTGGTTATGTCCAGCGCTTTTTCACCACTACTATTGGTGGGATCATTTCCATTATCTCATTTATTGCTATTGCAAACAACGCCACGCTTAGTACACTACCTTGGGGGATTCCTTCCTCCTGGATAAATAATTCAGAGATTTCTGCCCCCACTTTGACTTTTATATATTTTTCTGATAGGAATTCCCTAATATATTCATATAAATTGCCTCCTATTCCCCATTCTATAAATTTTTTAAAAATCCCTCCCCTCCAGGTGGTATATGCTTTCTCTAAATCAAAAAATACTCCTATTGTTTGTTTTTTACCAACCATTGCATTTTGTATCTATCTCTTTTGTAATCATTAAGAGGGGATCTATGGTATATACTTTTTTTTCAAAATCCAAACTGTGTTTGACAATAGCTGTTTGTTTTCTAATACCCATATCAATCAGTTATTCACCATTTTTTCTTGCTTAGACAACTATAGTAAGAGCTATTGGCCTATAGCTGGTTGGTGACTGGGTCTTTTCCTGGTTTTAAGCCTGGTATGATTAAAGATTCTTTCCAGGTTTTAGGCATGCTGTGAGAACGCCATAATTCGTTGAAAATTTCTAATAAAAATGTTTTGCTTTCATCTGGTAAATTTTTTATCATTTCATATCTAATATTGTCTTCCCCTGGAGCTGTTGGATTTGCAAGTTTCAGGACATTTTCCAGTTCTTCCATGGTGAAAGGAAGATTATAGTTTTCCTGATTATATTTATTAGATTTTATTGGTATTGGGACAATTTTTAATTTTTAATTGGAATTTCTTTGTATAATTTGAGATACTAGATGTTTTGGCGAAGCATTTACCCAATTCATTTGCTACTAGTTTGGGGTTTGAAATATAGTTGTTTTCTACTTTTAATGTAGGTAATGGTTCTGGGCGATATCTACCCTGCAGTTTATTTGTTTTCTTCCAGATTTCTTTGTCTTGAGTTTTAGAATTTATATTATTAATATATTTTTTCCACGAATTTCTTTTGGCTATCTTGAATATTCTTTTCTGCTTTGCTTTAGCTCTCAAATATGCAATTCTATTGGCATCACATCTATGTCTCAGATATCATTCTTCTAAAGCATGTTCTCGTTATCTTCCTTGCTGCTTTACATTCCTCGTTCCACCAGGATACCAGTGGTCTAGTCGGATTGCCTGAGGTAACTGGAATAGTTTCATTTGCTTTATAATCTATTGTTTTTTACTAGATGTTCATAGGCATCTATGTGGTTTGTAAAGTCAGATAGTTTTTTTGTTAATCACCGTTTTCTCTTTATATAAATTCCAATTTGCTTCCTCCATTTTCCTCTTCGGTATATATGTTATATTAGTATTATTTTTTAGCTCAATTTGTATTGGCCAGTGGTCACTCCCAAATAAATTATTATTTACTTTCCAACTGAAATCTGTGGCAATTTCTGAGGAACATAAAGTGATGTCTATTGCAGATGTGGTATTATGATAAACATCAAATCTTGTAGGAGAACCATCATTTAAAATAATCAAATTTTTGTCATCTATAAAATCTAGGAGAATAGTTCCTCTCCTGTCAGATGATGTACTTCCCCACATGGGATGTATGGCGTTAAAATCACCTACTAATAAGTAAGGTTTTGGTAACTGTCCTATTAGATTTTCTAAATCTCCCACTTGTAATAGTCTATTATTTCCAAGATGATCTATTAAGCGACTTTCTAAAGACGGTTCCATATATATTGAGCATAGTTATTTTTTTTTTTCCAGGAATACTTGAACTGCACATGCCTGTATTACCGAGTTAATCCTAACAGGTTGGCATTTGATTGAAGAATGCGTTATGATTGCAGTTCCTCCTTGGCTGTTGTCATTTAAAATTTGTGTTGATTTCCACACATTATAATTTATGCCAGCATTGAGAACATTGTTACCTATTTTAGTTTCCTGTAAGCAAATGATATTTGCATTACATTCTCTAACTAATGATTTTAAGTTTTCATTATTTGATACGTATCCTCTAATATTCCACTGTAAAATAGACATTTTAAGAAGGCTTTGGGTTTTGTTTTATTATCTTTATTTGTTTTCCTGAACTTTGAATTTTATTGAAGTTGTATAATTTTGCTGTACTTTGTTCTTCTTTTGGTGGCTGATGTATTTCTGCTATTTTTTTCTTTATTGGCTGAAGAGTCTCAGATGTTCTTTTTATTAGAGGTGCATTTAAATGGCTTTTGATCTTGGGTTCTATTTCAATACATTCTTCAGTTTTATCTGATGTTTTAACTTTCTCTTTTATTTGGGTTTCTCTTTTTTCATTTTTTGTTTGCAAGCAATTTTCGTTGACTTTGTCTTCTCGGTATTCATTTTTTTCCATATAGTTTTTTGGTCTTACTGATTGTATAATTTGTTTTTTGGATTTGGGTAGGGTTGTTTCAAGTAGTCTTTTTTTGTCTTTTGACTTAGCTTTTGTATTTTGCTTGTCCTCCAAATTAATCATGTCTTCTTGCATTTCTGGTGTGGGTAATATATTATATAAATTTGTGTTGCTTATATGTTCAGTAGTTTCCGAGCTTGAATTTTGGGCCTTTATATTATGAGTATTTTCGGTTTGATTTATACTGTGCAATTTTGTAGGAATTTGGTTTTGCGCTTCTTTATTTACTACCTCTTTATATGTGTTTTTCCTTGCTGGATCTTGTAAACCTCTTACTTTTACGTAGTTCTATCTAAGCTTCTCTTATTGACATTCCACTTCTTTCTTGTAAGATTTTTCATTCAGTATTGCATAGGTAATATGCGCATTCCTTTGATCTTCTGTGGTGATTCTGACCAGAATTTATGCAAATTGGGTTTTCACAGTCCCATTTTGTTGTGTGGTTGTATGATCCACAACATGCACATCTTGGAACTTCTCTACAAATTTTATTTGAATGGCCATATTTACTACATGATTTGCATTGTAGTGGTTTGGGGATATATGGTCTTATCTCTCTCGTCTGCCCTAATACTTTAATTGTTAAAGGGAGTTCATTTCCTTCAAATTTCAATTTAGCAATTTGTATATTTATTTTTGAATTTTTCCTACTTGGGATATCATAAATGTCACAATCTTCAATATTTTTGTATCTTGTCTTAAGCGAGTCCATCAACATATTCTTATCTATTAATTCGTCATCATTATTTGGCAGGATTATTGTACCACAAATACTATTAAGTTTATTATGCTTGGTGATTTTTATTTGTGTTATCTATGTTCGTAATTTGAAGGTAATTTTCTGATTGGGCTTTAGTAGTGGTTTCCACTATCCATGTATTTGTTTGTGTTTGACGAAATTTCATGTTTTCTGTTGGGTATCTGGTCCGTAAATAATTTTCTAATTTTAAATGTGAAATTTTGTTTTCACTTTCTATTGTCAAAAATCTTGTCCAAGTGTCCTTTCCAAAAAGTGATTCAAATAAATCTAGAGAAGGGCTAGGCTGGAATTTTCTTTTGATAAATCTTCTAGGCCTAATAAAAGGCTCCATGGTTGGTATATTTTGGGTTGAAGTGGCCCAAACTGTGTCCTTGTTCGTTCCCAGGGTCAAATGGGAATTTAGTGTCATGGGGTCACATTTTCCGGGGGACTGAGTTCCATAGTCAATTTCCATTTTTCCTTTTTTTTGGAAATTACAGAGAAACCAACTGCAAGTCATGGATAAAACTGGGTCTCCTCTCAAAGACTTCCCCTCACCAAAGACACAGCAGAGACCAACTCCCATATGTCCACTCCCTACCCTACCCCGAAGGGATGGCTCTATCATAACATGATTGGCTCAAGTGTAAGCAAAACCCGCTTGATAGGACTGAGGGCACAGCTAGTATGCAAGCATCCCCACTCATGTTATTTTAGAGGGCAATCCGGATAAATTGCCGAGAGTCCTACCGTGGAGACTATACCTCCCCGGATTCCGTAGGCAAGTCCCCACATGTAGTCCCGCCCCAATAAATATTGATGTAGAATCACATCAATATCCTCAGGGTCCGAACATATTCGAGCGGCGGACCAAACCACTATAGTCCCTGCCATTTGGATCAAGGTAAAGCCTAAGTTCAGAGACCCAGCTCCTACCTAACTTGCATGAGGGTTTTAGTGAAGAGAAGGAGGACAGCCAGGGGGAGCAACTGAGCGAGAGAAAGTAAGAGATTGGAAGATGATCAAGTAAGAGAAAAATTGAGACATTTAGATTCAAACTAGGAGATAATTCTCCCAGTTCGAAAGCCCTCTTGCCCGCTACGCAGTTTCAACCATAGGTTGGAAATGCATAATTCCGTCAAGGCAGTCTCAACTTAAGAGGGTGAGGGAGGGAGGGAGGGAGGGGGTGGGTGTGTATGCACACCCGTGTACGTTTCTGTGTGCGAACGCGCACCGAGCAGCTGACTAGAGCAGTTGGAGGGGGGGGGGGGGGGGGGCAGCGTTATTAGTAGCTTAGCTCGGTAGGGGCAGGGTTGCCAAGTTGGGCTACAAATCGCAAAAACAGCAACAACAAAGTAGTTTGTAGGCTTACTCCCCGAGTAAGCGAAAAAAACAACAAGACCAACAACAGTATTTTGTAGGCTTACTCCCCGAGTAAAGGGTGTTTTGTCTATAGGTCTAAAGAACCCCTATAATTATGGAGACACTCATAAACCATAGGTGAAAACTTAAGAGGTTAACCTAGTGTTTGTCTGTAAAAGGGATCGTTCGCTCTCTCTCTCTCTCTCTCTCTCTCTCTCTGCTCATAACCGTCGTATCAGCGTTTGATCTCCTAGCCAGGGATACTTCTCTTAACGATCTAGTGAGCCCCTGTCGACCGTAGTTGTTGATTACGAGACTGGTTGTTGGTTCACGGTTGTGGGTCGTAGCTGGTTTTTGGGGAGAGAGAGAGAGAGGTTAAGTTTAGTAGGTGTGTACCTGTTTGTCTGAGGGAAATATTTTAGTTTTACAAAAATAGACGCCTATGAAAATAAGCATATCAGTCAATTGCATAAGAAACACAGGCCACTGAGTAAGCATAATAAAAATGGGTCCCTGAATTAGCATAATAAAAACGGCACCTGAATGAGCTTAATAAAAATGTGCCCCTGAATGAGCATAATAAAAACGGGCCCTAAATGAGCTTAATAAAAAAAACGGGCCCCTGAATGAGCATAATGAAAAAAAAGAGGCCCCTGAATGAGCATAAGAAACACCGGCCACTGAATGAGCGTAATAAACATAAAGTAAATAAGATTTTAAAGAATTCAAAAGTCGAAAAGGGGAGATGGCGTCGCTTATGCAATACAACAAGAGAACATTTTTCTGATAACTAAAGTCTCTCACAAGTCGGCAGTCAGTACTACTCAACGAAAATGGCACTGGATTGATGAAAAGAGATTGGAGGAGGGGGGAGGGGAAGGGGGAAGGCATACCGAGTGTGCCAATGCACATTGAGAAGTGGAAATCTATTAATGTCAAATCCTATAATAGAATTGATGAGGAGCGTGAACGCAACCTGATGCTAGTAAGTATCAAGTGCAAAGCATATGTACACAGACGAGAGAAGTTGATAATAAATAAATGCGCATTTGATGGTGAAGAGGAAATGGAGGAAAGGTTGAATAAGCCAATTTGCTACAAACCGGAAAAGAGCGTCCTCCTGAAAGCAGCTCCGCGCCCTAGTACTAAACTCTACGGGACAAGATGGGAGCACTATGAATCCGGCGCCACTTAATCATAGAGATGATGACTTTCGTTATCTCTTTAATGGAGGAAAATAGTCATCGATAATGATGACACATCCTTCAGAACAGCTTTCCATAGCTCTGATTTTTTTTTTTTTTTCTTTTTTTTTTTTTCTTTTTTTTAGCTGATAGGTAAGATGGGTGAAAGAAGAGTGAGGGTAGTTAGCTAGCTAACCTTGGTAGGGAATAGTTTAGAAAGTTAAGTATTAGTAAGAGTAAGGTAAAGTGTGGTTTATCCACGATTATATTTGGGTAAGGGTACAATTTTCTAGCGAATATTAACATAATACAATAATGATTATACATGATATGACATGGTGCATTGTACAGATTACATATTTTGAATTTTATTACATAATATAATCATATTTAATAAAGTTCCAATTTTCTAACTCTAAACTTAATTTTAATTATCATAATGATTTTGCATCATATCTACATATTAAATTCTACAAATTACTTTTTCACGAGACATTTAATTAATAGTATAATGGTCGAGGTTCATCGCGATGAATATATGAAGATACTCTTCTTCACCATCTGTGGTCTGTGTTGTTTGGGTCAAGGTTTCTCTCTTCTGCTTCTGATTCTTCTACTAATTCACTATTGTATTGAACTAGTTTCTCTCCATATATTGGTTGCCAGTCTGTATAATCTCTGATTAATTGGTTCTATTTTGCATTTTTTATGTATTTGTTCTATATTCAGATCGTCATCTTCTTGATTGTTTCTCACTGCAGACCTTAGAATCTTATTTTGGAATTTTTGTAATGCACTTATATTGGAAGTCGATGCTAAGCACGTGGGTATTGGTGGATATTCCATTATTGGTCTGATTAGGCTTTTGTAAAAATGGATTTTGATAGATGTGTTCATATTCCTAAACCTTTTCAGCTTTGTATTTTGTGTTCTTGCTATCCTTAGCCTTTCTCTCACATGTCTTGATATTCCCCTTTGTCCTAATTGCATTCCTAGTATTCTTGTACTTTTAGTAAAATTCATTGGTTGTTGGTCTAACAATATTTGTGCAGGTTTGTATGCAGATACCGATACTAGTTGGAATTTGGATTTATTTGTCTTTATCTTCCACTTCTTTTCAAATTGATTTATTCTTTCAATTTGGTTAATTGTTTTTTGTACTACTTGTCTTTTCAAATTTGGGTCCCTTCTCCTAGTACGTTTTTCTGGGTGTATGACTATTTGAGTTATATCGTCTGCAAAGCAGACATCAGTACAGTACTCTGGTGGTGGAGTCATATCTGATGTATATAATATGAATAATGTTGGACTGAGTACAGATCCTTGTGGGACTCCACTTAGTAACGGGAATGGATTCCCTATGTAATTTAGTGACTTGATTGCTGCTGTTCGATCTTTGATGAAGTTGCATAGTATTTTCTCAAAAATGGCTGGAAGGTTGAGATGTAATATTTTGTATTGAAGTCCTTGTATCCATACTTTGTCAAATGCCTTTTTTATATCTCTACATACTAGGTTGCATAGGTATCTACTTCTTTGTGACAGTGCAATGCTCTCATATATTGTTGCTATTGCAATCTGGGTTCCTCTTCCTTTTCTAAATCCATATTGATTTTTATTGTGTAGCTGATTACCTTCTAGGAACAACACTAGTCTGTTGTTTATTATTTTTTCAAATATTTTGCCAGGTATTTCTAGTAGTGATATTGGTCTAAAATTCTCTACCTGGCACGTATCTTTTCCTGGTTTGGGTATCAAAATCATTATTGCATTCTTGAATATAATTGGAAAATATCCCATTGAGAGAGCCCAATTGTATATTTCTCTCAATTTTTCAAGTGCAATATCTGGTAAATTTTGAATTATGACCTTGTTAATTCCACTTCTTCCTGGTGCCTTGTGTTTAAAATTTTTAATTATTATTTTGATTTCCCATAATTCTATTTTCCTTGTTAGAGGGCAGTCTTCATTGAGTCAGTTTATGTCGGCTGCATGATGCGGATTCGTTCTGTGTCTATGTTGTTCAATGAATTCATTGACTATTGTCTCATGTTGGTTGTCGAAATTTTGGTTATCCTCCTGCGTTATCTGGAATATTTCCTGCCAGTAGGCCTTGTGCAGTACTTCTTTCTCTTAGTCATCATATATTTTCTCATTCCTATGCTTTATGTATGGCGATGTATTAGTTTTGCTTCCTATCAGTCTTGCAACGGAGTTCCAGAAATGTTTTGGGTTATTGTACTGTATTTGTGTATTTATTATTAAGTCTTCCCAATTTTGATGATATAATCTTGAGTTTTCTTGTACTAACTGTTCTTGTAATGATACATATCTTCTCATCAATGTGTTGTTCTAACCTGTTATAAGTACTAATAGGGTGTGGAAGTGTTGTGTATTTAGTTATGGGTATATGATTTTTTATAGCTTCCTCTATATTTTTATACCATTCTTCAAGTTCTTCGTCAACTATTTCTTTTGTTATTTCTATTTCATTTGAATTTTTTGTTGGTTGTCTACTAATTTTTCCTTCTATTTCATTTTTGAAGCCTTCCCAGCTTGCTCTTTTTATATTTGGTATTTCTAAGGATGGAATCATTATTGGATTTGTTGACAATGTGATTACCATTGGTATATGATCGGAGGAGGTTGCTGGTCCTCTTGTAATGGCAATATTGAGGTGAATTTTGTTATTTCCTAATATTATGTCTGGCTTTCCTTTTCTGTTATTTGCTACGAAAGTATCAAAATCAGGTCCTAAGTGTATGATATACTTTTTATTTATTAATCTGACAATTTCTTTACCTGTATCATTATTGGATTTGTTGACAATGTGATTACCATTGGTATATGATCGGAGGAGGTTGCTGGTCCTCTTGTAATGGCAATATTGAGGTGAATTTTGTTATTTCCTAATATTATGTCTGGCTTTCCTTTTCTGTTATTTGCTACGAAAGTATCAAAATCAGGTCCTAAGTGTATGATATACTTTTTATTTATTAATCTGACAATTTCTTTACCTGTATCCAAATAGTTGGTGTCTGGCATTTAAATCTGCAATGAGATAGGTAGGTTCCCTCCTGTTCATTAACTTCATTACATCTGGAAGCGGGAAATAATGTCTTCTTGGCGGCTTGTAAGCTGTAGCGATCACTATTGGTCCTTTGTTAGTTTGAATTTGGACTGCTAAAAAGTCGTCTTGGAAATCGTCTATTATCTTATGTCTAATATTATTCCTGATTGCTATTGCTATTCCTGCAAAGGGTTCATCAGCAAAGTTTTGCGTATATGTATTATATCCAAACATTTTCATAGTTTCATTTCGTTTCATACCATGCTCATTGATTAATATTATGTCGGGGTCTTCTTCTCTATATATATTGTATAATTCAAATTTCTTAGTTTTCCAAGATTTCACGTTGTGTTGAATTATTTTAATTCTTCGCAGAGGTGAGTCCATTTGAGTTACATTGGTCTAATAATTGTTTTTTTTTTTCATATTTCCGTTTTCTGGTATTCTTGGATACTGGCGTAGTATTTTTTGATGCTGAAGTTGATCCCTGTGGATTTTGTAAAAGTGGAGAACTGGAGAAATCCGAGAAGCTTAGTAGTGAGGCTTGTATTTCTTCTGTTAATTGATGCTGCGTTTCTTGTAGATGACTGATGCGTCCTGAGGGAAGGATTGGTGAGTTCGAGTCCGAATTGGGCTCATTCCCGGGTATAAAGTCTTCATCTGATGAGGAGTCGTCTTCTGAACTCTCTGCTGTGTTTTCTTCATATTGTGTGCAGCCTTGCATATCCTGTGGTATATCCTGAGTTGCTTGTAAATCTTCTGCTTGTTTGTACGGTTTTCTTGTCTTTTGTTCCTTTTCATGGTGCTTGCTATCATGTTTACTGTTTCTTCAGAGAAGTGTATTGTGGGTAAATTGTTATCTGCTAATATGTTGTTTATTACTAGAGGGTAGAATCCTTCTTGGCGCAGCCCAGTTTTTATTGCTAAATTTGTTATAATCGTGATTCTGGTCTCTTCTTGTATTCTACTTATATTATTCTGGATATTATTTGCATTAGCCTGGCAATTTCCCGTATTGGAGGCTGTAACTTTGGCGTAACTTGTACCGTTGTTTGTAGTGGATGTTGCATATCTGTTTGCTTTGATCTCTTGAATTTTTCTTTTTATTAGGGCCTTCCTCACTGGGCATTTCGCTGCTAAAGTTCTATGTTGTTGATTGCAGTTAACACATTTTTTTGTACTTTCTTTACATTCTCTGTATGTATGATCATGTGATGAACATTCAGAGCATATTTTGTAGTTTTTATCTTTAGGGCATTCTTTGTACAGATGCTCATAAGAGTAACATCTGTAGCAAAATGACAAATTTACAAATATATCCTCTTCAATATGTTGACTTGGAATGTATTGGTAGGCTATAAATAATCCTCTTTCCATGGGACTCTTTGCCATCTTCGGTGTTTCAAACTTTATTTTCATGACGTAGGAATTGTTTTGGATTTTTTATTAAGATTCGGAAACTTGTACTACAGATCATACTATCTATCGATCACAACCAACAGACAATCTTCCAGAGGACTCCAAAGAAAAGTACCCGGGTTTATTCCAACCAGCCGAGAGAGAGAGAGAGAGAGAGAGAGAGAGAGAGAGAGAGAGAGAGAGAGAGAGAGAGACGAACGATTCCCAGACATGTTATAATTTGGCCGGAGGAAGGAACGAAGGCAAAAATTATTCAACTTGCAGCACACCTGGAGACCTTCCGGTCGCTGAAATGAAAGAAAATAACGAAATAAATAAATAAATAAACACTCACCTGTAAGTAACGGGGAGGAACGGGATGTAGAAGACGCCGATATCTGAAAAATAACAATAGATGACATTGTAAGGTCACGGCTGTGAAATAGTCTAATAATGCAGCTCTTTACAGGTATTTTTTGTTTTCGCATTGTACTACTGAACTCAGAAGTAGACAAATAAAGTGGAAATGCTTGATAATTATCTACTGAAATACTTTCTGTTGGCAGCTGCGGGGAATAATATCGTCTTCAGAAGATGATATTATCAAGAACATGTCAGCAAAGGCTTCTTCGTTCTGAAACCAAGACTGAAAATCCTGAAACACACACAACGCTACTCAAACAAGAGCAAGAAAACATTAAACATTAAATTCGCATGTATCGACATCAGTGCAATTATACGATTTAATTCTCGCACACACATGCCGGTCTCAAGCACGAAAGAGAGAGAGAGAGAGAGAGAGAGAGCGAGAGCGAGCGAGCGAGCTAGCGTATGGCACTTGTGTGTGTGTGCGTGCGTATGTGTGCGCGTCTAACAGAAGGAGCAACACTGGAATAGGCTCAAGTTACGACAGAAGATTGTTACCAAGATTGAATAAATCAGGGTTGCCGTTTTGAGGAATTTCGTCTACCGGTGTGGCTTTTTGGTGACATCTGGCAACCTCCGTGGCTTTTCCGACCAGTCCACAGGCCACGGCACTGAGGGATAAAATTCTTCACTTTGCCTTTTTATGTTTTATTATGAAAATAAAGTTATAAAACATATCCTGCTTATTTATAGAAATGAATTTTATTGAAATCCTTTATTTTTCTTCGTCAAACATACTTTATAGCTAATGACGTGTAGTTTATTTGCGTCACGGAAATAATTCTACACCGGAAAATGCGTAGTCTAACCATTAAATTGTCCACATTCTAACCATTATTTCATAACTAACGTAAAACAGAATAACTACGTATGGCGACACTGCTAAAAGCCACTGTTGTGAAGAAAAAAACGGCATCGTTGTGAATAATAAGGAATGGCAGTATGTGTTGTTAAACACCGACTCTCTCTCTCTCTCTCTCTCTCTCTCTCTCTCTCTCTCTCTCTGCATTTAATTTAGACTCTTCTTAATTCAGAAAGAACAGTTTGGAGCTGTCCTAGACATTGAAACTTGTAATACAGTTTGTAACTGTTCTAGAGGCTCGAACTGTTCTAGAGGTTGGAACTATCTCCAGAACTGCATTATTCGAATAGGCGTTTTTTTCTCTCCTTCATCAGTCTATGTCTAAAATAAGCCTCGTTTTCTAAACCGCGGTTGTTTTTCCTCTTTGGGGAAAAAAACAACCGGAATCCATTTATACACAATTCTACAATTCTAGGTCTATAATGTCATTTCTTCCCAGGGTGCAGGAGGACGCCAATGTACACATTATACTTCCATATGTTCAACGGATACTCTGTCATTCATTATTGAATTATAAGTGCTGGTGAAAGAGTATTCTCTCCCTCTCTCTCTCTCTCCTCTTCTCTCTCTCTCTCTCTCTCTCTCTCTCTCTCTCTCTCTCTCTCTCTCTCTCTCTCTCAGAATGAGAAAAATAGTGTCAATTTACGCTGGATGATGACGCATATTTTATACGCATTTTAAAGTGTTAATACTTTCAGATTACTGCATTGAAGTTATATATATTCATCTCCTCGGACCTTACAGTACGACGATTGTGATAATGGTTATGTTGGTATAGTGATAACGATGGTGGTGGTGATTATGAGAATGATGTTGATTATGGTGGAAATGGTGGTGTTGGTCATGATGATGATGATGGTGAAGGTTGTGTCCATGATGGTGGTGATGATAATATTGGTGATGATGATGGTAATGGTGGTGATGACGCCGACGATGCTGATGATGATTATGATGGCAATAGTGATGATAATGGTGGTGGTGGTGGTGATGGAGGTGGTAGTGATGATGATGATGGTTATGGTGATGATCGTGATAATTGATGATGATTATGATGGTGGTGGTAGTGATGATGATGGTAATGGTGTTGATGATGACGGTGATATGATAATGGTGATAAGTGATGATGATTATGATGGTGGTGGTAGTGGTAGTGATGATGATGGTGGCGGGGGGACTGAGCGACTTTGTGATCATTCCTGGAGCGAGATATATATATCATAACAATAATAATAATAATAATAATAATAATAAGAGTGAAGTCTGGGTAGTAATCACCGTCGGTCGACATTCCCGGGAAGGGAAAGAAAACCTTTAGGCCTAAGAGTCAGTCAAGTTAGTTAGAATCAGCGACTTGGAATCAACTGTCGGGGAATAAGATGATGATATGATTCTGGTTAAAGATCTTACTGGAAATCGCGAGATAAACGCCCCTGATATTACGCTCTCTCTCTCTCTCTCTCTCTCTTTCCGTGAAGGAAGAAGAATGCAATTACTTATTTATTCATCTATTTACTGCACAGTAATGAAAGGTATAACACCTCAAAAGTTCCAATGAGAGAGAGAGAGAGTTACAGTCAGTCAGGCCACGATTTATTTAGGGTGACAGAAGTGTTGGCAGACGAGGCATTGTCAGTAGTACCAACTACAAGACAACTGACGCTGGAATCCTCCTGAGCGTGTTAGGCCCCGTCCACACGGCCGAGCTTTGCTCGACGAACTTTGTTCGATGTGACGTCAGAAGCGGAGAAACCGCGGCAAAGTTCTGACTTTTCTTGCTGTTTCTACGTTTCTGACGTCACATCGGACAAAGTTCGTCGACCAAAGCTCGACCGTGTGGACGGGGCCTTAGAGATAATTCACCTATCAAAGAGAAGTCACCTGGAACACGATTGTCAATATTACAAGAATAGGATCAGGGAAATATTCTGGGTCACCTTGAAGCCCAATCTTGGACCTTTGGAGGTTTTTTGAGGTAGTGGTACCGTCAACACAAAGGTGGGCACTCCTTTCAGACCGTCCTAACTCATACTTTACAGCCTTTTTTTCTTGGCCAATTCTTCCTACCATGGTATGAAAGCCACTATTTTCTTAACAAATTCACACCAAAGATGACAAAAGTAAATACAATCACCTTTGCATATCACGAGTACCTTCAGTAAAGGTCACAAAGCAATATGGCAGACATCCAGTTGCTTACAAGACTTTTTTTTTAATATTTTTTTTAGACGCTTGGACGCCAAATCTGCCAGTACGAAAGGAAATACAGTATTAATACAACATTCGTTTGCTACCCATTAATACGATGTCAATGACACCTAGTCAGTTGAATTTTACGAATTTTGCGCTAGAACCGAGAACCTCCGGCAACCTGTCCGGTCACTTGGGAACTACGGTGGCCAACTTTGTTTGCATGTAAGTTATTTTTTTTTTTATAATATATGAGGAAATAAAATGAAAATTATAAACGACATTATATTGTCTCAAAGCAATGCTTCAGATTCTGACGAACAGAAAATGTCCTTTGAATTGACAAGAGAGAAAGCTCTTTCCCGAGGATTCTAACCACGAGAGAGAGAGAGAGAGAGAGAGAGAGAGAGAGAGAGGAGAGCCCACTAAAGGCCTGTCCACACGACCGGGCCTGATCGGCGGACCTCCCCTCTAACGGGCACACTTGACGGGCAAACCGTCAAATTGCCCGATGGGTCTTGTAGCAAAATCACCATGGTGGTGCCCGATGGCTTGAGCTTCGACCTGGCAGACGTACGTTAAACCCATATTACATTTCTTTTACTGAGCCATTCTTTGCACCTACTTTTCTTTTCTTCTTTTTCATCACACACAAAGCATTATCATGCTACGCAATATCTTCTTTGCGGTAGGCACCGTGTTTATCGTACCGCCACTGAAGACACTACTGGCATCGTCCGGGCACGCCCACCTCTCCATCGCCTCATGCTAAGGTCACACATTCGCGTATCAACGCACGCACGGCCACGCATGAGCGGAAATTGGTAGTTGGCAACAGCTCACGTCAGTAACCGTAAATGTAAGCGTAAAACACACGTAAAATCGTAAACGTACGGGCGACGTGTCGTCCGGGTGCTAAGCTCCGCCCCCCACTAGGGCGCCGTAGCCCACTCCAGTTTTGAAATGTTCAAAACAAGTCGTGGGTGGTCACGCCAAATGTCACCTGACGTAGCTCCAGGCATTGCACGTGGGACCCACGGTGACTGCTGCGGGGTACGCGCTAGGGTCACCTGCATTGTTCGCCGTCGTTGTTTTCTTTCCGCCGCGAAGCACGTGGGGCCTCCTAATTGCGCTGCAGCTACGGCGAAACGATTCACACATTTACAACCCTGTACGACAAGGCAACGCTGTAGCGTGGTGTAAAAGGTCAGGTCGGCGCCCTCGGGTCATCTGTTGGAAAATCAACTTGAAAATATGGCCACAGGTCTGTTATTTCTTTCATTGACAATGGCGGATTTTGGAATAATCCTTTAGCACTGGCTCCTAATACGATTTCCACTTTCTCCTGACTTTTGACCGCTATCATCAATCAAACAATGAATTGGAATCTGTTCAGAGGGATACAGGGTAATCCCAGGCTCTATTCCCAAGTTAGTATTCCAGCGTTCCGGTACACAAATCTCAACCAGAAATCAACAAACCGGGTCATTTTCGTCAACAGGATTCCGGCATCTACCGCTATACGTCGTCTGTCACACCTGCTCCAGTAAGAAATTAATTTATGATTAGCAACGCAGGAACAGTAGAGGAGTTGGGGCCTGGTGTTATTGGTAAGGTTTCCTTTAGGCCATGAATAATCCCGGGTTGGACGAGTACTTATATGGACCCATGCAGTGCGAACCATTTGTGTGGGAGCAGGACTAATGGCTTCATAGCCCAGGGGCTGTTTCTCTGTGTCTCAGGTGGCTGATCACGATTCAGAATATGGAGACAAGGTTTCAATAAAAGGCGAGTGGGAAATGGATAACGAATATAAAAATACTGGGGAAATTTCTGACGAAGACAATTGTTAGGATGTCTAGTAGTCCTTTTTGAAATAACCTTTACTGCTTAGGCCAAAAATAACAAAAGACTTCACTTGTAGACAGCAAACGTATAGTATAATCTGCTAGAATAACTTTCACACACACACACACACACACACACACACACACACGAACACTTTCCCGGTAACACGGTATTCTCAGATTATGGAAGTGTCGAAGATATTTATTTCTTCTGAATAGCAGTCTTACAATAATGGTGTAACAAATAATGTAAATATCTAAGAGGAATTCCTATATACATCTAAAAAAATATTATCTTGAATAGGTAGAATTCCTATTTATTTTTAAGAATGTTTGATAAGTTATTAGATGTTATTCTATATCGCTTAAATATAAATCGCCCATAGTCAACAGTTTTATAAGTCTAAGTGTATGTCTGAATGGTAAAATCGAAGCAAGACAATTCTAGTGCTAATCTTATATAAGAGCTCCCAAAGCGTTCATAAATCATAATTCCTAAAACTACGTATTGTATTCCTTGTCGACTGGTTACTTGGTTATTGCTATAAATATCATTCAGAAATGGGGTTAATATATAATCAGTGATGTGCTCATTTACAACCATTATTCTAATTGCGTCTACTGAAATGTTTTTGTTGTACAATTAGAAAGTATATATCTTGGTTAAATCTCTCTCATCTCTCTCTCTCTCTCTCTCTCTCTCTCTCTCTCTCATGATAATAAATCTCGATTTTTGTGTGCATATAATTTTCAACTGTAATATTCAGCTGTGTTGTAGATGTCTTTCGCGGATTCAAACAGAAATAAAAAAAAAAAAATTAAAAAAAAAATTAAAACTGTAGTAAGTGTGCTCAATACCCCGGTTGGCCCCTGGCAACAGCACAGCCCCACAACGGTGGGCGTGGTCTTGACGTGAAGTTGATCGGCGTAAGTTCCAGGTAGACGTCCGACCTTGCTTTCTTTGCGCGTACATTTGCGGCGCAATTTACGTCGCTGGCTTTACGTCCGGTAGCCTGTGTCCTGTTTACCAGCTGTTCAAGGTCATTTCACCGCGATGATGCCCAAGATCCACATACGTGGGCATACGCCGTCGTGATACGTGAATGTGTGACCCCAGCATCACCGTGTGGACAACATTCACGGATAAACCCGCCAGAATTTGCCCGTCAAACCCGGAGCACGTCGATCAAGCCCGCTCGTGTGGACAGGCCTTAAACTGATTCTAACCTAATCCCGGTCAGAACTGACAGAATCCAGGATTTTTCCTTCAAATCCCAGACTAATGAAACAACAAGTGGGCGTGGCAGAGGCTTGGAGCTGTCAAACTTGCAAACAGCTGCTTTGAGAATGATTGGAAAGCTTTCCTTTCGATTCTGATAAAAGACACGGAGCTATACGAGTGCAAAAGGGGTGCGTTCAACATACGCTCGCACGCGCTTGCATACGTGTACAAATGTCCCACACCTATCACCTAGCATCCATAGATCTTATCCACGGAGAAAACAGGTATAATATGTTGTTGTTATTGTTCAGATAATGTAATGAAGAACCCTGTTCACATAGAACAAGCCCCATACATCCTATCCCCTGAGAAACTGAAATTCAAGCTTCCAAAGAATATGTTCTATTGTGCGATTAACGGCTGTTTGACAAGCGTCATAACATTACTACAAAAATCTTAAATTAATGAGTTAAAAACTGCCTCGAACCTGAATTAAGAGCCATACCTTTAAATAATCTGAGGAATATAAGCTGGGTCTAGCTAATAGCTATCGTCTGCCACTCAGTAGGCGAGCAATTCACCTGTGATCACAGTTGTTCCCTCCATTCAAACAGTCTGTTGCAGATTCGTGATGCTCATTTAGGAGGTACTCGAGTAATTGTTACGTGAATTACAGAATGACTGGTGAATTAAGTTACGAATTCACGATGTCCGTTGATCACCAATGTCACCCAAATTGAGTAACAGTAAATAAACCCAAAATTTTCGAGGATTTTTAAGACATCGAAGGCGACATCTCAGTTGAAGGTATTACCTCGCGTCCAGCTGTGCGATTTCCCTCACTTGTATTTTAGTTTATTATGGGACCGTAAATATTGTCTGATCTACTTTTGCCTCTTTTAACGACCGGTTTCTGTTTTATAAACAACTTCACGCGAAAACTGAAATCGAACAGATTCACGAAAGCTTCTGTGGGAATTTAGAGCACAATAAATCGAGATAGCTGGATCTTTGCCCCGTTGCCAGAGATCGTGAACGGCTGTCGGAGGTGGTCTTTCTGTGTTGATTTAAAAAGAGTCCGGTTATCCACATCAGGTCGGCCATGTAGTAGTACCCCGTTCAGCACCTTCCTACACTTACGGTAACAATTATTCTGCTATGGACCCCCACCACAAATACGCTGTTCAAGAACCTAGGATTTTCTTATAGATTTGGAAAGTAAAATTTTTTTTTTAAGTGTACAAGTCAATTTTGAAGAATGACACAGTGTTATTTCAACTCCGAAGGACTTTCAAATCTACAAGATAGTTTTAAAAACTGCAAAATTCTAGATCCTGTGACCACTTAGAACTCTTCCGAAGGACATTTCCACGCTAGCCAATGTTCACCAAACATAAAAAACCTACAGCACCAACAATATCCCATAAGAAGGGAAAAACTAACCTGAATTAAATGCCTTCTTCTTTTACCAAAGTCATCTCCTTTATCTCGTGAGTATTTGTCTACAAAAACGACCATTGCTCTTCGTGTTTAGAACTACACTGAGTCTTCCAAAGGAAGGACGGGAGAAATTTCTTTGACCAATCAGAGGCCTACACCATCACCAGTGTTTCTAACGCCTCCTTTCATTGGCTGGAATCTTTGGGTTTTGGCAAAGCCTCTTCATAAACGACTACCCGTTCGCTGGTTGAAGATTATTTTTACATACATCCAGTATTAAGTAAACAATTTATTACCAGGTAAATGAATGGACAAAACACTATACAAATAAAATGAATGGGAATACTCTTCAGAATTCAATATAATAATGATTAAGATATGTGAATATGCAGCTTTTTAATCGTAAAATGAAAATAAGTAAGAAAATCTTTATTTATTTCAGAAGATCCACTAAGAGACTGGTTAAGGATTTCGGTTATTGCGATGCAGTGGTCAGCCTGGAGTGTCTGCTGGGGGTCTGATGTGGGATGGGCTTATGCCTGGGGCTTTATTAGTTATACTTCTTCTTCTTCCCAGCTTTTTCCCATTTTATATGGGGTCGCCGTTTCGGATGAGCCGTTTCCATCTATTTCTATCTTGCGCTTCTGCCTCATCAATTCCCTTCTCATGTAAATCTCCTCTCACACAGTCCTTCCATCTCTTTCTTGTCTCCCTCTCTTTCTTCTTTCCTTGCACCTCCACTCCCATAGTATGTCTCCCAGCGTGGTCCTCATCTCTCCTCAACAGGTGTCCATACCATCTCAGCCTCCCCTCCTGCACTTTCTTTGATACTTCCACCACCTTAGTTGACCCCCTTATGTAGTCATTTCTGATCCTATCCACTCTTGTTACCCCAGACATCCACCTAAGCATTCTCATTTCTGCCACATCCATCTTCTTCTGCTCTGCTTTTCTCATGCTTGCTGTTTCCGTACCATACAGCATTGCTGTTCTTACCACCGTCTTGTGAAATTTTCCTTTTAACCTAAGCGGCACTCTTTTGTCACAAAGAACTCCCGAGGCCTCTCTCCAGTTGTTCCAGCCTGCCTGTTTACCCGAGTTTTACTTCTTCTTCCATACTTCCTCCAGCGTTAACAAAAGATCCCAAATACTTAAACTTATCAACTCTCCTTATTTGCTCTCCACCAAGCTGAATACTTTCTCTATCATCCCCCTCAGTGGTGGTACACATATATTCTGTCTTGGATCTACTTATTCTCATTCCTCTGTCCTCCAGTACTTGTCTCCATCTTTCCAATTTCACTTCCAGCTCTTCCCTGCTCTCTGCACACAGAACAATATCATCCGCATACAATATGTTCCATGGTACTGTCTCCCTTACTTCCTCTATTATAACATCCATTACTATGTTAAAGATAAATGGCTCAGAGCCGACCCCTGGTGTAATCCTACTCTCACCTCAAAACCTTCTGTCTCCCCAACATGCTCCTCACTCTGCTAAATACATTCCGGTACATCTCTTGTATCAATCGCACATACTTCTCTGGCACCATCTTCTCCCTCAGGCTCCTCCATAACTACCCCTTGTCTCGGGACTCTGTCATAAGCCTTTTCAAGGTCAATGAATACCATATGTAGGTCCCTTTGTCTTTCCCGAATTTCTCCATATTTGCCTCAGACAAAATATACCATCTGTTGTTTCCCCTTCCCTTCATAAATCCCATCTGCTCTTTACCTATTTGTACTTCTTCTCTCAGTCTATCATCTTCATCCTTTCCAGTATCTTCAAAGTGTGGGACATCAATTTAATGCCCCTATAATTACCCACACTCTTGGACATCGCCTTTCCCTTTAAAAATTGCTTTATTAGTTTATACATTATACTATATATATATATATATATATATATATATATATATATATATATATATATATATATATATATATATAAATTCAATATAAATACGCATTAATGTATGACTGTATGGTGAAAAATCAGAATAAGCCATGCCTGAATATCTAATCTAAAGTGACGAACGTCTGTCATTTTCTAGCATTTTTTCAATACCTACATTTTTATTGAATTCATTCATTAATTTATTTGTTATTTTACCAGTTTTGCTAGTGGCTGATCTCTGCTCTCTGTATTTCCCTTTTAGTATCTACCTTCTGTTACTTCTTTCGAATGGACGCCTCAATATTCTTTGAGAGCTTGAGTTTTAAGTCAGCGGTTCCTGTGTTGGGATTTTTCCTCATGAATAGGGGTTTTCGTCGTCTGAATAGTAATAATACCTAATAATAACAATAATAATAATAATAAAATATATTTCTATGTAAAAATATATTTCAATATAAATTGTGGATTTTTTTGTTAAACTATTTGTTTTTCGACGAGACCCTGGAATTTCTTAATAATAATAATTATAATAGGTTAATGTCTAGGAGAGGGCCGCATGAAGATATCAGTGATATTCAATGTATTTTTACTAGAATGTGTAGGAATGTATGTAAGTGGTGGTATACGAGTGAGATAATTTAGTGAAATTCAATAACAGTCGAAATATCGACGATCAAACTCACGCTACTCTTGTCTCCTCCCAGAATTTTTCTAAGTCTGTTGTTATTGTTGACTGTGTTTTGTTTTTAGCTCAAATGAGCCCTGTAACTACTATAATCCGCAGACAAACTAGTCCACTATGACGTCTTACAGTTTGGCCAATCACAGTTTTCATTTTCTTACACCTCATCAACTTTGGCCAATGGCGCGGGTGTTTGAAAATTTTTTCAGCGCGACAATACATTATCTTACCCAGGCTTTTCAGTTTGTTCTTAGACATGGAGGCCCGTAGCAAGCACTTCATCTACATTGCACAAGAAGTGAAATTCCAGCTTCTTGTCCTGACTGTTTCCTAAGTTACAGTGAATTTGTTTTAGCTTATTTGGGGAATATTGAAAAACTAGTGGATTCGTCGGGTACCTGGCCACTTCCTACTTTAAGTTGCATGTCAGGGAACCTTGCAACGGCTTCACGTTTTCCTCAAAGCAGCAGCACATCTTTATCACCAACAGTTTAAGGTAAGCTTCATTAATTTATAGAGTATATTATAATGGGGGTAGTATAACGATGTATACAGCAGTACCATCACTTTGGATTTGGTTTGATGGATGTGTTAGGTAGTGGCCTTAAGGGGGGGTCGCAGGGGGGAGGGGGGGGGCGGAGCCCCCCCCCCCCGCTAGGAGGGCCTAGGTAGGGGTACAGGGCCCTAGGTAAGGTTAGGTGGTTGTATTAGGTTCGGTAGTGCCCTGAAAATCACTGTGGCCTTAAGGGGGGGTCACAGGGGGAGCCGAGCCCCCCCCCCCGCTAGGCCTAGGTTGGGGTACAGGGCCCTAGGTTAGGTTAGGTGGTTAGGTTCGGTAGTCCGTCCCCGAAAATCACTTTTCTCTTCCTCCCCCTCCCCCACCCAAAACCCCGCTTCCCACTGGGATCCCCCATAATTGAAGTAGTAGTTTATGCTTAGATTTTGTGTGTAAGCGTAACTCTTAGTTTCTTTTTATTCATTTCCTCATGTTTCTATGCGATGTGCAACACCAATCTGGTCGTTTTTTGCCGTTTTTCGTCGTTAATACTTGAAAAATGGGTGCGGCCTTCTCCTGGACATTTACCAAAATGACATTCACATTTATACGTCACGAGTACCCTCGGTAATAAGTATATATGGCAGATATCCAGTTGTTTGAGGCTTTCCTTTGCTACCTGAAATACGATGTAAAATGACACCAAATAAGTCGAATTTTACGAATTTTGCGCCGGAACCAAGCACTTCCGGTCACCTTTCCAGTCACTAGGGAACTACGGTGGTGAGCTTTGAGCCTGCTGGACTTTTAAATTATTTTTTTTATATATGAGCAAATACAATGAAAATTTTAACTTATAAAAGACAAGTTATTGTCTCGAAGCAATGTTTCAGATTTTGACGAATCGAAGGTGTCCTTGGAAATTAGAGAGAGAGAGGACGAGAGAGAGAGAGATTGAAGACGAGAGAGAGTGAGAAGAGAGAGAGAGAGAGAGAGAGCTTCCCAAGAATTTCCAACGACGAGAGAGAGAGAGAGAGAGCTTTTCCCAAGAATTCCAACGACGAGAGAGATAGAGAGAGAGTTTTCCCAGAATTCCAACGACGAGAGAGAGAGCGGAAGCTTCCCAAGAATTCCAAGTTTTTTTTTTTTTTTTTTTTTTTCGAACCGATTTGAAGGAGGAGAGGAGAGAGAGAGGAGAGAGAGAGAGAGAGAAGAGAGAGAGAGAGAGAGAGCTTTCCCAAGAATTCCAATGACGAGAGAGAGAGAGTTTTTTGTTTCCCAAGAATTCCAACGCGAGAAGAGAGAGGAGAGAGAGAGAGCGCGCTTTCCCAAGAATTCCAAACCACGAGACCTTCTACCTTACAGACCTTACAGTTCGTTTCGGGTTGCCCCCAGGTCCCTCAGTGTGAGGCACCTCTAATGTCTACCAGAGAGTTGCTAGTACATCTTCCGGTATATTTTGCTCTTCCAATCTTGGATGGTCTGGGATGCAGTTTAGATATTTGTCGAGCTTATTCTTAAACACATCTACGCTCACTTCCTGATATATTCCTCAGATGAGCTGGCAACGCATTGAATATACGCCTGCATTATCGATGCTGGTGCGTAGTGGATTAATGTCCTGTGCGTTCCTTATTTTTCCTGTATAGTTTTGGGCACTATTAATCTACCTCTGCTTGCTCTTTCTGATATTTTTAGTTCCTGCTATTTTCTGTTATTCCTTCTATCTGTTTCCATGCCTGAATTATCATGTAGCGTTCTCTTCTCCTTTCTAGACTATATAATTATAAGGATTGTAGTCTTTCCCAGTAGTCTAGGTCCTTAACTTCTTCTATTCTAGCTGTAAAGGACCTTTGTACACTCTCTATTTGTGCAATATCCTTTTGATAGTGTGGGTACCATATCATATTGCAATATTCAAGTGGACTACGAACATATGTTTTATAAAGCTAATCATGTGTTCAGCTTTTCTTGTTTTGAAGTGCCGTAACAACATTCCCATTTTTGCTTTACATTTTGCCAAAATAATTGCTATTTGATCATTGCATAACATGTTCCTATTCATCATCACACCAAGGTCTTTAACTGCTTCCTTATTTGTGATTGTCTCATTATTAGGTCCCCTATATGCATATAGCTTTCCTTCTCTGTCTCCATAATTTATTGATTCAAATTTATCAGAGTTAAATACCATCCTATTTTTCCTCTGCCCAATCATATACTTTGTTAAGGTCTCTTTGTAGAGCGTTCCAATCTTCATCACAAGTAATTTCTCTACTTATTCTTGTGTCATCAGCGAAACTACTCATACCGAATCCTTAACATTACTGTCTATGTCTTCAATCATAATAACAAACAGTATTGCAGCTAACACCGTACCTTGTGGCACACCGGATATTACCTTGGTTTCATCCGATTTCTCATCGTTTGCAATAACTATCTGTTTTCTGTTGCGTTAAAAATTCTTTTAAACCATCTTCCTACTTTATCTACGATATTGTGTTTTCTAATTTTCTTTGCTAATATATTATGGTCTACTTTGTCAAAAGCTTTTGCAAAGTCTAGATAAACCACATCTGTTTCATTTCCGCTTTTCATATTTTTGAATATGTTCTCACGGTGGACTAACAGTTGGGTTTGTGTACTTTTTCCGGGTACGAAACCGTGTTGTCCTATATTAAACAAATTATTTTTTATTAAATGTTTCATAATATTTTTCTTCATTACCCTTTCATACACTTTCATAATATGTGATGTTAGACTCCACAGGCCTATAATTACTTGCCTCTAGTCTTTGATCCACTTTTGAAAGTAGGGGTGATATATGCTAATTTGTGCTCATCATAAATCTTGCCTGTATCTACACTTTGTCTTAATAATATTGCAAGTGGCTTTTGCGATAGAATGAACTACTTTCTTTAACAAAATAGCAGGGACTCGATCCGGCCCTGCAGCAGCTCATTTTTACATTTCATTAATTGCCTGCACAATATCAGCTTCATTAATTTCTATGTCGGCTAAATATTCACTATTTTCGCCCTTCCCTTACTTCTATATCATTATCTTCATTATCTATTCTAGGGGTGAATTCTCCTCTTATATCGTTCTGCCAGTATGTTGCAAATTTCCTTTTTTCATTCGGTTTAAATCTCCCTCAATTCTCAGAGGGCCTATTTCTATTCTTCTTTTATTCATCTTCGTCGCATATGAGTATAATAGTTTGGGGTTTTGCTTGATATTTAATAGGGTTTTTTCTTCCAAGTCCCGTTTTTTCATTTTCTTTTGATTGTATAATCTTTTGTTCTGCATTTTCTATCTTACTTTTTAGTTCTATAACTTTCCATGCATTATTTTCTTTTGCAAGACCTTTTTTCCACTTTCTGATTTTCTGGAACAAGATCCTTCTGTCTCTTGGTATGCATGAATGATGTTTACTTTTCTTCTTCGGTATATATTATCCACTATTTTCTCCAATATTTATATAATATCTCCGTATTTACCCTTATGTCATCACTTACGAAAATGTTATCCCAATCTTTGTTTAATTCTTCATTTATTTCTGACCATTTTATATTTTTTACTGTAGAAGGTTGTATTTTCCATATCCTTCCCACTTTTTCATTTCTTGCTTATCTCTGTTTTCACTTGCTTTGGAATGAACTGTTAATTCTATGACATTATGGTCTGAAATACTCTCATTATAAACTATTATTTCTTTAACATAATTCATCTCGTTCACAATACTAGGTCTAAAGTATTTTTTTCCTTTCTTTGTTGGCAGGTGATTTATTTGTTGAATGTTTGTATTCCTAGTAGCATATCTAATAGCTTTTCAAATTGCCTCTTATCTTCTGCACTACTATTACTCTCTTTTTTAATATGTATAAGTACAACCACAATCTCCTATTCGTTCTTTCCATTCTACCGAAAGGAAAGTTGAAGTCACCAGATAGGATAATAGTCAGTCCTTGTGATTTCTACATATATCATCCAATTTTTGGCAATTATTAAGTCACTCTTTAGTATTAGGAGGTCTATATTACTATGTTCATTAATTTTCAGATTCAAATTCTACCGCTATTAGTTCACATTCTGAGTTACTATATTTCTCATATATTTTTCCTTGTTTTTTGTCCTTTCCCATATATTGCGGTTCCCCTTTGATTCCTTTTTTTTTTTTTTCTTTAAGTTTGGAACCCTTTTATTTGATCATCATTCCCAGTCTCTTGGGAATACCAGGTTTCACTTATATTCATTATATCTATTCTTTTCAATTTGGGTTAGTTCTTCTAAGTACTCTATTTTTCTTTTCGAGTTACTCGTAACTAAACCCTGCGCATTCATCACTATGATGGTTTGCGTGTTTTCTCCTGCATTTAATAATGGTAGTAATAAGGATTTTTTCCCATGTCTCTTTCCTGTTCTGGTATGTTGTTCTTTTTTCATTTCCAGAAATTCTGACATTAAAAAATCCAACTTTTCCATAATATTTGATCTTCCTTCATCATAATTATTCATTTTGTCCTGAATCTGAGAGAGAGAGAGAGAGAGAGAGAGATGAGAGAGAGCGCTTTCCCAAGAATTCAAACCACGAGAGAGAGAGAGAGAGAGAGAGAGAGAGAGAGAGAGAGAGAGAGAGCTTTCCCAAGAATTCCAACCACGAGAGAGAGAGAGAGAGAGATTTCCGTAGAATTCCAACCACGAGAGAGAGAGAGAGAGATTTCCGTAGAATTCCAACGAAGAGAGAGAGAGAGAGAATCTTGGTTTTTCTTAGAATATCAGGTGGGCGTGGCAGAGGCTTGGAGCTGTCAAACTAGCAAACAGCTGATTTAGGACAGATTGCAAGGCTTTCTCTTCGTTTCTGATAACAGATACAGAGATGTACGAATACAAAAGGGGTGCGTTCAACATGCGCTCGCACGCGCGTTTATACGTACATGTGTAAATGTCCCACACCTATCACCTAGCATCCACATATCCAATCCCGGGAAAATTGAGGCAAAAATATAATATTGGAAATGTGTTTGTTGTTATTACTGAGGAAGATGAACTGCCTGTCATATGGAACAAGCCCCAGAGATCCTATCCCCGGAGAAATTTAAATTCAAGCTTCCAAAGATTAAGTCCTTTTGTGCTCTTGATGGCCATATTTGATAAGCGTCTTAACATTACGACAAAAAGCTTTAATTAATCAATTAAAAACTGTCCCGAACCCGAATTGTGAGTCATACCTATCAGTTATTTGAGGATAAGCCGGGTCTCACTAATCGCTATCGTCTGCCACTAAGTGGGCAAGCAATTCACCTGGGATCACGGTTGTTACCCGAATTCAAACAGTATATTGCAGATTCGTGATGTTCATTAAGGAGGTATTCGAGAAATGTGAATTTTAGAATGATTGATGAATTAAGTTACGAATTTAAGACGGCCGTAGATGTCCATCGTTGCCCAAAGTAAAAAATCGTCGACATTTCATTCTTCCGTATTATCTCGAATCCAGCTATGGGATTTCCCCCACTTGAATTTTAGTTTATTCTTAGATCATGATCATTGTTTGGCCGGTTCCTATTTTATAAATAAGTTCACTTGTTTTGAAGTTTGTATTTTTGCTTTGTTAACGTTATTATATCGCAGCCAGGCAGCCAGATTTCCGAGTTGAGGGACATGGAACAGATTTCCGAAATCTCTCTATGGATTCATTATGATTAAATACATTTACCCATACGTAACTGTGAATTTGTTTCTTCGTGATCATTTTTTAACAAGCACCTACTATCATACTTTTCAATCTGAGAATTTAGAGCACAATAAATCTAGATAGTCAGATCCTTGCCACATTACCCGAGATCGAAAAGGGCTGGCTGTCTGCCTGTCTGTGGTGGTCTTTGTTGATGTAAAGGGTCCAGTTATCCACATCAGGTCACGTACTCCCTCCCTCCCTCCCTCCTCCCTCCTCCCCAAGCCCAACAGCCCTTCACCACTTTCAGTACCTTGCTACACTTACGAAAAATGTTCTATTATGGACCCCAAAACCACAAATACCTTTCAAGAGCTTCAGAATTTTCTGAGAAATTTAGAAAGTTCATTTTTGAAAAATGTATGCAAGTAAATTTTTGAGAATTACACAGTGGCCGTCCAGCTCCGAAGGGTTTCCAGTCTACAAAGTATTTTTGAAAACTGCTCACTTCTAGATTCCGTGACCACAAAACTTCATCGAAGGACATTTTCACGTTAGCAATGGTTAACCAAGCATATTAAAGCCTACAACAGCAACAATATTGTCTAAGAATGTTAGATAGACTAACCTGAAATGCCTTCTTCTTTACCAAAGTCATTTCCTTTATCTCGTGAACATTTGCTTACAAAAACGTCCACTTCCAAAGACGTCCACTACATTCCGTGTTTGGCACTACACTGAGTCCTCCAAAAGGGAGGAATAGGAATTGCTCTGACCAATCAGAGGCCTACACCATAAACAATGTTTTTAACGCCTCCTTTCCTTGGCTGAAATCGTTGGGTTTTGGCAAAAAGGCTTATCAGATGACTTCCCATTGGCTGGTGAGACGGAAACCGATTTTCAGAAATTTCTTTGAAGATTATTTTTACATCCAGCATTAAGTAAAAAATAAGTTATTAACAGGCAAATAAATGGATATAGACACGGTGAATAGAATAAATGGGAATATTCTACAAAATTCAATATGATAATGATTAAAGTATGCAAATATTCAGCTTTTTAATCGTAAAATGAAGATCAGGTCTGAAAAACCTAATTTATTTCAGAAGATCCAGCAAAACACTCGAGGTGGAAGGCATCTAAATCTCTGCCATTGCAATGCATTAGTCAGCCAGTGCCTGCTGGGGATTTGATAGGGGCTTGGGGCAGTATGCCTAGGGACTTAACTCCTGAGGCTTTATCAGTTATATTATGATCTATATCAAATTATCACAAATACTCATTGATTGTATAACTGTAGAACAGCTAAATGTAATGAACGTTGATTTGAAGTTGTTTCATTTTCTAGCATCAGGTTTACTACATTTTTATTTAATTGATTTATTCGTTTATTTGTTAATTTACCCAGTTATACTATAATTGATCTCCGCTTTTTGTATTTCCCTTTTACCTTCTGTTACTTCTTTCGAATGAACACCACAGTATAACTGTAGAACAGCTAAAGTAATGAACGTGTGTCATTTTCTAGCATCAGGTTTAATACATTTTTATTTAATTGATTTATTCGTTTATTTGTTAATTTACCAGTTATACTAATAATTGATCTCCGCTTTTTGTATTTCCCTTTTACCTTCTGTTACTTCTTTCGAATGAACACCACAGTATTCTTTGAAAGCTTGAATTTAAGTAAATGGCCACTGTAGTGTTGTTCCATATGAACAGGGTCCATCCTCTGAATAATAATAATAATAATAATAATAAAATAATAATAATAATAATAATAATAATAATCATCATCATCATCATCATCATCACAGAGTTTCTGAACTACAAAACTACAGCAAAGCACGATCTACCTTGCCTGGATCCCCAATAAATAGAAGATATCAATAAATAGAAGATATAGTTGATGACGAAAACAGAATTTTAAACAAAACCTTTACGTTTTATGTTACAATTTCAGGAGAAATTGACGGCTATGGAACGTAATCAGAAAATTACGAGAGAGAGAGAGAGAGAGAGAGAGAGAGAGAGAGAGAGAGAGAGAGAGAGAGAGAGAGAGAGAGAGAGAGAGAGAGAGATTCAGTGTTACTATGTCTGAATGTATATTCTCTCAAAAGTAAATCCTTTTACTCACAGATAGCGAGATATATATATATATATATATATAATATTAGATATATATATATATATATATATATATATATGTATATATATATGTATATATATATATATATCGAATATATAGTAATATTATAATATATATAATATACTATTGATATATATATATATATATATATATTATATAAGAAGACTGAGTAAGGAGGCTCAAGCCCTACAGATATCACAAGGTGGAGAGGTAAAGGCATGTCTCAGCGAAGTACATAATTTATTGCCGACGTTTTCACATCACTTCGATGCATTTTCAAGGCTGGGAATGATAAAAATACAAACATATAAGACTCGTCACTGATAAAACACCGTATAATATCTAAAATTTAAAATTGAACACTAAAACATTTAAAATGTAAAAATTATTGTACAACAACACTAGGTTGGAGAGACAACCTACCAGAGTAAAAAATAGAAGGTGACTGAAGGGGGGGTGGGAAACAGAGTGGGGAGAAAAAAAAAATAATAAAGTAAAAAAACACCCACACACAAAACTATGTACACAAACAAGTGGTTAGGCTATGAACAGCTGAAACTGACGAGGACTGGGCATTCAAATTCGGTACATTAGTTTTGATTAAAATTGATTCCAGTGTTAAAAGCTCGTCATCTTTATTGGCTGATCCAATAATTTTAAAATCATCGATGTCCAAGCGGGAGCGACAGGTAATAGAGTGGTTCCGGATGCTGGATAGCTCAGGATTGGATAATTTGCATCCTGTTCGGAAACTGACTCCTTTGTGGGCGCAGAAACGGACTTGTAGCAGCCTCTTCGTGCATCCAACATAAGTACCCCGATTACATCTGGGACAAGTGTATGATAAACTATGTTGGACACCAAAGGCTGGCTTAATCTGTCTTTAACTCTGAAAGAGATCGGATTGTTAGAGGATTTTTCGGAATTAATTTTCAGGTTCAAGGCCGGTAATTCCTTGTTAATTAATTGTATAACTTTCTTTTTGAAGGAACTGTCATGGATGAAAGGGAACTTAGCATAGATGATTAACTTGGGTAAACGCTGTGTATAGGAGGTGGGGGGTTTATTTTCATGTTAAAAATTTATTGAGGGTTCTATAAAAGTGCACTGAGAGGAAACAGTTGTTGCTAAAAAAGTTTACTAGAAAATCAATAAATTTTTAAACATGAAAATAAACCCCCCACCTCCTATACATAGCGTTCCCAAGTTAATCATCTATGCTAAGTTCCCTTTCCT
>NC_087205.1:98225946-98273446 GCF_015104395.2 Macrobrachium nipponense | reverse complement strand
TGAGGGTAATGAAATGTGTGGCCAACACAGTGCACACTACCCCTAAACGCTTTCGAAGTTTTTACTTACAACTCCAAATATTTCAAACAACTCCAAATATTTCAAAGATTGACGCCATCTCAATGTTTGCGGAGTCGATTGTGTCAACAAACTTCCCATTTCCTGTGCTAAATCCGCACAACACTTGTACCCATAGACGCTGGGGCACTTTCATCACAACAATCGTAAACCCGACCTCTAACAAACACTTATTCGTACTTATTCAATGGGACTATAGCATTCTTTACGGCATTTTGCGCTCTTCAATTGTTTGTCAGTGTCGTCAATTGGTATGTGTTTACCCTCCAAACTGGGTATAAGGCTTACACAAAACCGGGGAAATAAGTGAAATTAGCGTATCTATTTGTAGTATATATACATATTACATATTACTATGACAACTAGAATTCATGGAAACAGTTTGTAAATGCTTCAGCGTATGTGTGAAGCTCCACTAGATTGGCAACGATGAGTCTTTTTGCCGTCGTCTGCTCATACTTCAGAAATATCTGTAATTTTTCGGGGTTAATTTGTTTGCAAAAAAGGGATAATAGACATGAATTAAATAAACATTTTGAAGTAAAGTTAAACTAAATAATAAGTAAAGTAAACAATTAAGGGATTAAAGCTTTGTACCTCATAAACCGTGTAGTCGTCTGCTGCTCGTAACTGTGTTTGCGGAGTGAGTGCTTAGGAGCCAGAAACAGCAATGTGGTTCAAGTGCAATGTGTAGTGAATTAAGACCAAAATGTGTATAATTACAATCAAATAAGCACTGTGGAGTTTCAGTTGTGATGGCAGTAAGGATAAAACCACCGATTACAAGGTAAAAATGAATTCAGTTCAAACCATGACCACGGGAATAAAAAGTTTCATACTTTCACTAAAATAGGCAACAAAATGTTGTTTTATTGTGCTGATTACAACTGCAATCTTGGAGTAAGATCAATAAACGTTACATATATACGCTAACATTGTTCAAATGAGTGCTGGGAAGGCTGGGAAAGATGGTGGATTGTCTGTGGTTAGACTGGCCAGCCACACGATTGCCACCATATTGGATTTCAAAACTGCCTTGAAAACATATTTTACGAAGAGCTCACATGCTTATTTTAGTTCGTATGGGGTTTTCATATATCACATTATGTTGACAAAACTTCAATCTTTTGAATGGTATGCTTAAAGTTGTAATTATATTCTTGTTTCACCAATTAAATATTGAGTGAATAAGGCCTGGCCAGCACGATGACGATGGATCATCTGCGGTTGTTTACCCTAACTGTCAACTTGATACAATAGGCAAAGCCAAGACTGTTGCAACACTAACTGTCTTCATATATATGGCAAAGCCTAGTCTTCTTTGACAGTTGTTGACTCAATACAACTGGCATAGCTTAGCTTACTGCAATGTAATTGTTAACTTAATACACTTGGCACAGCCTAGCGTATTGTAACATAACTCCTGACTCAATATAGTTGGCATAGCCATGCCGATTGGTGTATACCTGTTGACTCAATAATTTAGTTGGTATAGCTTAGCTTACTGATACATAACTGTTAACAAAATACAGTTGGCATAGCCAAGACTATTGTAACATCACTGCTGACTCCATACAGTTGGCCCAATCTACTGAAACATAACTGTTGACTCAATGCACCATAACTTTCTCACTTAACCCTCTCATGCTCTCATGACGCAGTATCAATAAATTTTTTTTTGTAAGTGCACAGATGATGAACCAGGCCAATAAAGTTTTTTTTGCAAGTGCACAGATGACGAACTGGGCGTGTAAGTTATTTTCGTGAAAAATTCACAAAAAAAAAGCATCAATCATAGAAAACGTAGTTTACGCCATTGGGTCGACAGATAATGTATCTCGAAGAAAACACAATCCTGATGCCGCTAGCTTACTTAGTTACGATACTAAATGTCAACATAAGTAGGTTGGAAAATCTGAAAATTGCACTCTGCAAAACCAGCATTTTTTAATCAATTACAGTTCATTAGCAAAAACATTTACAGTAGTACCTCGAGATACGAAATTAATCCATTCCGAGGCACCTTTCATATCATGAGGTTTTCGTAACTTGGACTACACTTTACATGTAAAATGGCTAATCCGTTCCAAGCCCTCCAAAAACACCCCAGTAAATTTCATAATAAAGGTAAATTTATTATGTTCTTCCGCTTTGGCGAAAGACTGTTTGTCTTTTCTTACGACTGTTGTTCGTAAGCATTACTGGTTCTTCTTTTCTTCTCTCCTACGTTGTATCTTAGTAAAGTTGATTCTTCTTAGAATAAGGGAGATGATTCAAACGGAGAAGTTGATAACTTTAAAACTACTTTATTTCTCAACTCCATCACAAGAGAGATGGTTCGGTCAGGAGACCGCTCCGTTTGATAACTCGAATAGAACTAGCTTCCCAAAGTATCGTGTCGATAGCGAAACACTAGCTATCTCAGCGATTCATATCAAAAGAAAATAAGTAGTCCGCCGGCTCGGAAGTTACAAGTTTCTGGCGCAGGTTAACAGGTCAACCGCTTCCCATGGAAGGTGTTGTGAGTAGTTAACAATTTTAAGGAATGATGATGTTTCCAAACAAACGTAAACCAGGCTACTGCAAGCATTGCATAGCGTGATCTAGATTTGTGATACACGTAGGACGCTCCTAATTCACCAATGACCCCTCAGGTCATGGATTCTATTTACAGATATGTAATTATCTGTTTCAAAGAATGTATTTATTACATTAGGCTCGGACAGCTACCATTCAAGCCTTGAATAACAAAAGTTACTTTAAACATGGTTTCTTAGGAGTGTGCTCGTAACATATATTTAGATATAACCATAACAAGTGATTAAATGCATAAAAAGGTTTTGTTACATACCCTTTTTAGACATATTCATAAATAAAGAGAAATGCATGGAAAATATAGATCCATGTTTGATAATAATGATTATTAGGTACCAAAAAAAATCAAAAGGTTAACATGTATACATGAAGATTATGGTAATAGGTAACCTAATTAAGAATAGCGGTTACTTAGAAATATACAAAACATGATCATGGATAATTGTTAAAGAGTACTTGTCACTCCTTGTAATATATAATTGTATATATATAATTGTACAATTGTATAATAGTATAAGTGTGCACAGATATAGATTCCAGGTACGTACACGCACCAATAGTTGAATATATAGATATATAGGGCTTCAATATTTTATTAGGTGCCCAAAAAATACTTTTATGTATATCAATATATATATATTGGCTACAATATTTTATTAGGTGCCCGAAAGATACTTTTAACTGTTCAAAATGCAAAGGCTTGGAGTCTTTCTTGTCCTACATATTGCCAGCGTACAGACCGCTTTTCACACAACACAATTCCAGACAGTTTTCCTAGGCACCAGGTGAAATGGCTAGTTTCAGACGGCCCTGAATGTATACGCTTTTAATGCAACAAGAATGTCGTCTGGACGTGGCAAAACGTTCCCTTGAAGATCCTTCTGTGTCCGCCTCAACCTACGCCAAGCAAAGATGTTAACGGCGATAATCAATATTGCCGTAACGCCAAACACGGCTAGCAGCACGTAGTAATGAAGATTTTCTCCTCCTGCATAAGTCGGTAACGTGTGGTCCATCTCAGCCAGTTGTGTGAGTTATTCGTCATGAAAGTTGGAAACGGTGCTATTTTGTATGATTGCCAATCATTGGAAGAATCAAAGGGGATAGTGATCATAATCCTATAATTTTCAAGGCTTACTGATATTAGGCTATAATAAAACTCTATTTTATGGGCGTCTAATAAAGGAATATAACCTAGTTTCTCCCGTCTGTTCTCCAAAGTTAAAGTCAGATCTTTAATAGGCATAAGGTGTGGAGATAACACACCCTTTGTTGCTAACGTAATAGCTTCTACATAGTCCTTTGATTTCTCAATAAAATGTGATATTTTGATACGTATATGATCTATTTTTGAACTATAATAAGCTAACGTAGCCAGCAAGTGTTGAACTTCCATAATCTGATCAATATTACTAGAATGTTCGTTCACCAAACTCATTATTTGATTGATTGAGGATAACTGGCTGCGCAGTTCGGACAAAGCTAATTCGGTTTTGTGTTGCAAAAACTCAATTCTTTTATTTTGATTATTTATCTTAAGGCGATTTGAAATTCCTAAGCCTAAACTTGCCAACAATCCCAAGATGTTTAGTCCAGCAAAAATAAGCAGGTTGCGACGTTCGAGAGTATTGTGCCGCACAGACCACATCAGCAAGTCCCGAGCAAGTTCCTCTGCCTCAGCGGTTTTATTCTGTAAGTCGTAAGATAACATTTCCGCGACAATTAGGGTTTGAGCTAGCGAAATCTCTGAGTTAGCATGAAAATAACGTTGGTGCATTTCCCTTAACGAAACAGCAAACCTCAACAGGTCATTCTTTAGGTTAAGGACGTCATCCTCAGGCAAAAATATCGCCTGCATGTCCACTTCTATGACTATGTTACTCGCTGTAATGAAAATGTCTTCTGTTCTTTCGATAATAGTGCCATGATTAAATTCTAATTCTTTCGTTTTAGCGCTCTTCCCACACGACAAAGATGTCTGAACGAACAATATCACTCCTAACAATAACAGATTCATTTTGGAAACCTGTAATGAGTAAAATATATTTGTAATAACTCATGTTTAAAGAATATGTTTACATACAAATATGATATATATATATATATATATATATATATATATATATATATATATAGAATATATATGATATATATATATATAATATTATACAGTTTCATTTTAAATATAAACAACCATTTTTCCCTCACTCCATCTACCCTTCTTTAGTTTCTGATATGTGCCAATGGAACGATTCTCATATCAGTTGGTTGGGATACGTTTTGAACCCTAAATCTATTAGCCGCTAATGTTTCTAAAATGTTAAACGGGCCTTCAAACTTAGGTGTCAGTTTGTAGTTTAAACCTTTACGTACGTATACCTGTATGTATACCTTATCGCCCACGGCATATGTTCTAGTTGGCTTAGCTATTTTATCATGATTTCTTTTCATTATAGTTTGTGCTTCTTCTAGATTCTTACGAAGTATATTATATCGACTTATGCTTGCATCCATAACATCCTTGAGAGGATTTGATAAATTGGTTGTAGGCGTTAATACATGGAAAGGTGTTCTAGCTGGGATACCGTACAGTGCCTCGTGCGGTGTCATTTTGATAGACACATGATATGAGTGATTAAGTGTGCTTAGTACCGCAGGTATGGCAATGTCCCAGTTGGGGTCTGTCCCCCCTAAGGTGACCCTTAAAATGTTTAAAACCTTACGATTTGCCCTTTCCACTAGCCCATTAGACTCTGGGTGATATATCATGGTATTGATTTTCTTTATGCAAAGGAATTCACACAAGGAGTTAAGGAAATGATTATTGAATTCTCTGCCAGAGTCTGACATGATTGTGGGTGGAATTCCATGTTTACAAATGTAGCACTCGTAAAACTTCCTAGCACACTCGACTGCGGTTTTTGTTTTAAGCGCTATCAGTTCTGTATATCGAGTCAAGGCATCTATGATTACTAGGAGGTGCTTATTTCCTCTGTCTGACTCGTAAAACCCTGTTAATAAATCTAAGTGTACTCTTTCAAAGGGTTGATTTGGCACGGGATAAGCCCCTAGGCTGACAGGTGTCATCGTGTGCCCTTTGTATTCTTGACAAGTGCGACAATTAGCTATGTGCTTTTTTATATCTGTAAGCATCGTATACCAATAAAATAAAGATTTGGCTTTCTGTGACATGATGGAAAAACCCGGGTGTCCATGCAGTGGATTTTCATGCAACCATTTTAAGACAGTGGGTATGAGTGAGATAGGTACCACCACCTTGTTGTTATTCAACTGTGGTGTGTTGCAGGTTTTCCTCGTCACGGATCTACACAGGATATTATCTTTGATTAAATAATTCTGCTGCTTATACTTTATATATTCCTTTTCCTTCGGATTTCCGTTTAACGCATTTATGATTTTTCTATTTGCTGATCTTTTCTTTGTTCCGTCTGTAATAGTTCAGCACTCCAGCCCAGATCTTCCTGTTCAGATATAGTTTTAACAATGGACGTGGAGGTTGATATATCTATTAATTCAGCTAATGGCTCCGTACAAGATGACGAGGGGTTGCGTGATAATGCGTCAGCAATGATATTTGCTTTCCCAGGTAAATACCCGATCCTCGCGCCAAAGTCTTGGATGATCATGTGCCACCGAGTTTGCTTACGGCTGTGACTAAAGCCTTTAAAGAAGTCGGTTAGGGGCTTATGATCAGTGAGAACCTTGACGGGATAACCGTACATTATGAACTTAAAATGCACTAGTGAATTAACAATAGCGAGCCCTTCCTTGTCTATTACTGCATATTTACTGTCGGAAGGTCTCAGTTTACGTGAATAAAAAGCTATAGGGAAGGAAAAACTGTTTATCATATTGTTGAAGCAATACACCACCTACTCCTAGGTCTGAGGTGTCTGTTGCAATAAAGAATTCCTTACCGAAGTCAGGAAATTTCAAGATAGGAGAACTACACTGTTCATCTTTCAATTTATCGAACGCCTGTTGATGTTTTTCAGACCATATGAAATCTACGCCCTTCTTTATAAGATCGGTTAGGGGAGCGGCTATGATTGAGTAGTTGCATATAAAGCGGCGATAATAGCCACTACATCCTAGAAATTGCTGTATTCCCTTGACGTTAGTAGGTATCGGAAAGTTACGGATAGCCGATACCTTATCATGGATTACTTTAAGACCTTGACTATACACCGTGAAACCTAAATAGACTAGTTCTGTTTTAAAAATTCACACTTACTTATCTTTACCCTTAGGTTATGCTGCCTTAGTCTTTGTAGCACTAACTCTAATTTACGTAGATGTTCTTCTAAGGTATTAGAAAAGATTACTAGGTCGTCCATATAGGCATGTAGGATATCTCCTAACAAGTCTCCAAACACAATGTTTATCATTCTAGTAAAAGTTATGGGAGCACAACGTAAACCAAAAGGCATATGCAAAAATTCATAATGTCCCCTGGCTGTGCTGAAGGCAGTGTATGGGATACTCTCTTCTTCCAACGGAATCTGATGGAAGCCTTTTAGTAAGTCCAAACTGGTAAAATATTTGTTCTAACCTAGTAAAGATGGAATATCATCAGTACATGGCACTGGGAATCGGTCAGGGATTGTTTCCTCATTTAAGCGACGAAAATCGACGCATATCCACCAAGTTCGATATTTTTTCGGTACTACTATTAACGGAAAATTATAAGGGCTGTTTGATTTCCTAATGACTCCTTCTTTTAGCATTTTACCTACTTCCTCAGTTATCTCATTCTGGAATTTCATAGGAAGTCTGTACGAAGGTACATAGATTACTTTCTGTTTGTCCTTTAGCCTTATTTGATGCTCGATGACATCCGTTTTTCCTAAGGTTCCATCCGTAGTGGAAAAAACATCATGATATTCAGTTAAAAGATTCAAAAATTTCTGCTGAATTTCTTCTTCTTGAATGTCCTTATTGATTTTATTTTTTATAGATTGCAAAAGGGATTCATCCGCAACTGATTGAGCGTGATTGATCTCAGCTACGGTAAGAATGCGATGTTTATAAACTTCCACATCCAAGATATGTTGATTTTTGTGGATTACTAAAGTGGTATTCAAATGATTATAGACTTCGATGTTACATTGTTGTTGTGAGCCAACTGTATAAATGGCTTGTATGACGGATAATCCGTGTGTTTTCAGAGTGTCGGAAAGGATTAACATTTCAGATCCCGGCAAGGTTTTCTTTACACGCACTAATATGTTCGAAGTTACGTTCGGCTCGAGAGTTTGCATGCAAGCTGATATTACGGGTGAGCGAGAATTCTGTTGGGTCGCGTGGATTATTTCTTGGTTCATGAGACAAGCGATTGGTTCTTCGATATATGTTACTACTCTTTCTGTCTCCTTATTATCTAAAACTGATTTTAGGGTATTAAAAGACTTATAGAATTTTCCTTTGATATACACGCCGTGTTTTGCAGGGGCTAATGTAATGTTTTGATTGCCCATAGACGGGTATCCTATGATTACTGCGGGATACATATTAATGTTTTGTACAACGATAAAGGTATCGGAAAACGTGCGCTTACCGACCTTGTACTGAACATGAGTTACTCCTACCACATTTAATTCATTATTTCCTATACCCGAGAGTCTTACTCCGGACTTCTCTATAGGGAAGTTTGAAAAGAGTAAATGATGAGTCTGCAAATCCATGATATTACGTGGACTACCAGAATCAAAGAACAAAGTAGATGACTTATGGTCCAAATATACTGCATGTAAGGTTGGTCGTAACTCATCTTGACTTATAATTGCATGAATTTGTTGCAAATCTACGGGAACCTGCACAGATTTTTTGGATTCGGCCGTGTGTTTCATAGGAAAATCGATTGCCTCACAATGATCTGATAAATGATTAAACTGATTATTTGATACAAAAGATGTTGATATGGATGACCCAACATCGTCCTCCTCCCCCCCCCCCCCCCCCCTGGAGCTAACTACGTGGTATTTGCTTTGTTTTGCACTCCTTGAAAATTTGCTTGACCTTGAAAGTTCTGGCTAGACAGCCCAGGAACAGAGGTACCTGAGGCACGATTTGTTTGTTTCTGCTGTTGAGCAGCATTACCGTATTTGCTTGTTTCTTTTTATAGTACTGAGGACCCTTCTTTTTGTTTTCATTGGCAACTGTTTGCGTGTTTTTAGGATTCTGCTGTTGATTCCGCGAGAAGCAACGATTATATGAATGAGTGGAACTATTATGTATTGAACAAAAACGCGTCCGACAGTCCGAAATCATGTGACCTGGTCGTTTACAGTTATAACAAACCATCCCTGCCACTTGATTATTGTTGACCATGTTTACTTGTTGTAGTTTATTCTCATTTTTTGCAAAAACTTGAGTAAGCGAGGGATCAAGGTCAGTACATTTAGACATGTGTTCTTTGATCTGTTTATACACATCTAGTTTCGTACTGTCAGGCGTTAGCTTTTTAACTCAACACCGCACTAAAGCTACAGGCAACATGACTGCCATACGGATTAAATATATCAAGTGTATGAAAACATTCACAGCGATATTGGATCTTGTAACCCACGTGGAGTTACGTAAGTTTTCCTGATGTTCATTTAACCGGTCGGCAATTACTGCCTCCCGTTCTACAACACTAGGCTGAGCCATAGAAGCTTGGTTATGCGTAGAACTCGAAGAACCCATAACTATATTTACCTCCAGCACCTTGAACAGGAAAAATTAGTGTCCTGAACCAAGTTAATTTTACTACTGGATTTTTGGTTTTATAGGTGTTCCTCTTGCATTCGTGTTTTTTTCCGACTGATACGATTCTTAACTGTTTCACTAACACTGTATAGATACAATAATATAAATACAGATAATTTGATAAAGATATTATTTGGAGAACTTCTGGAAGAAAAAGCGATTAGCAACAATGAGAAAAAGAATCTGCGGGCGAGAACTCGTAGTTGAAGATTGATTCCTGTAATGAATGAAGATTAAGACTAAATAACTCACCCCCAGAATACTGGACGATCAACTCTTGATGAACAACACTTCACTGAGAAAAAACCTGAATAGATAAAAGTTCTACTTAGCTCTAGTTTATATGGGGAAAGATTGTTGACATCCAATGACGTCACAGCCTCTCTCTCCTTCTCTCGCGTCGGAAGTCGTCAATGTCGTGATGACGTCACAGCCTCCCTCTCTTCCTCGCGTAGCTTCCTCTTGGCCTAATCTCCACGTCCTTGCTTGTGATCGCGCGTTGTTTCCTATATTTGTTTCTTCTTTCTGTTGATGTTCAATGCTGCTCTGCGTCCGGTTTTGATTCTTGGAGATATGTGATAACAGTCACTCAAACATCGATGTTGATGCTTGTATTCTTCTCGATGAAGGACATATCTTCGTCTTCATAGAATGTTTACAGTTGCGTTGATTGAAGATCCCATTTCCTCAGTTTATTATTGACTTATAGCTGAACCCCGATGATTGAAATTCTTCGGTAGGCTGATATGGTTCTTGTTAAAGTTGGGCCTTGCTGCCACCATTATTATGTTCTTCCGCTTTGGCGAAAGACTGTTTGTCTTTTCATACGACTGTTGTTCGTAAGCATTACTGGTTCTTCTTTTCTTCTCTCCTACGTTGTATCTTAGTAAAGTTGATTCTTCTTAGAATAAGGGAGATGATTCAAACGGAGAAGTTGATAACTTTAAAACAACTTTATTTCTCAACTCCATCACAAGAGAGATGGTTCGGTCAGGAGACCGCTCCGTTTGATAACTCGAATAGAACTAGCTTCCCAAAGCATCGTGTCGATAGCGAAACACTAGCTATCTCAGCGATTCATATCAAAAGAAAATAAGTAGTCCGCCGGCTCGGAAGTTACAAGTTTCTGGCGCAGGTTAACAGGTCAACCGCTTCCCATGGAAGGTGTTGTGAGTAGTTAACAATTTTAAGGAATAATGATGTTTCCAAACAAACGTAAACCAGGCTACTGCAAGCGTTGCATAGCGTGATCTAGATTTGTGATAGTCACGTAGGACGCTCCTAATTCACCAATGACCCCTCAGGTCATGGATTCTATTTACAGATATGTAATTATCTGTTTCAAAGAATGTATTTATTACAAATTGACCTATAAACAATGAAATACTACAACACTTTGGACCATTCAATACGTAACTTAATAACAAAAATGCAAAACCTGTAAATAAAGTGTATATTAGTGTACAAGAAATATTATTACTGTAACGTAAAATGTGGAAGCTTACCTTTCGAGTGAGGCTATCTCCGAAAGTGGCGGCAGAGGAGGAGGAGGACAAACGGCAGATACGTACACTTAACTTTACGAAACACAAAAAATGTCAGAAAAACAAACTAAACTTTACAAAACACTTTTGTACATGAACTTCCCTGCCAGATATATACATAGCTTACGACTCTGACGTCACGACAGAAAATTTAAAACTCGTGGCACACGCTACTGGTAGGTCAGGTGATCTACCTTACCCGCCGCTGGGTGGCGGGTGTAAGAACCAATCCCCCTTTCCAGTCAGATTTTCTCTGTCATCCGGCTTGACAACACTTGTTTTAAGTCCTCTCGATAGTGGATTTATTCTCGTTGCCGACGATTTTTGGATTGACTAATTTGGTGAAGTACCCTTCGTCCGTTGGCTTGGCATACGCTATTTTGGATCGTTTTTGGATTGTTCTTTGCTTTTTTCTCATAATGGCTGATACTGAAATTAAGAAATCTTCTATGTTTAGAGTATGTTCGAGGAGTGAATGTAAGGTGAGGCTTCCTAAAGCTTCTGTAGACCTTCACAGTGTGTGTGTGAATTGTAGAGGGAATGAATGTTCCTTCATTAACCCTTGTGAAGAGTGCGAAAGGTTGGATGAGGACGGATGGAAGTCTCTTTCTTCCTACTTAAGGAAGTTAGAGAAGGATAGGGCGCGTAAGGCTTCTTCTAGGAGCTCGAGTAGGTTGCATGTTAGCGAACTTGATGTTGAGAACCCGATCGTAGACGTAGTTCCTTTTCCTGTTTCAGGAAAAGGAACTACGTCTACGATCGTCTGCTCCCAGCTTTGAACCCGAAGATTCGTGTTCGGAGATGGCTTCTTTGAGAGACACGGTAAGGAGCAATGAGAGCAAAGTACGCTCTTATAAAGGTTAGAGTGACAGTGCAAGTGAACAGTGCAGTGCCCCTAGTGCAGTGGAGGGTGCGTCTGACCGGCTCACTAACGCTTCCAGGCCTAGACCTCTTCCAGACTCCCAGACCCAGTGGAGGAGGAAAGTCGAAAGCCGCAGGAAGGTTAGGGAGAACCCCCACCGGTCAGGTGTCCCCTCGTCAGATCCTTTTGCTCGTTCCCAGGCTGCCTTGGATAGAGCCAAGAAGGAAGTGTTGTGACAGTGTTTCTCGTCGTCTTCGTCACCTTCTCCTAAGTGTGGATGGAGCGCTTCGGAGTCCTCTCGCCCTCTCAAGAGAACCTGGAAGGAACCTTGCGCCCTTCCTTCCAGCCCTGAATCCTTCTCAGAAGAGCTGGAGATCGAGCGTAAGAGAACCAAGAGATCTCAAGAATCCTCATCTCCTTTCCGCGCTCGGGCCTCTCCTCCAGTCGAAGAGTTTGAAAGATCGCCAGCGCGCATCTTGGCGGGAGTTCTCACCATCGGAAGGACATCTCACTCCCGGTGAAGAAGTCGAAGAAGGACACTGCGGATTTCTCGCCTCCTACAGGAAGGGTTCAAGAGCCTCGCAGTAGAGCCTCTTACATTCAAGAGAACCTCAGAGATCGCTCTCTGAGCAGGCGCTCCTCTCCCACCAGCAGACGTATGGAACTTGACAGGCGTTCTTCTCTGGAATACTGCTCTTCTAGATTTAAAGAGGAAGAATTGGAGGATAGATTCGCTTCTAGTAGGCGCTACTCACCGAAGACTCGCTCTACCTCTAGCAAGCGTCAAGAGCTTGACAGGCGCCAGGAATCTCGTACTTACCAGGATCGTAGTAGGCGCTCTTCGCCTGGAAGCCGCTCTCCTCTGGACAGGCTCACAGAGACTAGTAGGTGTTTTTCTCCAGGAATTATTTCTTCGCCAGAGACTCGTTCGCCATCTGTCAGACACAGAGAAGATAGTAGGCGCCAAGAGCCTAGTAGGCGCCAGATAAGACAATCTCCTCCTTGTGAGCGCTCTCGGTTGGACAGGCACTCAGAGCCTTGCAAACGCTTTGCGTCTGATAGGCGCTCTTCTTCGGAAGACTTTTTTCCTCGTGGTAGGCGCCAAGAGCCTGGCAGGCGCTTAGAAACTGACAGGCGCCAAGAGCCTAGCAGGTGCAAGGAGCCTGATAGGCGCTCTCCTCCTACCAGGCGCTCTTCAGTTGACTCGACATGGATATGGACAGGCGCGCCTCCTCTAGCAGACGCTCCCTTAGTAGGCGCTCTCCCAGTAGGCGCTCTCCTAGGAAAAGCTCCCCTCTAGGTAGCCAATCTTCCAAACGTCATTCTTCGGAAGAGGGACATGGTGCTTCCGAGGAAGATTTGCCAAGGGATTCTTCGGTTTCCTGTTACAAGAGATTGACCGATCTCCTCTTGCAAGAATTTGGGGAGTCCCTTTCGGCGATTGCTCCTCCATCTCCTCCTTCCTTATTTTCAACGGCTAAGACTACGAAGACGTCGTTGGTGGTGAAGATGAAATCTACGGTGTCAATGAAGAAGGCGCTTAAGAGCTTTGATGATTGGCTGGTCTCTAAGGAGGAGAAGGGGAAGACCGTTTTTTCCTTCCCACCTTCTAAGCTTACGGAAAAGATGGGATTCTGGTATGAGTCGGGGGAGCCTTTGGATTTGACTCTTCCAGCTTCGGCAGACTCGGACTTCTCTTCGTTGGTGGATTCCGCGCGTCGCTCGGAGCTTAATTCTGCAAAGACGACGTGGGGAATGAGCGAACTCGACCACCTTCTGAAGGGAATGTTACGGGTCCTAGAAGTGTTTAACTTCCTCGACTGGACACTCGGAGTCTTGGCAAAGAAGACGCAGGATCAAGAGTCTCTTTCGCCGGAGGATCTACATTCAGTCCTGTCTTGCATGGACAAGGCAGTGAGAGATGGGTCTGGAGAGATAGCTTCGCTTTTCGGGGCTGGAGTTGTTAAGAAAAGGGCAGTTTTCTGCTCCTTTTTAACCAAGGCTGTGTCTCATGCGCAGAGAGCTTCGTTGTTATATGCTCATCTTTCCCCGCAACTCTTCTCCAAGAAGATCATTAATGATATATCCAGTGCTCTTTCGGCAAAGGCGACGCAGGATATGTTGGCTCGATCAGCGAGAATTCTTAAGGCTTCCTTTCAGCCTAAGATGAAGAAGGAAACGTCGAGCAAGCAAGAGCCCTTTCGAGGAGGCCCTTCTTCCTGCGCTTCTTCCTCCAGCGGAACAAGACCTCCTAGAAGAGGAAGGACCTTCTCTCGATCGATCAGATCGAAGAAATAGTACCCGTGTCCTCCAGACTACAGTGGGTGCCAGACTGCTAAGTTTTGCAGACGTCTGGGCACAGAAGGGGGCGGACAACTGGTCCCTCTCAATAGTCAAGAAAGGCTACCTCATTCCCTTCGTTTCGAGACCACCTTTGACCACTACACCAAGGGAATTGGTGGCCAGGTACAAAGACCCTCACATGAATCAAGCCCTTGCCCTAGCAGTAGAGCTTATGCTGGAGAAGGAGGCGATAGAGATGGTGAAGGACCCTCTTTCCGCGGGTTTCTACAACAGTCTCTTTTTGTTCCCAAGAACTCAGGAGGATGGAGACCGGTTCTGGACGTGAGCGCCCTGAATGTCTTTGTGAAGAAGAGGAAGTTCGCAATGGAGACGACATCCTCAGTATTAGCGGCCCTTCGTCCCGGGGACTGGATGGTGTCACTAGACCTTCAGGACGCTTACTTTCATGTGCCGATCCATCCTTCTTCGCGCAAGTTCCTAAGATTCATGTGGAAAGGGAAAGTGTTCCAGTTCAAGGCTTTGTGCTTCGGCCTATCCACAGCCCCCCAAGTCTTCACAGGGCTGATGAAGAACGTAGCCCAATGGCTTCATCTCGAAGGAGTGAGGGTGTCCCTTTACTTGATCAGGGCCAAATCGAAGGAGAAATGTCTGGAGGACCTTCACATTACGTTGACCTTAGCAAGTTCTCTGGGTTTGTTGATAAACTTCGAGAAATCACAGTTAATCCCCAGCCAAGATCGTATCTATCTGGGGATTCGGATGGTTTCTCAGGTTTTTCGTGCGTTTCCATCCCCAGAAAGGATAGCCCATTGTTCAGAGAAGGTCGCAACCTTTCTAGAGAAAGATGTATGCACAGCGAGGGAGTGGATGAGTCTGTTGGGGACACTCTCCTCGCTGGAGCAATTTGTTTCTCTAGGGAGGTTGCACCTCAGACCCCTCCAGTTCTTTCTAAATCGGAACTGGAACCGCAGTTCTCAGGGTCTAGATTTCGTCTTCAAGATCTCGAACGAGATAAAGGAGGATCTCCGTTGGTGGGCAGACCCTCTTCTCTTCAAGGAAGTCATTTCCTTACATTTGAAGAACCCCAACCTAGTGTTATTTGCAGACGCGTCGGACAAAGGTTGGGGAGCGACTCTCGGCTCGAGAGAAGTGTCAGGCACCCCTGGTGGGGGAACAGGTGTCCTGGTATATCAACAAAAAAGAACTGATGGCGATTTGGTTGGCCCTCAAGGAGTTCGAGCCCCTCGTACAGAAAACTTCAGTTCAGATCAACTCAGACAACACCACAGCCCTGGCTTACATTCGGAAGCAGGGGGGGGGACTCACTCGTTCTCCCTGTACGAAACAGCAAGAATGCTCCTCTTGTGGTCGGAGGAAAGGGAGATAAGTCTCCTCACCAGGTTCGTACAGGGAGAAAGAAATGTCAGAGCAGATCTGCTCAGCAGAAGAAACCAAGTCCTTCCCTCAGAATGGACTCTACACTCGGACGTATGCCAGGAGCTGTGGAAGATGTGGGGCAGACCTCATCTGGACCTCTTCGCGACTTCCAGGAACGCAAAGATAGACCTGTACTGCTCCCCGATATCAGACTCGAAGGCAGTATCGGTAGACGCGTTCCTGATGGACTGGAGGAACTTAGACCTTTATGCGTTTCCTCCTTTCAAGATTCTAGGGGAAACTCTAAGGAAATTCTCAGCATCAGAAGGAGCAAGGATGACCTTGATAGCTCCACTCTGGCCTGCCCAGGACTGGTTCACAGAGGTACTGGAATGGTTGGTAGACATTCCAAGATCCCTGCCACTAAGAGTCGATCTGCTCAAACAGCCCCACTTCAACAGGTTTCACAAGAACCTCCCCGCTCTCAGTCTGACTGGATTCAGACTATCACGAGTCTGGTCAGAGCTAAGGGCTTTTCGGCAAAGTCTGCAAGAGCAATTGCCAATGCACGTAGACCTTCCATCACCAGGGTCTACCAGTCGAAGTGGGATGTTTTTCAACGTTGGTGCAGGAATCAGAACGTTTCCTCCTCCAGTACCTCTGTGACCCAAATAGCAGACTTTATTTTCCCGAGGGAAAAATGTGGTCTGGTAGTCTCGACGGTAAAGGGCTACAGGAGCATGCTATCTTCTGTGTTCAGACACAGGGGATTAAACATCTCTGAAGATAAGGATCTGCATGATTTAATCAAGTCGTTTGAGACTTCTAAAAGAACCTCTTGTTTAACCCCAAGCTGGAACCTGGACGTAGTGTTATCGTTTCTGAGGTCCTCAAGATTCGAACCTCCCCAATCAGCCTCTTTCAGAGACCTCTCTATGAAGACCTTGTTTCTCTGCGCTTTAGCTTCTGCTAAGAGAGTCGGCAAACTGCAAGCTCTGGAAGGAGATGTGGGGTTCCAAGGAGACTCCGCTGTTTGTTCGTTTCTCCCGTCTTTCCTGGCCAAGAATGAAAACCCCTCATCCCCTTGGCCCAGGAGCTTCGAGATAAAAAGCTTATCCTCCCTAGTTGGAGTAGAAGAGGAGAGGAATCTTTGCCCTGTAAGAAGCCTAAAGTTTTATCTCCAGAGGAAGAAAAGACTTGGGGCTAACTCAGACAACCTCTGGTGTTCTGTAAGAGACCCAGTAGGCCTTTATCAAAGAATGCCCTGTCATTCTTTATTAGGAACCTTATTAAAGAAGCCCACGCATCTTGTAACCAGGATCAGTATAGACTTCTGAAAGTCAAGGCGCATGAGGTAAGGGCCATCTCGACGTCTTTGGCTTTCAAGAAGATGTCCTTACAAAACCTCATGAAAGCGACTTTTTGGAGGTGTGAGTCAGTCTTCTCCAACCACTACCTGAAAGACGTAAGAATTACGTATGAGAAGTGCTTTGGGTTAGGCCCGTACGTATCGGCGGATTCAGTGCTGGGGCAGGGAGCTGAAGCATATCCTTTTTAGATATTTTTTCCCTTGTTGTATTTGTATTGTATTTTTTGGTTGTGGGAAGGAGGATGCAGGAGGCACCTCCTTCTTTCGTAGTTCTAACATTTGTGTTTTGGTTAGGTGATCGGTTTCTGCTTGAAGCTCCTTGCATTGGTAGTGGAGAGGCTCTGTCAATTAAGTGGGTTGACCCCCTTTGACAAGACCCTAACTGGATTCTACCAAGTAAGCGGAGTCAGTTCCCATTGGTAGACCCAAAGAGTTTTTCAGCTGTAGGTCACGCCCTCGCTGTAACTCTTCAGGCAACGCAGACTTGTAGACAGTAACTATGAAGTCTTCTGCCTAAATCAGGTAAGAACCAAGGGTATTTTTATTCCTTTAACATATGTTGTCTCCCCTTTCTCTGGACTTAAATGTCTCTTTCCCTCCACCAAGGGTGTCAATCAGCTATGTATATATCTGGCAGGGAAGTTCATGTACAAAAATGATATTGTTAGTATACAATAAAGTTTTGTACATACTTACCTGGCAGATATATATACGATTGATGGCCCTCCCAGCCTCCCCTCAGGAGACAGGTGGAAGAGAAAATCTGGCTGGAAAGGGGGATTGGTTCTTACACCCGCCACCCAGCGGCGGATAAGGTAGATCACCTGACCTACCTGTAGCGTGTGCCGCGAGTTTTAAATTTTCTGTCGTGATGTCAGAGTCGTAAGCTATGTATATATCTGCCAGGTAAGTATGTACAAAACTTTATTGTATACTGACAATATCATATTAACAAAACTGTAACACTTAACTTTACAAAAAACTTAAAATAAAATTTATTTTGTTTTCTTTTTATTTTTACATTTCTTTTTACTTTTTTATACTTTACGTAATTTCAATTTCTTCACCACCGAATGGATGCCAGTCCGTTTACGGAATTTTTCGAACCACCCATGAGAAGCCTTGAACTCTGGGGTTGCCGTTGATGTCCCCTCTCCGCCGTCGTCTTCGGCTTGGGCAATCAAATCGCCGAAAATAGCGCTGACCTTCTGGCAGATTGCCGTCTTGGTTATTGTATTGCCATCGTTTCTTTGTCCTCGATCCATACAAGAAGCAGCCTTTCCCTTTCATTATGCACATTGCTCCTCTTGTTGGACAAAATAGTCACGCCCTTGGAAGGTGTAGCTGCTTTGATGACTTCCTTCTGTTTAAGGATGGTGCCTATTATCGACGGATTTCAGCCGTATTCCTTAGCGATCACACTCAACCACAAGCCAGCTTCATACTTTTTTATTATCTCCATCTTTGTCTCCATAGAAAGCATTCTCTTCTTTCTGTGAAAATCAGCAACTTTCTTGGGACCCATGACTATATGTACTGTACGTAATTAAGTTACGTATGTTGTACATATACTAATTAGGTTCTCACAACATGATTAAGTAGCACAACGAAATCACTAACGAATTTACGATACTAAACGAAATCGTTGGACCGAACGAATGCCGCATGCGTACAATAAAGCTTCTGGTGCGAAGTGGCCGAGCGAAGGCACGCCACCACGTAAGATGCATGATGGGAGGGATGCTGTCCAATAGGAGAGAAGGATCTCATGGCTTGGCTAGCATCAGGAACCAATGGGAGAGCAGGAGGATGGTGGCGAGTCTACTAGAACTAAGATGGCGGCGCGTGGCGCGAGTTTAAAAATTGTTATTGGGCGAATCTCGGACTTTCAGAAACCTTTCGTATCTTGAAAACGTTTTGTATGTAGAGCAGTAAAATTTTTCGTGTCGGCTTTCGTATCTCGAGTTTTTCGTAAGTTGAGCCTTTCGTATCTCGAGATACCACTGTATAGCAGCTCTCTCCTCCCTCGGTCTCCCCCCCACCATCCACAGCACTAGTGGCGGACTCCCTGGCTCCGCCAGCTCGTGAGGGGTAGTGGAGAGTAGCTCTTACATGCATCTGTTTTCTTACTTTTATAATACTTTTTATTTTTGTGCATGAACTTTCCTGTCAGATATATACTTAGCTTACGTCTCTGACGTCACAACAGAATTCAAAACTCGCGGCAAACGCGACAGGTAGGTCAGGTGATCTACCTTACCCGCCGCTGGATGGCGGGTGTAAGAACCAAAGTACCTTTCTTGCCAGATTTTTTCTGTCGTCGGTGTCGACTACACCTGTTGACAGTTGGATTCTTTTCTCGTTTTTGCCCTGGATTGTTTCTACGGACTTTTGGTGAAGTACCTGATTTTTTGGCCTGGCATTCGTGATTTGTGGACCGTTATTTGACTATTCTTTGGATTTTTCTTTGGATTCATGATGTCTGATGTTGATACTAAGAAAACTGCTATGTTCAGAGTTTGTTGTATGACTGAGTGTAAGGTGAGGCTACCGAAAGCTGCGGTAGACCCTCACACAGTATGTATGAAGTGTGGAGGGAATGAATGCACCTTTAATAACCCTTGTACCGAATGTGAAAAGCTGAATGAGGATGAATGGAAGTCTTTGTCTTCCTACTTGAGGAAGCTTGAAAAGGATAAAGTTAGGAAAGCTTCTTCTAGGAGCAGTAGTAGATCTCGTATTAGCGAGTTGGATGTAGATAATCCCATTTTAGACGTAGCTCCTTTGTCAGTTTCAGCTCCTGCTCCCTGCATCGAAGCCGAAGATGCGCCTTCGGAAGTGGCCTCCATGAAAGCCACCATTCGCAGTATGGAGATGAAAATCAAACATTTGGAAAGTAAGAGTGATTCTAATAGTAATTTGTGCAGTGATCCCAGTGCAGTGGAGGGTGCGTCTGATCGGCTCCCTAATGCTTCCAGGCCTAGACCTCTTCCAGACTCCCAGTCCCAGTGGAGGAGGAAAGTTGAAAGCCGCAGGAAGGTTAGGGAGAATCCCCACCGGTCAGGCGTCCCCTCGGTAGCACCTGTTGCTCGTTCCCAGGCTACCTTGGATCGCGCCAAGAGAGAAGTCTTGCACCAGTGCTTCTCGTCTTCGCCTTCGCCCTCTCCTAAACGAGGATGGAGCTCTTCGGAAGCCTTGCGCCCTTCGAAGAGAGCCTGGAACGCTCCCTGCGCCCTTCCCTCCAGCCCTGAAGTTTTTTCGGAAGAGCCTGAGATGGAAGCAAAGAAACGGAAGAGATCTCTTGAGTATCGTTCCCCGAGCAGAGATCGAGCCTCGTCACCTGTTCAAGATTTTGTGAGTTCTCCAGCAAGGGTGTTGGCTAGTCTTCAGGTGCAGATTTCGGCTCTGGCTGGCTCTCTTTGTGTGTCTTCTCGTCGCAAGGAGGACGTCTCGCTTCCTGTAAAGAAGTCCAGGCTCCCCTCTCCCGACTCTCGCTATTCGGCGGATGCGGCCCGCTTTCCTGGGTGTTCGGAGTCTCGCAGGAGACTTTCTACTTCGGACAAGATCCCGTCTGCGTCCAAGCACCAGTCGCCTGACAGGCATGATATCTTTGTTTCTCCTTCGGACAAGGAGCAGTCGTCTCGTAGGAGATCTTCGCCCTACAGACGTACTTCTCGAGACAGGATCGCTCCCCTTGATAGGCACCAAGAGCCTAGTAGGCGCTACTCGCCCTAAATCGGACAGGCGCTCTTCGATTGGCAGGCGTCAAGAGCCTGTTAGGCGCGTTGCTCCTGGCAGGCGCTCTTCACCTGAGTATCACTCTCCTCGAGTCAGGCGCTGGGATCCTGGCAGACGCTTCTCCCCTCGTAGGCGCTCGTCGCCAGAGAGCCTCTCTCCTCGGTTCAGGCGCCAAGAGCCTGGTAGCCACTTCTCTCATGGCAGGCGCTGTTCGCCAGGTAGCCGCTCTCCTTTGGATAGGCGCCAAGAGCCTGATAGAAGTTTTTCTTCAAACAGGCGCTCTGCTCCTGACAGCCGCCTCGCTCCTGTTAGGCTCCAAGAATCTGGATAACGCCCTCCTCAGGACAAGAAGGATTTCTCGAGTAGGCACGTTCCAGAAGTTTTGTCTCCGAGAGTCAAACGTCAAACTTCTTCAAGAGACTTTTATAAGGATGGTCGCGCCTCTAAGGATCATGGGGGTTCTTCAGCTGAGGAAGAACAGGATCCCTCGAAAGAAGAAGGATCCAAAGACTCCTCTGTTTCCTCGTATAAGAGGTTAACAGATTTGCTCCTTCAAGAGTTCGGAGATATCCTTTCTCCTGTGGCTCCTCCTCCTCTCTCTTTATTCTCCACATCGAAGACTTCGAAGGTTTCATCTTGTGTAAGGATGAAGCAGACTATTTCCATGAAAATGGCGCTTAGAGGTTTTGGGGAATGGCTCCTTGCTAAGGAAGAGAAAGGGAAGACTGTGTTTTCTTTCCCTCCGTCTAAACTGACGGGCAGACTAGGATTCTGGTACAAATCGGGGGAACCCTTAGGCCTCGCTCTCCCTTCGTCTGCGGACTCGGACTTCTCTTCACTGGTGGATTCCGCTCGTCGATCCGCCCTCCTGTCTGCCAAGACTACGTGGGGGATGAACGAACTTGACCACCTACTGAAGGGAATGTTCCGAGTCCTGGAAGTTTATAACTTCCTTGATTGGTATTTAGGAGTTCTGGCTAAGAAGACCCAGACCCCGGATTCCCTTTCTCCTGAAGATCTTAACTGCATCCTCACTTGCATGGACAAAGCAGTGAGAGACGGCTCGAGTGAAGTCTCTTCACTTTTTGGAGCTGGAGTGATAAAGAAGCGGTCGGTATACTGTTCGTTTCTCACTAAGGCAGTTTCGCATGTGCAAAGGGCCTCCCTTCTTTATGCTCAACTCTCTCCTCTTCTTTTTCCCAAGAAGATTATTCAGGATGTCTCGAGTGCCCTATCAGCCAAGGCTACTCAGGACATGTTAGCCCAGTCGGCCAGGAAACCTCATTCTGTTTTCCAACCCAAGACCAAGAAAGAGACTCCTCTGAGGCAGGAGCCCTTTCGAGGAGGCCCCTCTGCCAGAGTTTCTTCAACTAGAGGAACTAGACCTTTTAAGAGAGGTAAAACCTTCTCTAGGTCAGTCAGAGGAAAGAAATAGCGCTTAAGGACTCCAGACATCAGTGGGTGCCAGACTACTGAAATTTGCCGACGTCTGGGCCCACAAAGGGGCAGACAATTGGTCCCTATCGATTGTCAGCAAAGGATACCTCATTCCCTTCTCTTCAAGGCCATCATTGACGACGACTCCGAGGGAGTTGGTGGCCAGGTACAAGGACCCCATCATGAATCATGCCCTTTCTCTAGCAGTAGATCTGATGCTAGAGAAGGAGGCTATAGAGCTAGTGAAAGATCTCCGCTCTGCGGGTTTTTACAACAGACTATTCCTAGTTCTGAAGAACTCAGGAGGATGGAGACCGGTTTTGGATGTAAGCGCCCTGAATGTCTTTGTGGAAAAGAGGAAGTTCGCCATGGAGACGACTTCCTCAGTGTTAGCGGCTCTTCGTCCAGGGGACTGGATGGTGTCACTAGATCTTCAGGATGCTTACTTTCATGTGCCGATCCATCCTTCTTCACGGAAGTTTCTGAGATTCATGATGGGAGGAAAGATCTTCCAATTCAAGGCCTTGTGCTTCGGCCTGTCGACGGCACCCCAAGTGTTCACGGGGTTAATGAAAAACGTGGCGCAGTAGCTACATTTGGAGGGAGTGAGGGTGTCACTCTACCTCGACGACTGGCTAGTCAGAGCAGAGTCACAAGAAAGATGTCTGGAGGACCTACAAAAGACCCTTATATTGGCAAGTTCTCTGGGGCTTCTGGTGAACTTCCAGAAGTCTCAATTAATCCCCAGTCAAGAGCGGATCTATCTGGGGATTCGGATAGCTTCTCTGGCTTTTCTGGCTTTTCCGTCGCCAGAGAGGATAGCTCGTTGCTATGAGAAACTAACTACCTTCCTAGAGAAAGATGCATGCACAGCGAGGGAGTGGATGAGTCTGCTGGGGACACTCTCCTTGCTGGAGCAATTCGTTTCTCTAGGAAGGTTGCATCTCAGGCCTCTACAGTTCTTCCTTTACCAGAACTGGAGGCGTCTCTCCCTAGATCTGGAGTTCTCCTTCAAGATCTCAAGGGGAATCAAGAGGGACCTTCGGATGTGGGCCAACCCACTCCGATTTGTGGAAGGAATATGTCTGTACATCCCGAACCCCAACCATGTGTTGTTTTCCGACGCGTCGGAAGCAGGTTGGGGAGCGACGCTCGGGACAAGAGAAGTGTCAGGCACCTGGAAGGGGGAACAAGTGTCCTGGCACATCAACAAGGAAGAGTTGATGGCAGTTTGGATGGCATTAAAAGCCTTCGAGCCCCACGTCCGAAATGCTATAGTTCAGGTCAATTCGGACACCACCACAGCCTTGGCATACATCAAAAAACAGGGGGGGACGCACTCCTTCTCCCTGTACGAAACAGCAAGGGACCTTCTGCTGTGGTCTCAAGCAAGGAAGATCAGTCTTCTCACCAGATTTGTACAGGGAGAAAGGAACGTCAGGCCGATTTCTCCCTGAGTCAGGAAGAATCAACTCCTGCCTCGAGTGGACCTCCACTGAGAAGTATGCCAACGGACCTGTGGAGAAGATGGGGCAGGCCTCACATCGACCTCTTTGCAACAGCAAGGAACACAAGGATAGAACTTTACTGCTCCCCGATCTCAGACCCAGGGGCAGTATCAGTGGATGCGTTTCTCCTAGACTGGACAGGACTAGATGTCTACGCTTTTCCCCCCTTCAAGGTACTGGGACAAACCCTCAAGAAATTTGCTATCTCGGAGATGACAAGAATGACGCTAGTAGCTCCGTTCTGGCCCGCCCAAGATGGTTCACAGAGGTACTGGAATGGTTGGTGGACTTTTCAAGAGCACTTCCACAAAGAGTAGATTTGCTCAGACAACCCGACTTCGACAGGTATCACAAAAACCTCCCCGCTCTCAATCTGACTGGCTTTCGACTGTCAAAAGTCTGGTCAGAGCGAAGGGGTTTTCGACAAAAGCTGCTAAGGCTATCGCCTCAGCTAGAAGGCCTTCGACCCTTAAAGTCTACCAGTCGAAGTGGGACGTCTTTCGCCGGTGGTGCAGAAACCAGAAGTTTTCCTCTTCCAGTACCTCTGTGACTCGGATCGCAGACTTCCTAGTTTTCCTCAGAGAAAAATGCGGTTTGGCAGTCTCTACCATCAAGGGCTACCGGAGCATGCTTGCTGCAGTGTTCAGACACAGGAACTTAGATCTTTTGGATAACAAAGATCTGCATGATCTATTAAGATCTTTTGAAACTTCCAAGAAAGCTTCAACCGAAGTTCCAAGTTGGAATCTGGACGTGGTTCTTCATTTCCTGAGGTCCTCGAGGTTTTGAGCCACCCCAGTTAGACCCCTTCCTTCACAGATTCGTTACTAAGAAGGCTCTGTTTCTCATGGCTCTGGCATCTGCTAAAAGGGTTAGTGAGATTCATGCCCTAGAAGGAAGGGTAGGTTTCAAAGGAGATTTCGTGATTTGTTCCTTCCTTCCTTCATTTTTAGCAAAGAATGAGAACCCCTCAAATCCTTGGCCAAGGAGCTTTGAGGTTCGTGGATTATCTGCCCTAGTAGGGGAAGAACCTGAAAGGACTCTTTGCCTTGTTAGGAGTTTAAAATACTACCTTCAGAAGAAGAAAACCCTTAAGGGCATTGAGGACAGACTATGGTGCTCTGTAAAGGACCCCAGCAGACCATTGTCTAAAAATGTGCTGTCTTTCTTCATTAGAAGTCTAGTGAAAGAAGCACATAGATCTTGTAATGAAGAACATTTCAAGCTCCTAAAAGTCAAGGCTCACGAGGTGAGAGCCATTGCCACTTCCTTGGCCTTTAATAAGAATATGTCTCTTCAGAATTTGATGAAAACTACATTCTGGAGATGTAATTCAGTATTCGCCAACCACTACCTTAAAGACGTCAGGATTACGTCTGACGAGTGCTTCGCATTAGGCCCGTACATATTGGCGGGTTCGGTGCTGGGGTAGGGAGCTGGAACATATCCTTTGTAGTTTTTTCCCTTGATTTTGGTATTGTGTTCATATGGTTGTATGAAAAATGATGCAGGTAGACATCTTTTTCTTTTCGTAGTACTAATAACTTTAGTTTGGTTAGGTGATCGGATTTGGTTTGAAGCTCCCTGCGTTGGTAGTGGACAGGTTCTGTCATAGAAGAAGGGCGAACCCCCATGACATGATCCGACTTGGATTCTACTAAGTAAGCGGATATCAAGTCCCGTTAGTAGACCCAAAGAGACTTTTCAGCTGTAGGTCACGCCCTCGCTGTAGCTCTTATGGCTATGCAGACTAATAGACAGTACCTATGAAGTCTTCAGCCTAAACAGGTAAGAACCAAGGTTATTTTTTATCCTACTACAACAGGTGTTGTTTTTACCTTTTCTTGTTTTTTCCTTTGTTCTTTTCTGTTCTATTACCCTCCATCAAGGGTGTCAATCAGCTAAGTATATGTCTGACAGGAAAGTTCATGTACAAAAATGATATTGTTATTTTACAATAAAGTTTTGTACATACATACCTGGCAGACATATACGATTGATGGCCCGCCCAGCCTCCCCTCAGGAGACAGGTGTAAGAGAAAAAATCTGGCAAGAAAGGTACTTTGGTTCTTACACCCGCCACCCAGCGGCGGGTAAGGGTAGATCACCCGACCTACTGTCGCGTTTGCCGCGAGTTTGAATTCTGTCGTGACGTCAGAGACGTAAGCTAAGTATATGTCTGCCAGGTAAGTATGTACAAAACTTTATTGTAAAATAACAATATCATGTTTCAATTGTATTTGTTATCACTATGTTATAATTTCCACTTGTCTGGCGGAGTGCCTGCTCACCATCCGGGTTCTCCTCCTGCTTGCGGAAATTTTGTACGGCGGAGCTACGCCCCGTCTATTTTCTTGTGTTTTTTATCTGAGTTAATCTTCTTGTGTTTCTCCGCTGTGCTTGTACCCCTCACCCTCGGTGTACCCTCGGTGTATGAGCTAGTAGCTGGTTCGATGGAATCTTTACTCCGGTGTACCGGTACTATCGGACTAGTTTACCAGGTCTTACGGATTATCTCTTAAGGAGTACAGGAGAGGATTATGCCCAGAAAATGTTCACTCCGGCATGCAGCGGAGTATTATATCTCTTAGCAGGTTAGTCCTGTTAGTAACTGCCGATACTCATGTAGTCCAACAACTAAGATCCCAAGGGATAATGGTAGTAGTGTATCTGAACGATTGGCTCATTTGGGCAACAACCGTCGAAGAATGCCTCAAAACCACGAAAAAGGTAACTCAGTTTCTGGAACATCTGGGGTTACAAATAAACAAGGTCAAGTCCAGGCTAACGCCAGAATCTCGCTTTTAGTGGCTCGGTATTTAGTGGGATCTGAACTCCCACACTGTCAATTCCGTTGGCCAAAAGGAAAGAAATAGCCAAAGCAACAAGGCAATTCCTCAAATGCAAACAGACATCAAGTTCTATTACGTATTTTAAGGCTAACATATGTTACTATACATTAGTTAAGGTTTTGTATGATAACTTAGTAAATATTTAACTAGATTATACTCATGTTTTGTAATTCTGTTTTCATACAATCAACTTACCTGGCAGATATATACATAGCTAAGACTCCGTCGTCCCCGACAGAAATTCAAATTTCGCGGCACACGCTGCAGGTAGGTCAGGTGATCTACCGTCCTGCCCTGGGTGGCAGGATTAGGAACCATTCCCGTTTTCTATTCATAGTCTGTCGCTTGGAATGTAAACAACGTTTGCAGTTCCTCACCCTCCTGACTGATTTCGGATTTCATCGCCATCGATCTTCTGGCTATCTTTTGCAGGGAAGTACTGGATCTTTGGTTCGGCATACGCATATTAATTTGTTTTAATAACTTTGGCTTCGAAAATTTCGAAGAATTGTTTACGTGAAACTACCGAACTTTTCGGTAGACACTCGCATAGTTTGCAAGAAGGAAAATTTTAATATTTATTCATAATAACGTGTAGTAAAATGTAGAATGATTGAGCTAACTTCCTTCTTGAGGGAAGTAAGGAATAGACTAGTTACGCTTCCTTTAGAAGTTTTATAGCTCTCGTACTAACGAGCAGTTAGAGCATTAACAATACTAGTAGTGTTGTATCCTCATCTTCTTACTTCACAGAATCTTCAAATTCATATTGCAATTTGAAGACAAAGGAATGTAGCTCAAAATACGAGCTATTGAAAGGTAAGCAGTGATTTTAGTGTTAGTGCAGTGGAGGGTGCGTTCTGATCGGCTCTGTTTCGCTCCCAGGCCTAGACCTCTTCCAAGCTCACATACCCAGAGGAGAGAGGAAAGTCGAAAGCCTTACGGAGGTTATGGAGAATCCCCACCGATCAGGCGTCCCCTCGGCAGGATCTGTAGAACGTCCCAGACTGCCAAGTTCGCCATTGGAAAGGCGTCCCAATTAGTAGAGGGTGCGTTCGATCTCGGCTCTGTCTCGCTCTCAGGCCTAGACCTCTTCCAAACTCACAAGCCCAGAGGAGAAGGAAAGTCGAAAGCCTTACGGAGGTTATGGAGAATCCCCACCGATCGGGCGTTCCCTCGGCAGGATCTGTAAAACGTCCCAGACTGCCAGGGATAGCCATTGGAAAGGCATCCTTTAAAAAGTGCGTCTCTTCATCTTACATCCGAAAAGACGAAGAATGTACATGTTTGGAGTTCGGACGATCTGGCTGTTCTCTGAAAATAAGAGAACACTGGACTCACTGAGTGAGAGCGAGAGGCTGAGAGCCAGCCAGCAAGCTAGCGCGAGCCACGTTCCAAACAGCCAGCAGCGAGCCGCGTTCCAACAGACTAGCGCGAGCCACGTTCCAACAGACTAGCGCGAGCCTCGTTCATACAGATAAACGCGAGCCGTGTTCCAGAACTTTTTTCTTGGCGCAAGGCACCTTCAAAGAGAAAACAGACGGCTAGACTGAGGAGCCTTATAGTAGAGTGGCAATCAGAAGGATGCTTCCATTGAACTGTTTACTGGCAAGAGGCTCGCCATATAACAAGACTAGAGGCGCTCGGATCTATCAGGGCGCACGGGACCTTCCACGCAAGCGGAAAGGAGCGAGTCTCCTTTCTAGCGTGCGGAACATTCCAGGTGCGCGGGCGGAACTATCCAGACGCCAGGCGCTAGGCGCAAGGATCCAGACGCCAGGCGTCAGAAGATTCCAAAATCTTCATTTGAGAGAGAGGTCAGTCGCGAGACTCCTCTTTGAGTTTTTTTTTTTTAACTTGAGCAACTTTCCCCTGGCAAATGTGCAAGATGTCGCACAGGCGGCCGTTGCTTTTGTCAGAAGGATTCTGATACTAAGAGAAGCCCCTTTTCATTATTCAGAAGACTCCTGTGTTAGCCAGTTCCTCTCAATGCGGACTCTCTCCTTCATCCATGCTCTTCCCTCGTTTTGAGGAGGCAAGAGCTTTGGGAGTTTTTCTTAATAAGAATCTCATCGACGTTGGGTAATGATGGCGGATAGGAAATATCTACTTCCTTCCGTAAACCCTAGTGATGAACAGGAATTCTGTCTCTTCCGCGATTTATGAGGAAATCACGAAGTTTTAAAGAGTTCCTGGATTAACTTCCTTCCTTAAGGATATATATATACTCTTTCTTTCGTTCTATTAACGAAAAGAACGAAGATAGTAGAAGGTAGTAGAGTTTCTGCTGTATGAGAATACGATACGGTGTCAAATCATAAACACATACCGTAGTTACTTCTTTTGGTGCAACTCAATTACCAGTATCCTTCTAGACTTTCTAGAAGACTACGCTTAAAGGGATTGTTAAGACAACACCTACTTAGCTTCTAGATTTATCGAAGTCTTGTTTCGCTTAAATATGCTTTAATAAGAACTTCCTGAAGTTCGATAATAATTTTATAAAATTCCTTTATTAAATGGAGTAGCTGGCAACTCTGGAAGAGTAAGGCCAGACGGCTAACGGGGACTGCTTTCGCTGAGAGCCTGAGACCAGCGCAGTACGCCAGTTACTGTCAGTACCATGTAGGTGTCAGTCATGAGCGTTTGGGTGTATCTCTCTCTCCTGCGGGATGGAATAACTATATGTATCTCTCCCCTACAATCGCGGTCTTAACCTTGGATTGAGGGGATAGTTAAGCTAACATAAATAAAATATTGTATGCCTTTTGCTGAGAAGCTTTCAATAAGAGAGATAGTACAACCTTTCAATGCTGTTTACCGTAGGTAACATTATTAAAGGATTCTATCGCAGCAGAACATTATATTATGTAATGCTCTCAGGCTTACGAAAGCATAGCTTATTAGAGTACCTGCTCAGAAGAAGATGGATGAGTCGGATGGGAAACATTCTCTTTGGGGCAGAACTTGTTTCCCTGAATGGACTATACTACGTATATAAAGCTTTTTCCTACTAAGAACGGAATTAACATGTGAAAGGATGTCGGGTACCATAAAGGCACAGGTGTTCTGGCACATAACAAAAAGAATTAGAAGGAAGTGCCAACCTGGCGCAATGCTCCAGAAGCGCCAGCCTGGCGCAAAATTTGCGCCAGAAGCGCCAGCCTGGCGCAGTGAGCCAAGAGCACCATCCAAGATTTTCTCGTTTTAGCGAGTTATTAACCTAAGAGTCCAGTAGCCTCTCGGACACCAGGCTCGGTAACGGCAAGATTCGTTCCTGATTTCGTTACCCATTTAATCACTTAGGCCAATTACACGACACTCTCATATCGCAAAGAGCATCGAGAATCTCTTTTATCGCTCCTATTCGCGTTAACAAAGAGATCCTTCTCGATCGACGATAATAACTGTTAACATGTTTAACATTTATTGGAAAGAGTTGTGAGAACCTGCGGAAAGTCTTCTTCATAGATCTCTCAGTAAGGTAGAAGATGAACAGGCTTTCCTATAGACTGCTTTCCTTTCCTCGAACCAAGAGAGGTAGCAATATACGCCATCTTTTTTCCCCTAAATATAAATTATTTGCAGAATTTAAGATAAAGGGCGTCAAAGAAAGAGAAGATAATATTTTATGCCTCATTTAGGCCTTAGAGAGGTTGGATTCACAGAGGTTCACGTTCTTCTCACAGCATGTTTTGGAAGTCTTTTTCCAAGACCAGTTCTGAATATTCAATCAGCATCTATTATAATGGACTTAACAACCTCTCCACTCTGAGTCTGTCTGCGTGAAGACTGACCAGAAGTGGACATGAATGAGAGGATTTTTCAAGGTAAATGACAATAGTCATGGACAAGATATAGAATTGCTGCAGATTGTGCTAGAGGGAATGAGGAAACTGTCCTCTTCCGATACCTCTGTGAACCACATAGCGGTTTTTTCTTCCCTCAGAGGGAAGAATCACCTTTGTATATATCTGTTATCAAAGAACACAGTAAAAGGCTATACTCTGTCTCTATAAAGGGATTGGAGATAGCACGAGGATTAGATCTTCGGGATCTTATACGATACCTCAATATTGACAAGAGTAGGATATCATGTACTTCTAATGGGATCTTTTTTTGTGGGGGGGGGGGCCCCACCAGATTCTATGTTCCGACAAGATGGAACTGCTCCTCATCAAACTTCTTTGAGAAATTTTTAATGAGGGTTTTTATTTTTTGTTTCTCTTGGTCCCAAACGATCAAGAAGACAAGTGAATTTTTTTTTTTTTGAGCATTGGAATCTCGCATCAGATTCTATGGAGATTAGGCAATGGGTTCTTGCCAGCATAGTATGTCTGGCAAAAGAACTAAACCCCCTATTCCTGATTCAATGTTTTTCAGATAGAGGTTTCGTTGTCCAGGCAGGGTACTTACGTTTTCATCTACAGTAGAATGGTTAAAACGTTTGTCTACAGAGTCTTTGGAATGCGATGACGGCTCGAAATGCTTCCCAGTGGGTGTTCAGAGGGATACAATAAGGAGCTAGAAATCAGGAGTGCTCCCAATTTCAGCTCGGAGTCTCCTTCGACTTCCAAGCTTCTTCCCTTCCTTCGGACAAGGATAGGGAAGATTCTGCAACGAGAAGCCTCTTCAACAGGTAAGTAGAGATCTCGTGAGCAAGGGAAGTACTCAAGAAGGATCCTCCTCGGAGGAAGACTTATCTCTCATACTGTTAGATATCCTATCGTATACTGGATGTAGCTGACTACAATCACCTCCCCTTGCCGGAGAGGCCAAAGCTCAAAGTGGAAGAATTTCTTCCACCCTTCTCCAGTCTTGCGATTTACTATTGTGGATGTTCAGGACTTTCGGACAATGTAGCGCCAACCAGGAGCCTTATGCTAAAACAGGCGTAAAAAATGCCAGAGGCAGACAGCCCCAAGAACATTGTCACTGTCTTATGAGGAGAGAGACTGGGCCTACAACCTGACACAGTTAGCTAGATGCGAACATATAGGACAGATAAGAGTGTCCGATGTGGGACATTGCCAGACATCCTCGAGACTCTACCAAAGCTCGAAGCTCCAGCAAGTGGGGAGGAGCCAACCAGGCGCGAGGCGCCAGGCAGGAGCGAGGCGCCAGGCAGGCGCGAGGTACCAGCTAGCCGCGAAGCTCCAGGCAGGCGCAAGGCGCCACTCCAACCGGGCGCGAGACGCCAGCCAGGCGCGAGGCGCCAGCCAGGCGCGAGCAGCCAGCCAGGCGCAAGCCAGGCTATAGGCGCGAATCTCCAGCTAAGGCGCGAGGCGTCAACCAGATGCGAGGCGCCAGTCAAGCGAAAGGTACCAGACAAGCGCTAGGCGCCAACCAAGAGCGAAGCACCAGCCAGGCGCGAGGTTCCTGCCAGGCTTCAGGCTTCAGTCGGGAGAGATCCATTTCAAGAAAGCCCTGGTCTTCTTTGAAAACATGGAGATCTCCTAAGCACTTCATAAGTGACTTGATTCCTTCAAACAGCTGAGAATTAAAAGCGCAGGAAGTGCGCGCTTTTGCAAATTCTTGTTCTTTACATAACAATATGTCATATAAGACATATTAGCTGTGTTGTACGGTAGAGGCAACTCTGTGTTGACTTCTCATTACACAAAGGATGTCAAGTTAACCTACGAGAGATCCTTCTCTTTTGGTTTATACGTTTCTGCGGATACGTTACTGGGATAAGGAGCCGACACTGATCCTTAACTTTGAGTTAAAGTTTTTTAACTTAGTGAAATTATTGGGGTTTTTGAAAGGAGTGTGGGGATAACTCTTTTCAATTTGAGCGCGAACCCTCATGTTAGGATCAGGTGATCGGGATCGGTGTTGCGCTCCTTCATAAGGTGTATTGTCATAGAAGTGGTCCAGTACCATTGACCAAAGTCCTTTCAGGCTCTGCCGAGTAAGCGGTTCATACCCCATCGGCAGACCACAAGAACTCTTAGCCATAGATCACATATCTCGCTAAAGTCTTGAGGTGATGCCAGACTACCGGGCTACAGCCACGAAGTCTACCACCTATCAGATAGGAACCAAGGTTATTTATACCTACAACATATGTTGTTTACCTGTCTATTCCATGTTAGCTGTCTACCCTCACCAAAGTCAATCAGCTATGTATATATCTGACAGGTAAGTTGATTGTATGAAAATGATATTGTTATAATACAATAAAGTTTCATACATACTTACCTGGCAGATATATACGATTAATGGCCCACCCAGCCTCCCCGCAGGAGACAGGTGGAAGAGAAAAAATATGAATAGAAAACGGGAATGGTTCCTAATCCTGCCACCCAGGGCAGGACGGTAGATCACCTGACCTACCTGCAGCGTGTGCTGCGAAATTTGAATTTCTGTCGGGGACGACGGAGTCTTAGCTATGTATATATCTGCCAGGTAAGTATGTATGAAACTTTATTGTATTATAACAATATCATTTTTCTTGTTTCCTCTTTCTATATCTTTACCAAGCTTGTGCTAATTCTCTGGTACTATTTCACAAAGTGACACAGGCTTGGCCCAGAGAAGGGATTTTGATGAAGGAAAAATCTATTTCTGGGCAATGGCCCGTGTCGCCCAGTGAAATCCCCCCCTATATCTCTCCCATCCCTGTGCCCAAGCTTGTTCCTCTAACATCAAGGATGGCCACCAGAGGCGCTGGTGGTGGCGTCGGTGGGTGAGTAGTAGTAGTTGCTGGCGCGGGCTGTGTACCAGCTCTCTCTGGCAGGGGGATTTTGATGGAAGAGAGATCTAAATGGCAAGCGGTCTGTGGTAGTGGTCTCACTCGCCCCAGTACCATACTGACACCCTCTTTTTATTTAGGGTGAGCGAGTCAGGATACTCTGACATCCCCCTCTTTTATTTTTCTCTGGTAATGTTAGTATTATTTACCTTAGAAATATGAACTGAAGGGATATTTCACTGGGCGACACGGGCCATTGCCCAGAAATAGATTTTTCCTTCGTCTAAATCCCTTTTTCGGCCTGTGCACAAGAGGGTTAACTTTGTTGAGATATGTTTGCAGCATGGTTATTAACCCTCTTACGCCGATTGACGTATTTAACGTCGAGTCAAAATGTCTCCCGTATGCCAGATTGGACGTATCATACGTCGGCTCAAAAAAGTTTTTTTTAAAAATTCGCGGAAAAATACTTATAGGCCTACCAGCCGAAAACTTTGTATCACGCGCCTTGGGGGATGCTGGGAGTTCACGGATCAAGGCGTTGTTTTATTTACAATCGCTACGCAGGCGCGCAAGCGCGAATTTCTTTCTTATCGCACTAAAAAGTATCCAGTGAACACATCTCGGAAATTATTTCGTCACTTTGACATATTATTGGCACCATTTTAAATTATCCTTTACATGAAGTATTATATATGAAAATGTGCGCAATTTCATGCACAATACAACTAAAAAATACTCATGATTGTAGCTTTTTATCAATTTTGAAATATTTCATAAATAAATAAACGATCAGTGCAAAAATTTTCAACCTTTGGTCAACTTTGACTCTACCAGAAATGTCGAGAAACGCAATTGTAAGCTAAAATTCTTATATTATAGTAATATTCAATCATTTGCCTCATTTTGCAACAAATTGGACGTCTCTAGCACAATATTTCGATTTATGGTGAATTTATGAAAAAAACTTTTTCCTTACGTTCGTACGATAACTCTTCCGATAAATTTTTTCGTGCGATTGTCCTAATGTTTGCACCCTTTTAAATTTGCCGTTACATAAAGTTTTATATATGGAAATTTGCGCAATTTCATGCACAATACAACAAAAGACAACCCATGGTTGTAGCTTTTATCAGTTTGAAATATTTTCATATAAATAACGTTAAGTGCAAAAATTTCAACTTTCGTGTCAGCTTTGACTCTACCGAAATGGTCGAAAAACGCAATTGTAAGCTAAAACTCTTATATTCTAGTAATATTCAATCATTTACCTTCATTTTGCAACGACTTGGAAGTCTCTAGCACAATATTTTGATTTATGGTGAATTTATGAAAAAAAAAAAAATTACGTTCGCGCGGTAACTCTTCCGAAAAAATCAGAATTTTTTTGTGCGATTGTCGAAATGTTTGCACCATTTAAAATTAGCTGTTTCATAAAGTTTATATATGAAAATGTGCGCAATTTCATGTAGAATACAACTAAAAAATGATTGAAGGTTGTAGCTTTTCTCTTTTTTCGAAATATTTGCATATAAATCACGATAAATAGAAAAAAAACCACGTTCGGTCAAATTTGACTCTACCGAAATAGTTGAAAAACGCAATTGTAAGCTAAAACTCTTACGGCCTAGTAATATTCCGTTATGTTTTCTTCATTTGAAACAAATTTGAAGTCTCTAAAACAATATTGTGATTTATGGTGAATTTTTTGAAAAATATATTTACCTTCACTCCGCGCGCCGATTCGCGGCCGCAAGTCTCCGAATACGTACAATGGCATTATCCTAATATTGACTCCTTTTCATATTAGCCTTTTTATAGAGTTTCATATATCAAAATGTGCGCAAATTCATGAAGAATACAATAAAAAATAATTGAAGGTTGTAGCTTTTTCCATCTTCGAAATATGTGCATATGAAAAAATATATATTATTAAAAATTTCGACATTCGGTCAAATTTAACTCGTCCGAAATGGTCGAAATCTGCAATTCTAATCTAAAACTCTTACAGTATCGTAATATTCAATCATTTGTCTTAATTTTGAAAACAAATTGGAAGTCTCTAGAACATTATTTAGAATTACGGTGAATTTTGAAAAAAATATTTTTTTGCGTCCGCGCGTTACGAATTCGTACATCATTTTGTGATAATATTTTTCCGGTGTTACTTTTATTGTTTTACAATGTATTATATATTAAAATGATCGCAATTTAGTGTACAATACAACGCCAAAAAAAAGTAACTGGTTAGCTTTGATCGTTTTCTGCACAGCGTGATTTGAATACAATTATGTATGAATTTTTTTTTTTTCGCTACCATATATCGCATTATTTACATATGATAATGATATTATTTTTCATTTCTGATGGTTGCATTCTAAACTTCAGGCAATGACAAAAAAAGGAGCCAAAAACAAAATGAACTCTTAATCTTCAAAAGTACGCGCGCTGTAATTTTTTGAAAAAATTATTTTTTCCACTTCCGCGCTCACTCCAAACCAGGCCCGGCATATCGGAGACGTTTTGATTTTTAGGGCTCCGGCTTAAGAGGGTTAACAAATATTACCCTAATGTAAAGTGAACACTGTTGATGCATATCTCAAATTATGCAGTGTTTTATGTTTAATTCATCATTAGCTTTTACCACTGAATAGATAAAACACTGCAGACAAACACTGTACATCATTTTCCTTGTAAATTAATTGTTACTATTCAGTATTTCAATTTCCAATTAAGGTTGGTTACCTATTGTTTTTATTCTTTTCCAGAAAACTGAGCCAAGAGCAGCATGGATAAGATTGAAGATGTATCTGTAGAACCACTCACGGAGTCAAAATTTTTTATTCCTTACCGAATGCATTATAAACAGGTTAGAAATAAGCATTCTTTGTACCTTATGTTCTTGACAAGTATAAAAAATTTCTCTTGACTAAATATGTATTGACAAGTGTAGGTTATATTCTGTGAAAATATTCAGGTGTGAGTATGCATTTTTTTTTTTTATTTGCTGACAACAGATTTTGCGCTGAATTTTTATTATTGTCTTTTAAATTGCAAACTGTTAATGACTTCAACCAGGATATATGGCTGTCTCTATATATGGATGGCCTCTTTTAAAGAAGTATATAAGTAAAACAATGTAAAAAAATTGTTGTGTAAATTAAATAAGTTAAATGAAACAATAAAAAAGAATTTATCTACAATATGGGATGGTGAAGAAATAGAGAGTTGACAAGTTCAAATATTTAGGGTCTATAATAGAGGCTGGTGGAAGAATGGATGAGGAAATAAAACTTTGGATACAAGCAGGATGGAACAATTGGATGGCTGCCTCTGGAGTCCTTTGTGACAAAAGAGTGACATTAAGACTAGAATGAAAGTTGAATAAGGGAGCAATAAGACCAGCTATGCTATATGGTACAGAAATGGCAAGTATGACAAAGGCAGATGAGAAGAAAATGGACGTAGCGGATATGAGAATGTTAAGATGGATGTCTGGTGTAACGAGGGAGGATAGGATTAGGAATGAGTATGACAATTCAGAAGGGAAGAAGACATACTGGAAGGCATGCTATGGAGATGGAAGTGCAGGGTAAAAGACGAGGAGGGCCAAGAAAGAGATGGAGAGACTGTGTGAGGGAAGACTTGAGAGAGAGGGGACTTGACGAATCAGAAGAGCACCACAGAGGTAGATGCAAGTTGCTCATCTAAAACAGCGACCCTATATATAAATGGGACTAAGCTGAGAAGAATAAGTTTATCTGAAATATATGGCCATGTACATACAAGTAATATTAATTTTGCTAATGTACCATTTTGGGGTTTTGGGGGGTTCATTTTGACCCATATGAGACAAATTTGTGGGTCTTATATAATGATAAAAAATCTTGATTGCTCATAAGTCCGAGACTATATTCTGGTTATGTGTGTTATCAGAATCACAAAGTATTTCATTGTCCCTTTTTTGTGCATACCTTTAAAACATTTCATTTCCTATTACAGTACCTATCATTTTTCTGTTTTCAGGATGGGAAAAAGAAGGTATGGGACTTAGTAACCCAGCATGAAAGTGTTTCAATCATTATCTACAATACCGACAAGAAAGCGCTTGTGTTCGTACGACAGTTTCGCCCTGGTACAGAATCGTCATACAGTATAATTATTTTCATGAAGTTTCAAATATTACAATCCATAATCTTGACTCTGTTGAATTTTCTTTCTGCTCTAAGTTGCCTTTTTTTAAGACCACTGGTCTTCTTTTCCAACTGTACAATATATACATTAGTGGTTACAGGTTGCTTTTCATCAATTATTTACCTGTTCAGGTGGTACAGTAATCCTAAATTACCAGTTTGGTATTTTCTGAGCCATATTACTAGTTTTCCATTTATGCTAGAGTACACTTAATTTTCTCTATAATTCACACTCTTCTTGTACAGTAGTTTCACTTTGAAACCTGTGTGCTTTTGGGAACTCCTAAAACTACTGAGCATCCCTGTCACAATTGTGAACACTAAAATATGCATTTTCATTCACAGCTGTGTATTATAGTATTGTGAGACATAAGGAGCCAGACTGTAAAGTTGTTGATACTTCGAAGTTCCCTGGTGTGGATGGCATCACTCTTGAACTTTGTGCTGGGATTCATGACAAAGATCAGTCACTAGTTCAAGATGCCAAACATGAAGTTCTTGAAGAGTGTGGTTATGATGTCCCATTGGAGAAATTCCAAAAAATACTAACCTTGAGGTGAGGTATGCAAAACTTCTTATAATTTGCAAAGCTATTTTTCCTAAACAGTGGTTTAATGAGCTTATTAAGTGCCATTGGTCACAAAATTTGCTTTCTCATTTATGATGTTTCACTGCACTGTGGAAGTACAGCATGGTTTACTATGTTGGTTTGGTTTTGTGAACTGAGGGATAGAAGGACAGAGATTATGGCTCCATAAGGTTCAATATGATTTTGCCTGAAAAACCATGAAAGGCTTCAGGCTTAACAACACTCCTTGATATTAAAGCCAATTACGTACTATTCTTAATAAATTACCAAGATTTTCACTGATTTGTAAAATGGGCAATCTACTGGAGACTTGTGTGCTTCATCAGCCTCTTCTTTCTCCTTCTGTATCTTTATAGACAGTGAAAGTATACAGACTAATATATTCTGTTTTTCTTTGCTATAGATTACTTTTTTATTATATGGTAAACATGGAGTCCATATTCAAAACTGTGAAAGTAGAATGTATTAATCATGGGCTACAGTATTCAGCATCTGTAAGATCATGAGCCTGTCATTACATCATTGCAACTGATTTTGGAATTAACCCATCACTAATAAGGAGGACTTGCTGTACAGAGGAGTTTAATATTTTATGATATGCCCTTTTAAAATATGTGAGATTAATACTGACATGTCCTTCCCTGTATTAACAGATCTGGTGTAGGAGTAACAGGAGATCTTCAGACAATGTTCTATGTTGAAGTCACAAATGAGATGAAGAAATCTCAAGGTATGATTTTGTGTTATCTTAGTTTACAAATATGAGATTCAGTCGCAGAAAATTACTCTTTATAATACTGTAGCCCCTAAATTGTACTATGCCCAGTGTGTTGTTAAGGTATTACTCTACTGCACCTTAAATTACCTTGCATTACTTGACTGTGTAACACTCAAACATATAGAGTGGTACTTATGCCATCCTCTCGGTTAAGAAAACTTTTATAAGAGAAAATATAGTTTATTAGAATTGTATCAGAGGAAAAATGCATATCCTATAACTATTTTTAATAGTTACTGTATAGTAAGATCAAGAATAAACCTTGTAATTTAGCACTTAAAGGACAGAATTAGATAATAATTTAGGCGAAAAAGTAGAACCTCTTGTAATTTAAGGAGTGTAAGTAATGCTTCTCACATACATTTTTGGCTGTCCAATATCTAAATGCTCACTACAGCTACCTGTCAAAGCAAATCAAACTAATATTTCAGGACATGAAACTAGAGGAGCTGTAATTTGCCACCAAATTCAATCAAAGCAGTAATGATTAATTTTCTAGCTAAGGTTGCTAGTGTCAGGAATAGTTTGGAAAGTCAAGACCCTGAACCAGAGAGGAGAATTTCTTCTTTTTTATCATTCCCTATGAACTCTGAATGATAAAGATGTAAGTTTTCATGGACATACCATAAAAAATGTATAGGCATTGAGTAGTTTGCAATGATGTTTGGAAAATGAGAATGATCTGTTGCCTGTCAATACTGACCTAAGACCCATTAGATGATAATTCAAACACTGCAGAAATGTTAGGCAGAGGTGGATGGATAGAAAAGGGTTGCTAATATCAATTCTATATTGATGTCTTTTTGAGTGATTCATACAAGAAAATGAGCTGAGGTGAACCTGGCTTCTGATTAAAAACCCTGGCCAAAAATGTTAACTCATGCTGGGGACACATCCCTTTCATTTGATATGGCTAGTGTATTGATGGCATCTTTTAGTACTGTAAAATGCCTTTGAGATGGAGACCAGTCCTGACACATCTTACACATAACCCTGTTTGAGCAAATTTAACCCAAGCACTACTATATGTAAACTGGGGGATTTTTCAATGCTGCACATGAAGTTTGTCAGGTACACTGAAACATCAATGTGGGATTTTATTACAAATAATTAAATAAAATATGTACTATTATTAAATGCCAAAAGCAGATTTGTGATGATTTCATAATTAATAATAATAATCCTGCAAAACAACTTGGAAACTAGATGCTGACGTAGCTCCAGGACTCATGCAGAAGAGTGTGCTCCTAGAAACTGCACATGGTAAGACAAGTGATGGACTCCTAAGAAGGAAGGATGCAACCTGGAACCCCACGCTATAAAAACCACCAAGTCAAATAGGATGACTGTGATAGATCCATAACAATAATAATAATAAATGGTATGAACACCAACCTGAGGGAGTGACAGAAAACAATCAGGCAAAGATCCTCTGGAGCTATGTTATTAGAACAGATAGGGTGATGTATGCCAATGGCTCAGTCCTGACGCTGATGGACAAAATCAAGAAGAAAGTATCACAAACAAAATATTAGTCACTGATGTTGCAGTACCATCAGACACCGGAGTACATAAGGAAAATGAGAAAAAATTGATAAGTATCAAGACTTGAAAATAGAAATTAAAAGATATGGGATATACCAATGAAAATAGTACCCATAATCATAGGAACATGAGGCATGATCGCAAGATCCCTGAAAAGGAACCTGGAAAAACTAGATACCGAAGTAGGTTCAGGATTCATGCAGAAGAGTGTGCTATGAGAAACAGTGCACATAGTGAGAAAAGTGATGGACTCATAAGGAGGAAGATTGCAACCCGGAACCCCACACTATAAATACCACCCATTCGAGTGAGACAGAAAAAAAAATAATACGTAATAGTAAAAGTAATTATGCTATAATTATCATAACTATATACATACAGTTAATTCAGTGAATATCACCCCGTACAAGAAAGCTAAGGCACGAAACTACATCAAATAAAATAACAAACAAATTAATATGCAAAATTGCTAAGAGTTCCAGTTCCACAAAGGAAAAATCTTACAAATGATCATAATTAAGCATATGGCCACTGTAAGTACTGGCAACTTTATCACAGACACACAATGTTAATAAGTTTACTACTAATGAAAATATACAAAACACAGTTTGTGACTCACTAACGACTGGAGAGAATACTGTACTTCCACCAAAAACACAGAGAAAACCATAGACCGAATGGGTGTCCAATGGAGAGTTTCCTACCTACAGATATACCCAAGTGTTCAACAGTAGGACTTACCGAAAACCGAAAATGCCAAATTAATCACTAACCAGCATCACAAAGGAGGTTAATAAGAGTAACAACTTTGCATGAGTAAAACAATAATAAAGACAGAAATAAGACAGTGAGGGGCATTCAGGGACCACAATGCTTGGTTAGGTAGAAAAGGGGACTCCTGGAGATTACTCTGATGCACAAATATTTGTAATGTGTTTGTGGTGAACCTAGCTGCACTTTATAACCACTCAGTGGATAATTACATGTTTGTGCGTAGATACTAAAAAATCACTTATTTTCCAGGTGGAGGCTTAGAAGCTGAAGGTGAATTAATTGATGTGGTTGAAATGTCAATTCCTGAAGTCCGAGCTTTGATAAGCCAAGATACAGTGAACTGTCCTGGAGGGTTTTTATTTGCTGTTATGTGGTTTTTGCACAACAAAGCCCCAAAGGATTGATGTGTGTATAACCTTTAAGGAAAATTTTTGCACCTTCAAGAAGTCTGGTGCATTGCAATTGAGAATCAAAATTTTGCTGTGGGCATTTTATATCATCCTTAATTTCAATATTGATAATCTGTATTGCACTTTCCATAAGTAAAACATGAAAATGAAAAGCAGTTTCAGGTTTAGCAAGCCATTTGTATTGGGTTAAGTAGATTTTGATGCATGATATGCAAGACAGAAAATACCAATTAATTTCAAACTGTGCAGGCTGCTGCATTTTTCCCATAAACCAGATTTGTAAAGGGACCATAGGCAAATGCTTTTGCTATCATTAGACTTTAGAGCTTAGAGTGAAATATGTGTAAAGTGCTAAAAGATTTCTCTACAGAGTTTAAACAGTATTGTTTGACATGTGTTCCCAAGATTAATATCGGTGAAACATACAATACCTCAAATTATATGTTCAGTACCTTTTTTGACATACAGTACATTCATTATTGTAACATTGTTTTGTAGCAGTTTCATTATGGTAATTTTAAATTTAATGCATTATCTTAAAGGCATGATTAAAAAATTGTTACAAGAAGTGTGGACTGTGAAGGAAATAATTGTGTGATTTACCTATTGTAATACTACCTCTTTTGAGTGGAAAGAAATTTATATATGCACTTTCAATTTCAATTATTACAGATGGTTACCTGATGAAGATGGTTACATAGAATATTATTGTTGCTGTTGTTATGATTATTATTGTTGTCACTGTTCAGAAACAGACTGCCTAATCATTTCAGTAAAGTACTGAATTTGATAAAATAGGCTACATCTTATATATGCAAAGTTGAGGTATCCTGTAGGCTAATGTTTAGCCAGTCAGTTACTTCTACTTAGCCCAATTCCATAATGGTGTAATATTATTTCCTCAAATTATATTAACCTTTATGATACTATTTTCTGTTTTCTGAAGTACTCATTATCATCATCATGAATAGTTTTACAATAGTTTTCCCTTTGTGGGGATTAGATGTTTAAATGAGTTCTCTTCATTTTCCTCTATCCTGTGCTCTCTTTACCTGAGCTCTAATCTGGTTTAGGTCGTCATCTGTTTCATTTCTCGAGGATTTCCCGGGCCTTGTTACAAGTCCTCATCTTGTTACTTCCATATCTACTACTTTTCCAGTCCCTTTTCATGACATATTCAAACTACTCTTTGAAATCTTAGTCTTTGGAAATCCCATCTCTGCCATTTTCCCAATTTTAATACATTCTTCCCCCAGTACTCTAGCCATGTCTTAACATTAAGTTTTTACAATGTCCAACATCTCCATTTTCCTTGTCATTGCTCATTTTTCTAGTGACCTCTCTTTTCATCTGTGTTGTTGTTGCTGTTTCTTACAGCTTCCTTAACAACTGCTTCATAGTCCAGTGTGTTGCTAAGATAATGGAAATTTAAATTTTCAACTTCTTCCAAGACCTGTCCATCTATCCCTCTCTTCCCCTCTGTATACATACATTTTGTAATCCTGAGCATGCCTTCTGACACCAACTGTTACTCTTGCTATAAAGTACAGAGCTCACTCTCTCCCCCACACCTTTCTCATAGCCACAATCCTAAATGTACTCTTTCCTTTGCTTCCTTTCTGGTCACTACATATATGGTAATTTTCTGATCTTTCCATTCCACTTATTCACCTGGTAAACATTTCCATGATCTCTTCCTCCGATTCTGCATTTACCACTAGGTCATTTGCATACCGCATTCCCCAGGGGCCTCTTTTCCTACACACTCTTTTATAGCTACCTCCATTACTATGATAAATATAGTATATTATTATTATTATTATTACTTATTTTTACCACCAAATTTTTATATTGGACAGGTAAACACCTTAAACCAACCTTACTACACTATACTTAACCCAAATACTGTATCAGACCTTTATAATTTACAAGGTTGTAGTCCTAAATTTATTTATCAACAACAAATAACACTTTTGCTCTATGATAAATGGGGAAACATTTAAAATATGGAAGATAAATTATTGGTGCTCCAAAGTGAATTAACTGTTATGAAAACTAGCTGGCCACAAATGTTACATTATTATCACAAAAAATCAGGATACAATATAAAGTAAAGGGAAGCTGAAGAAGATTGTATTATGGGCAGTATCAGTACCTTTCTGCAGATGAAGAGTGAGAAAAATATATATTTATTTATATACAAAGAGATTTACATAGGACAGATGACTGTGTCTGGGGTCATTTAGGTGACAGCCAACCTCAGAGGAAAAGGAATAATTTTCTTCAGAATGAGTTTAAAATAAAGGCCTTTCTATTAAAGGTGGTTTCAATAACTATAAATATTAATACAGTATAACAAAACTTCTTTTGTCAGTTACAGTTACAACTGACTTTTGAAAAGATTAGCTTCCAGTTTATGTTGTGATTAATGTTTAGGTCATTATTTACATAGTACATCACACAGTATTTCAATGAGACCACTGAGTCTTAAATGCGAAAGTGATGATTGGAAAGTTTGACAGCTAGTTGGCAAGTTACCAGTGAGAATGGATGAGAAGTAAAAAGCATAAAACATCACAGCTGAAGGGTCGCTGCAAAGAACCTTCAGTACAGCGCAGAGTAAGCCATGGAAGGCCAACTGTAAGTTATAATCCCCCACTTCTTTGAGAATACGTATATATGACTAGTACTGAAAGAATTTTGCTTTTGGTTTTTATTGACAATTGACAAGAATTTGTGTCCAGGTCATGGAAAATTTTCTGGGAAACTTCTATATTTCATGTCTTGAATGCCTGGCTATGATATAATTACACATATCCAGGTACTCATCCTTAGTAAAACCTTATAGTACACATATAAATGCATGTTATAGTTCCTTTGTTATTCAGCTGATAAGGTGCAATGTAACATTCTCCTGCTTTCCTTTGATTTATATGAACATTGTTTCTTTGCTACATACTTTTATGATTGTTAATTCTAAGAGAAACAAAGATGGAAAGATGACTCTTTCCATATTTGAAATACTGCTGCAAACTTGAAGAGCCTCTTATTTGTGCACCATCTATGGATTTTTGGTTTAGTGACGGGATTTTTTACAGAATGCTTACCACTGCCAAAAAAAAAGACAGCTTGCTGGATGTTTACTGAAGTAGTTGTAATGGGTAGAATTCACCAAAGGATTGCTCACTATCTATTACTGTTCACTAGCATACTATTAACAGTCTGTATAAACTTGAATCACCACTGAAGTGCTTGTGTCATACAGTATTGCATGAGATATGGATGGCTTAAAAACAATAGTTACAAGAAGTGAATGTGTATACAGTATACATGAATCTTGAAAATTTATTAAAACTCAGAAAGCTAATATGGTAGTCTTGTTATCTGTTGCTGTATATATAAGAACACAATTATTTCTTGCTTTAGTACTAGTATTGTATTATATAACAGTCTTTTTATTTTGTATCGAAAACGAGACTGATATTCATTCTCTTATAGCAGCATTAATTCTGTTGTTAATTTGGTCATGAGGCGGTTGGTTTGGTATAATTTGGGCATAATTATTGGAACATAAAAGTAAGAAAAACACCCTGCCATATTTGAATACACTCAAATTATGACTATGACTTTTATTTCCATTACTGTATAGATAATAATTCATTTGTAACTCCATATGAGCCTTGCCCTTTTACCAGACTTCAGTCCCTAAAAGTAAATAATTCCTTTAGTCCTTATGTTACCTCAGTAGTTCCAAGTAACTTCTAGTAAGGGTGTGTTTTATATAAAACCTCTTCATCTCCAGCACTTTCATTGTGAATGCTGAGATGTAACAAGTAGAGTACTTAATACAGGGCTGTAGAACATTACTGAATCCATTTACACATACTTTACTGTACTTAAAAGAGAATGTTATGACTGATAACACTACATCATACTTGGCTTAGCAAACATTTATTTTCTTTTTTCACTCCTATGGTTAGCAAATTTGAATGCAAGTTCTGTACATGCATTTAACCACTATACGTACTGTACTGTATTTTAATATGGGGCTGTTGCATTTATTTTATTTTACTGTTACTGGTAAACCATCTGCTATTAGAGTAGTATAAATCAGGTATGGTCATAAAGTACCACAGATTTAGTTTATTATAAATGAGTATGATGCTATATGTAGTACATAATATTGAAAAGTATTATAAGCCTAATGCTTTTTTAAATGAATTGTAAAATGCCCCCCCCCCCCCCCCAAAAATAATAGTTTGAATTTTTTTTTATTCCAAAAATAAAGGTTGTACTTGGTTATTTACTGGATTTGTAATGATTGTTACATTAATTCCATAAAATGGATATTAATGGCTAATGAAAATGTTGAGAAATGTTTTTTATTTCTTTCAGTGATTTTTATCCTTTCTTTCCCAAAAATACAAAATGTTTGAGTTGGGAAATTATATAGTGCATTATTTCAACCTTGGGGAACAACTTTACATAAAGATTTAATTTGGTGCTTTTTTTTTTTTTTAGCAAAGTTATAGTGTTTTGGTATAAAAAAAAAAAAAAAGCTTACAGATCACAAAGAGTGATGAAAATCTTTCAAACTTAGTAAATCCATCAAAAAGAGATTAGAAGAAAAAAGGAAATGAACACTCATTTTCCTATTAATGAACACTGCACTTGCCTCCTACTGTTGTACAGTATCATATAAAGTAGTTCAACAAGAGCTGTGAAAAACTTTTCAAATCTCTCACAAGACTTGCCCAATAAAATTTGCTTATAAATGAGAGGTGAAAATTAGAATCTAGTAAAGTTGAACAATTCAAAGCAACTGTGAGGAAAGAAACTAAGATAAAAAAATAATATGCAGAAAGCAATGTAGCTTGGAACTGAAGTGATGATGAAAAAACTAAAGTACATACATACACTCATACCTCAGTTAAGGGATTGTCCTGATTAATGGACAAATGGACAATTTGGTTAAAGGAGTTTTCTCCAAAGAAAAATTTGCTCCATTAATGCGAGTCAATTGTATTTAGCATAAGTTCGTTCTGTGGTGGTTTCCTTCCATTTAGCTCCTTGCTGTCTCACTTCTAGGTTGGTTGTGTTTTTATTTTTATTTTTTTCATTTTTACTCTAATGTACTGTAAATGAACTTTTAGACTATACTTTTAACTTTTTTATGTTTTTTTTATCTTTTTCTTATTTTGCAGCCCCAAAAGATGTAATTCAGTAAATAATTGCGAAACGTCGGCAAAAATAATAAAAAAAAGACAGTCTAGTGATGTGTGGTTTGCGTCCGTCTTCCCCTCTGATTATGTCGCTTGGAGTAGTTCCCTGTGCCTGTATCACTGTATATATATATATATATATATATATATATATATATATATATATATATATATATATATATATATATATATATATTATATATTATATATATATTATATATATATATATATATATATACATATATATATATATAATATATAGAGAGAGAGAGAGAGAGAGAGAGAGAAGAGAGAGAGAGGAGACTTAACGTAATAGCATCGATAAGTAATACTGGCTGCAAAAGCGTTTGTTTAATTAGAATGTACAACAAGGAAAGATAACAGTATTTTTTAAGTCAGTCTAATGCGTCGAAAACGATTTGTTTGTTATCAAATTAAATAGACAATTTAACCTCTTGTGAGAGATATAAAAAAAAAATTAAGGATATTTAACATAAAATTTTTTTTACTTGTGGTAAACCCCCAACAAAATGAGCGTCGCTAGAGATCGTAGCGCTATCGCTCTACATCGGAGAGACAGGAATATCGGTATTTGATTTTTGCGGCGCCTCAACTCTGAAGAAGCGCGAGCACTAAAATTGTCACAATACATAATTACAATCTAGTGGTCACTTTTTATTAATATTTTTATATATATATATATATATATATATATATATATATTATATATATATATATAAAATAAATTTTGGTCCCAAAATTTATTTATATACTGACAATGAAATCGTAATCCTTAACTGATAAAAAAATCAAACAAGTATAGAATTCGTTTTATTAATGAAATTTCAGGACCGAAT
>NC_087205.1:98205946-98223446 GCF_015104395.2 Macrobrachium nipponense | reverse complement strand
CGCAAATACAAAGATGCCAGAGGCGTTCCTAGAGTCTTTGGCACCGGGGCTAATATATTCCTTTGCACCCCCCACCCCACAAACCCCAATAACTTCAGAATTTTGATAAGGAATGAATATATAGCTTTTTTTTGGTTGGATATCTTGTAATACTTAGACAATAATAGTACACTGACATTTCATTCTTAGCCACTTTGTAATACATGCATATTGTAGGCTTGATAAAACCATAATCGTAACTAAAACCAATTTTGTTTTGCAACAGAGAAGATATCAATGTAAAAGAAAGCATCTTTAAATGGAGCTAGTCCCCTCTGATTTTATTCTAAATAAGACATTTTACACTCATTCTACGTGCCTTTGCAGCACCAAACTTGTCGATTACATCATCAAAATTAATATTCTTTACATACTCATTTTCTATAGAAATTATAGCAAGGACTATTCACTCTTGCTTTACTCATTGTTTATCGACGATCATTCTTTATAACTTTAACTTAGAGAACCTTCTTTCGCATGATGCTACTGATATACAAGCTGTTAAAAAGTACTCATGCATAGAGATAAATTGGCAAGGATTCTCCAAAAGCCCCATTTGACAATGAACTTGAAAACTGTAAGATCGTTCGTCCAAGTGTTTGGCTCTTCAGTCGTGATTTTGGCGGCCTCCAGGTGTCTTCCGTGACATAATTTCCACTTTGACCTCCTCTTCCTCTTCTGGAATTTCATTAAAAATCTTAGACATACTTGAGATGCTTTCCCGAATTGTTGTTCTTTATTTACAGAGAGCAAGGTCTGTGACTGAATGGCTGCAAATGTTGACAGCACATTATCCATGGCCTGATCGAACATTCAGTTCTTGACTACTTATCTATACATTCAAACAATGTCAGTCCACTAGCCCTAGCAACTCTCCAGGCTTTCTTTTCTTTATTCTTCCTCGCTTTCCATGGATATCTCCATTTCTTCACATACACGACTTACATATACAATTGCTTTCTCACAATTTCATTACGCTGACTTCTAAGGAACAATTTCAAACCTTTGATCTTTACACGCGTTTCTCCAAGCTTATTCCGTCTGTTTGCAAATATTTTTATGTGAGGCCCACTTCTTCCAATGTATCACACCAGAATGAGAGAAATGACAAAAATGAAAATCACATACTGCTTTTAGTAAACTTTCAGCTGATCCTCTTGTATCTACATTTTCTTTTTGTTGCTGTCAATGTCTCCAAGGCTGTAATCAGCTTTTCAAATTGTTTCTTGAAAGGCTTTACAGCGACATAATGTGCACTCCATCTACTCTGAGAAAGTTTTTTAATTGTCAGGTCCATATTTTCTTTCAGTACTTCCTATCTGTGCGTTGAAAGTGCAAAGAAGCAAAAATTCTTCTCTACTGCTCCAAAGAATGTGACACATGTTGAATTAATTCCAAAAGAGTGCACTCCACAAAGGTTTAAGGAATGATTAGCACATGGCACAAACAAAGCCTTTGGATTTAAATCTTTTATTTATTTCTGCAGCACCATCATATCCTTGGACTACGGCAAAGTGTAATGTCTAGCCCATCATTCTCTAAACTACTAGTATATCCTTTGTAAGATCACTTGCTGTTTTTTCCGGCAACAGGAATGAACCCAAAAAAGGACTCTCTCACTTCAACAGAATCACTTTCAATATAACATACCTAATAATTTTAGACATCTGATCAATTTTGGTAAAAAGAAAACGGGCGATTTTTGCCTCAGAAAATCACTGAATAATAATAATAATAATAATAATAATAATAATAATAATAATAATAACAATTGGAAACATCAAACGGAGGAATTGTATGTATTCTAAGGGCCTTTATGACACCACCCTGAAGCTGTCAACCGGGGCGGACCACCCACTCGCCCCCCCTTTAGTACGCCACTGCAAGATGCAGATACTTTCACCAATGAAACGAATTCATATCATAATAATAAGCTAAAAAGAAAGAAGCACAGCAAAAATATCAATAATAGCACAGAGATAAAGACAGAAAAATATTGAGAGAGAGAGAGAGAGAGAGAGAGAGAGAGAGGAGAGAGAGATGAGAGAGAGAGAGTTTCTCTGGGTAAGTGGTAGCCAAATAAACCTAACTACGAATATTTTTTTCATTATGTATTGTTTGACAGTTCTGTTGGCGGTCTGAGGTTCCAGCAACGAAAATGCGCTGTGAATTGAATAGTCTTTTACCTATCCAATTGTTATTATTCTTAATGTAGAATATCATGGTCATGAAAATGACTAATCCTCAAACAATATTATTGTGTGGGCACTTTTTAAACTAACAAAATAGCCTATACCAAGGAAAGGTTTCAGGATAACGCTGCCCATATGCGTGGTAAGAGGTATACCTTTGATAGAAAGTGACTTGGGACGCGCACAAAATTTGACAGTGACTTGTTCCGCATCCTACCATCTACTGCTAACTGACTTAAGCCATCGACATCAGGAAACGTAACGTCATATTTACAGAGTTCTTTACCATTATTCACTCCCTTTCTGTTGTGATCATAGCAAACTAGTATTATTTGAATGGATGTTGTTCAGTGTTAACACTGGTTGATCTTTTACTGGGTAGCACATATAACCTTAAAAACAGCTATAAGTCCTTCTTTTCCTTTGCGTGAGAAGGTTGCACAGCAGTTGACACTAATGCTGGAATACTGAAAGGAGATCCAAAAAATATAGAAGAAATAGACTCTGATTAAAATTTGTTGAGCTAAACGCTGCAGCCTAGATTGGATAATATATACGCCAACCTTGCGCGCCAAGCCAAGGTAGCAGATATTGGTTCCAAAGCCTCCCCAACACAAGAACTAACTAGTCAGGGAAGGGAAGGACCACTGCAGCTGAGTTGACTTTTCCTGGGGAGAGTAAAGTTTGAATTCCTACAATAGCATATTCGCTGGTATTAGCTTTTGAAATATGTCAATCAAATTGTCCGCAATAATTATCTCGTTTACACATTAACATTAGCTATAAACTCCACCGGCACTGGAAAACTACTTTGCTCCTAGAAACAGAATCTGAGTTAAGTTTATTTCCTATTACAATGTATCGTGAAAACAATCTTTCCTGGAACAGATCAAAACCAAAAAAAAAAAAAAGAAATCATTCAATAGTTCAGGTTCATAATCAAAACAAAATGGTGAAAACAAAAAGACATAAAATTTTACACATTCAGCCACTGCCCTTGGCAATCACTACACATGGCATCCATTTTAATGACATTGTATCACGTTAATCTATTAAATTTCTTCAAAATAACAAAAACATAATTTAAAACATACACGGAACAAAAATAATGCAATGGAATTTTACGTTAAAATAAAAAAAAATCTTCCTGGAATATCAATGTGCATTTACTACTATCACATAAAAAAAAAATAAAAAAAAATAACTAAAGAACCATAGAAATAAATTTGGAAATTCAGGCACAAATAAAAAAAATTTCATCATCTGTGAAAATATAAAAAAAAAAATTTTTACAAGCATTAGTGTATTTATGAAGGATAAACTAGATGGAATCGGTGTTGCGACAAATTTAACACAATAAAAAAAACAATAAATCAAAATAATAAATAACGTACATTAGCAACATAACCATCAACATACACATCAAGAATACAAATAAAGATATCCACAGGTAATAACATTTTGTTCTGAAAATAATATTTGGACAAGTTATATCAAACAACATAAAATTCGTGACACATTACAATCTGATCGAGATAACAAGAAATAAATAAAAAAATAAACAACTGGTATGATTCTGAATCCTAGGCAAAGACGTGGGTTGGCATTTACAGACTCTGTTCCACTGACCCCTTTCATTTACTTTGCAACAGCATTTACGTATGACATAGGCTCGGGAGCTCGGTCTTGTGCTCTCAGTGGGGCGCCCACTTGCGCTCGGTATTTTTTTTCTGGCTCGTCTCCCAGGTACCCGGCCAACCCCGGGTACAGGGGTACTGGTTTATTGGTGTAAAAACACTACGCTGTCCTCGAGCACCGGACGTAAGTGCGACAGGTGGTGCTCGCTCACAGCCCCTGTGCGAATATGCTGAATCACAGCAGAGGAGTGCTTGATCTCCTTCACGATACGGTCCCATATATGACGGTTCGAGCTTGTGTTTCGACAGTTGCATTTTCTTCAAGTAGATTCGATCTCCAACCTGTATTGGGGAATCGTGAGCTCGGAACCGTCTGTCGTACCGCAAGCGTACTTTTCGTTTGCCCTCAACAGCAGACGTTGCGTAGCTTGGAACACACGTCGGGTCGCGTTACAAAACCACACCCGGTACTGTTCCACCGTATAAAGGGGCATCTGTTGAGGGTCCAAGACCACCGAATACGGCAGTCGGATGTCTTGTCCATACATCAAGAAGAATGGTGTGTCCCTAATCGAGCTGTTATATGCGGCATTAATAGCCATCTCAGCCGTCTGCAACAGAGACGGCCAGGAAGTCGGATTATCCCCGATGAGATATTTTAAGATGTTGGACTACCTCTCTGTTGTGAGACTCAACGAGTCCGTTAGCAGACGGCCGATAAGCCGCGAGGGTAACATGATCTACTTGTAAGAGGGCCGTAAACTCGCGAATGAGTTCATTTACGAACTCACGGCCGTTGTCCGACACTAGTATTCTGGGACACCAAATCGATTTACTAGGGAATGCAACGCTTTAGCCACTTCCTTTGCCGATTTGTCTATCATTGCGCACACATGTGTGAAAACGCGTGAACGCGTCCACAAATACACAAATATATCTAGGTTGTCCTTGCACTGAAGGTAGTGGTCCTACCACATCCATATGCACTCTATCACTTCACCCGGCACCACAGGCCATAATCGGGCCTTCGGAATCACCGTTCTGTGCTTTTTCATCATGTTGCATACATGACAATTTCTTACAAATCTAGTTATGTCCTACGCATGCCAACCCAAAACGAAATGTTCACGGGCTCTTCTAAGAGATCTTTCTATGCCTACATGCCCAGCATAAGGGCTAACATGAATCATGTGTATGGCTCTCTCTACTAAGGCTCGAGGAAGAACGACTCGGGCTCGGACATCTCCGGGCCTTTTTTCATATTTACACAACAAGACGTCTTCCTCAATGAAGAACGCGTCTTTTGACAGATGCACAGAACTCGGGAACTCGTTGCTCTCACCTTTCACACAAGCCTTGATCTGACTAATCCAAGCTTCAGACACCTGACTTTCAACCAACTCTCGCACACTCCAACCACAAAAAATCAACCACACTTTCATTCTCCGGGCATTTATTCTGGAATCCCCCGGACGGAGTTCCACCTGCATTTGACCCGCTACAGCCTCGGGCATTCTCATCCACCTGAGAGTGCTTGCGAGATTCCCTTTTGTTTTCTGCGCGTCACGTTTACGTTTGTTTGACTGTCATTGTTCGAACTGTCGGAACGTTGCTGGCACTATCGCCTGCAGTGCCTGCGCCACCAACGTCACGAGGTTTCTTTTGTCGTTCTTCCTTGCGTCTTGCGGCACGAGTTGTTACTCTTATGATGTTCCGGAGAGAGCATCAGCCACCCTATTACTTTTCCCTGGGATATGTTCAATCTTTACGATGTCAAACTCTAAAATTCGCTCGATCCATCGAGCTTGGCGATTTGTAATCTCGCTCTTCTTCAACAGATATGTTAATGGTTGATGATCTGTGAAAATCTTTATTTTGTGTCCCAGCAAAAAATAACGGTGTCTCTCCAGCAACCATAAGACCGCCAAAGCCTCTCGATCGAAGGTACTATAATTTTTCTCTGCCCCTTTTAATGCGCGTGATGCAAAACAAACTGGTCTTTCATTACCTTCATCGTCAATCTGGGAGATTACTCCTCCTATCGCAATATCACTTGCGTCTGTGGTCACAAAAAAAGGGCGATCGAACCTCGGATAAGCCAAGAGTTCGTCGCTCATTAGTGCATCTTTTAATTTCTGAAAAGCTGCTTCCTCTTTCTCACCCATTGGAAATCAGGTTGCCCTTCCTTAATGCGTCTAACGGTCTCGCTATCTGTTCCGAAGTTCCTAATGAACTTCCGATAGTAAACCCGCGAGTCCGATGAAGCTGGCTACATCTTTCGCATGTTTTGGTCGTGGGAAATTCTTTAACTTGCTACAACTTTATCGGCACAAGGCTAAGGCCTTCAGAAGTTACTAGGTGCCCCAAAAATTCTACTTCGGCCTTGGAAAAACTTACATTTTTCTAAAATTTATTTCATCACCATGACGCCTTAATGCTTCCAAAAACTTGTATCAGGTTACTTATGCTCCTCTACAGTAGCACCAACTACAATGATATCATCTAAAATATACAAAAACCCCAAGGCCAATTATAGAAGCTAACACGGAATCATTACTCGTGGAAAAATGAGCAGGGGGGGCGTTCTTTAATCCAAAGGGAAGGAAATTATATTCATATAGCTGATTATTCGCTATAAAGGCCGTTTTCTCTTTACTCTCATTATCAAGGGGTATTTGATGATAGCCAGACTTAAGATCCAATGTGGTGAAAAAATTTACTCTCCCTTACTTTAAGCAAAAGTTCCTCGATCGAGGGCAATGGGTAGGCGTTGTCCTTGGTAATGGCATTCAATCGTCTATAATCAACACAGCCTGAGAGAGTCATCTTTTTTCTTAATAAAACGATCGGAGAAGCCCAGGGAGAACTGTCACTTTCCCGAATTATTCCCTGATCCAGCATCTGTTTTCTCTTTTCCCCAATTACTTGTTCATGACAGGCAGGTGTTCTGTAAGCTTATTTCGGATAGGGGGATGATCTCCTGTTTCTATTTTAAAAAGGTAACTTATCTATTCTCCCTGGAGGCTCTTCTCCTATCGCCATCGTTTCTTGATATTCCCTTACTATTTCTCCTACGCAACTATGATAATTCAAGGTGTTGCTTTAACAGCTGTTTGCAATAATTTTCTAAGCCGAGTTTCGCCGTGACCTTGACTCTGGGTAGTCAAGGCCGACACTGCGTTATTGGCTTCTACAAGGGAACACACTTCCAAATCACATAGAGACTCGTTACTTAATTCTAATCTACTACTACTCACATTTACAAAAGGGACAGTCGCCTTGCATCGACGATGGTAGCGACACCAGGCAACATAAAGTCTGCCCACTTTCTATGGGGATTTATATACACCAACGTTCCCTCTGTAGTTTCCTTGCCGGGACGAGGGGTGGGAAGGAGTAGAGATAGGCGGGTGGGATCACCTCCCCCACCTCAGGGCTAGCGGGCACCACTCCCGGCCAGGGCAATTCGGACAACTTCTTTTGTTTCCCCCAGTATGGAGACCCGTTGGTACTGTCCCTCTCCTACTGCACCGCCACTTTCACCTCTCCTCCCCCTACCCCAAGGAGAAGCATCGGTGCTTCTCACGAACCCGATTCCCAGTATAATGGGAACGCCAGGGAGGTGGGTGGTAGGCACCACATAGAATTTGTGAGTGAACATTCGTCCCAAGAGAGATAGTTTGCTGTACTGTTCTCTGCAACACGATGGTATGCCCACTGGCACTGTGCAACGTTAGATACCCTTTCGATGCCGAAATGGCGCCCGTCACTAAGTGTTCCTCGATCAAAGAGACACATGCCCCACTATCTAATAATGCGTTGTGGTTTTCCGAGCCTATTCCCACTTCTAGAATAGGTACAGCTCCATCTCCATCCTCGTGAGAGGGTGGGGACGGAGGGAGAACGGGCGTCCAGCCTCTCCTACCGAAGCACTCACCACGGGGCGGTAGGGGGAGCACCACGGGGCGGGGGTAGGTCCCTTCTTACTTGCTGGGCTGGAGGTGGCATCGCTCCGACCGTGGGCCCTCTGTCGTTCCTCTGGTCGCGGCGGCCGCTGGCACTTGGAGTGCCGGAGGGGGATTGTTCGTCGGCACTCGCTTTCCTCCCCTTCCTCGCGGCCTTCCCCTTCCTCTTGAGGGAGGGGGCCCGCGATTTGGTGCGACGCCGTTTTTTGTACACTGGCTGACCAGGTGATCAGCTGCACCGCACCCATACAACCCCACTGTCCAAAGAAGGGGCATTGGGCATTGGGCGCCAGTGACCCTACTCCCGCACTGCCAGCAGCGCCCCCTGGTCGTATCCACGCTCCCCCCACCCTCCCTGGGCTCCCCTCTGACGCTTGGCACTAGGGCCAGCCCTGGAGTTGGATGGGGCGGGTAGGGCGCGTCTTCCTGTACCAGGACGGGCGCGGCAGCTACGAAAGGAGGGCGTGGAGCAGCCCACTTCCTTCTTGTTCCTGCCGTGTGGTATCCACTAGCGATTGTATGGCTGGGATAGCATCTTCTAACGGCGCTTGTAGTCCTGCGTTTCCGTAGAGGATACCGATCACACCTGAGGGGAGGGCCTTCTCCAATATATGCCTGCAGAAGGCATCTTTATCGTCTTCGATCGAGCCAGTTCAGGTGCCAGACTATCATAGTCCTGGGGACAGTCGGTCGACAAAAGAGGCCACGGTCTCCCCACCCTCATCGTGGGGTGGTAGGCTGCCCATAACCTTCTTTCGTTCACTTTCCCCGGAGGCCAAAACGCTGATCATTTTCTTTTTGAAATCGCTCCAATCTCGGAAAGAGCCATATTTCCCACATACCATCCTACACTGAGCGTCCCCGGTAATTCTGTTTGGCAAGGCAATACTCTTTCCTTGTCCGTCCACCTTTCCGTAGCGAATTCCACATACGTTAAAAAGGCCTCTACGGAGAGGAAACCTTCTTTGGGCCGCGAACCGTCGAATTCCGGCACGTACCCTCCAAGGACTGGTAATTCTCTTACAGGACCTGGTCTTTTATCTGCGTCCGGAGGCGGAGGCGGAGGCGGAGGCGGTAACATACGTTCCGACGATGTAGTCCCATTGGTTACACTTTCACCGTTACTATTCGTGTTTCCCGACGGTCCGCTACACGGTCTGCTAGTCCAAGTCCCTCAAGCGTTCGTCTGGTTTTCCCCCCCACGCTGTCTACCGTTCCATGAACGCTTTAAGAAATGCATATAGTCCGTCTATTTCTTGATCTACCTCGCTCCTTACCGGGCTACTTTCTACCGCTCTAGCGTCTCTCACGCCCTCGCATCACCGTCAGGCATCTGGGCCCTCGTGCTTGCGTGTATTTACACCATTGTACCTCACTGTTTTTCACTTTTGCAGTTAATTATCAAGTTGGCACAACCTCAACGACCCACAGTTGGTTAACGATTGACCAATTAGCGTATTGCACTGTATTACGACGCACACTATGGTACCCAACAGATCGCTATATTTAACGTTAATTAGCGCTTCGCAGCGCACCCCACACCTGACACCAAAATTATGACCCCGACCTGGGTCGCGTGGGTTTCTTAAGTTACTGTGGTCATGCAGAAATCAAACGCTCAGTGATTAATTTAACACCGGTCTTATATTCTAATGAATTTACACAAGGGCCCGAGTGAAATGAACTTAATATCTATAGTACCGGAGGGATTGAGACCGAGCGAGGAACCGACCGAGGGCGACGAGGGGAAAGTGCGTCTTTCCCTTTCTCTTGACCGACGCTTGACTGCCTGACCCTCCAGGAGATGGCTTGGTTTCCTCTCTCTTTCAATACCCCCCGCCCCCCAGAAACCCCCAATATATTGCTTCTAGGCCATGATTGGGGTTGCACTTGTCCTTAGGTCTATTGGCCAATGAGTGCCCCTGTAAGGGACGCTCATGCCCAACGGACTTTTTGGGGGATGTTGGGGGAGGTGACGCTTTTCTTCATCTGAGAGAGAATGACCGATAACGACCTCATGGCGTCTTGTGAGATGTTCAGATATTCTTGGGAAGTTGTTTATAAGCCCTCTAGCATGGCTTATATATATATGTGGCTTTATTTATATATACATATATAAATAAAGGTTTTTTGCCACGAAAAAAAAAATGAAAAGCGAGATAGCCGAGTACTTTCGGTCCTGTTCGGACCCTTTACTAAGGCCTCAGTAAAGGGTCCGAACAGGACCGAAAGTACTTGGCTATCTCGCTTTTCCATTTTTTCCTTCGTGGCAAAAAACCTTTATTTATACATAGCATCACGTTTTATATACTTCGGATCAAGTTTATTCATACAGATATATACACATATATATGAATATATTATGTATATATATATATTACATATATGTATATATACATGTATATATATATATATATATATATATATATATATATATATATATATATATATATATATATATATATATATATATATATATATATATATATATATGTATATATATACATATATATGTGTGTAAATAAAGGTTTTTGCCACAAGGAAAAAATGAAAAAGCGAGATAGCCGAGTACTTTCGGTCCTGTTCAGACCCTTTACTAAGGCAAACTGATTTTGCAGAGGACAACATAGTCAAACGAAGGCTTAGTATCCAAACTGACACTACAGATTAGCAATATTGCGATTTAACTCTAACAGAAACGAGGAAACACCTGAGGGTAGTCACACCTTGGAGAGTACACACGCGGTAAACAGGTTATTCTTCCAGAAAACAGTACATTTTGAAAAAACAAGGAAGCAAATACAACTTAATATCATGAAATTTACACAAATTTTCCCCAAAAATTATCATTAATGAAAGACCGCATGTGCACTCTCCAAGGTGTGGCTACCCTCAGGCGTTTCCTCTTGTGTTAGAGTGAAATCACCCTTATTGCTAATCTTGTAGTGTCAGTTTGGATATTAAGCCTTCTTTTGACTATGTTGTCTTCATCTATAAAATCAGTTTGCCTTAGTAAAGGGTCTGAACAGGACCGACCAAAGTACTCGGCTATCTCGATTTTTCATTTTTTCCTTGTGGCAAAAACCTTTATTCATACATAGCATCACGTTTTATATACTTGTGATCAAGTTATCATATATGTGTATATATACACATACACACACACACATATATATAGATATATATCATATATATATATATATATATATATATATATATATATTATATATATACAAATATATTCATGTCTATATAGATATACGATGTATGCCATATGTATTATATATGGATATGTATATATATATATATATTATATATAAATATATTATATATAATATAGGATATATATATGTTATATACAATATATATAATATAGTATATATATAATACTATATATATATAATAAATATTGCTTAAAAAATCACAGTAGATGCACGTGACTTCATAAATAAGCGAATACCACGGGGAATAATCTTCTTCTTCCCAGCTTGTTCCCATTTTTATATGGGGTCGCCGTTTCGGATGAGCCGTTTCCATCTATTTCTATCTTGTGCTTCTGCCTCATCAATTCCCTTCTCATTTAAGTCTCCTCTACACAGTCCTTCCATCTTTTTCTTGGTCTCCCTCTTTTTCTTCTTCCTTGCACCTCCACCCCCATAGATGTCTCCAGCTTGGTCCTCATCTCTCCTCAACAGGTGTCCATACCATCTCAGCCTCCCCTCCTGCACTTTCTTTGATACTTCCACCACCTTAGTTGACCCCCTTAAGTAGTCATTTCTGATCCTATCCACTCTTGTTACCCCAGACATCCACCTAAGCATTCTCATTTCTGCCACATCCATCTTCTTCTGCTCTGCTTTTCTCATGCTTGCTGTTTCCGTACCATACAGCATTGCTGTTCTTACCACCGTCTTATGAAATTTTTCCTTTTAACCTAAGCGGCACTCTTTTGTCACAAAGAACTCCCGAGGCCGCTCTCCAGTTGTTCCAGCCTGCCTGTACCCGATGTTTTACTCTTCTTCCATACTTCCTCCAGCGTTAACAAAAGATCCCAAATACTTAAACTTATCAACTCTCCTTATTTGCTCTCCACCAAGCTGAATACTTTCTCTATCATCCCCCTCAGTGGTGGTACACATATATTCTGTCTTGGATCTACTTATTCTCATTCCTCCTGTCCTCCAGTGCTTGTCTCCATCTTTCCAATTTCACTTCCAGATCTTCCCTGCTCTCTGCACACAGAACAATATCATCCGCATACAATATGTTCCATGGTACTGTCTCCCTTACTTCCTCTATTATAACATCCATCACTATGTTAAAGATAAATGGGCTCAGAGCCGACCCCTGGTGTAATCCTACTCTCACCTCAAAACCTTCTGTCTCCCCAACACTGCTCCTCACTCTGGTAAATACATTCCGGTGCATCTCTTGTATCAATCGCACATACTTCTCTGGCACCATCTTCTCCCTCAGGCTCCTCCATACCTCTTGTCTCGGGACTCGGTCATAAGCCTTTTCAAGGTCAACCATATGTAGGTCCCTTGTCTTTCCCCGAATTTCTCCATTATTTGCCTCAGACAAAATATACCATCTGTTGTTCCCCTTCCCTTCATAAATCCCATCTGCTCTTTACCTATTTGTACTTCTTCTCTCAGTCTAGCATCTATCATCCTTTCCAATACCTTCAAAGTGTGGGACATCAATTTAATGCCCCTATAATTACCACACTCTTGGACATCGCCTTTCCCTTTAAAAATTGGGATCAATATACTCCCACGCCACTCATTTGGTATCTTTTCCTGTTCAAGGATCTTTATCATAAAGATCGTACAGTATATCCACTCCTTCATCTCCTAATGCTTTCCATGCCTCCACCAGGGATCATGTCTGGTCGGTTGCCTTCCCATTCTTCATCTTCAGTGCATTTAGTACCTCTTGCCTAGAAAACCTCATTACCATGCAATGTTCACTTGCCCATCTTCTCTTATTAGTCTATTATTTTCTTCATTTAACAACTGTTCGAAATATTCCTTCCATCTCTTCACAATGTCTTCCTCCTTCTAAGCACTACACCTCTTGATCCTTTATTTGTTTGATATGTGTTATATCTTGGTGCTCTTATTTCTAGCCTTTGATAGCTTGATTCATCTTCTTTAATCCTTCCTTTGTCCCCAGCTCATTATACACATCATCATACGACTTTGCTTTAGCTTGGGCTACCACCTTTTTTCACCACCTTGTTTTTCTCTCTACTAATAGACTAATAAGAGAAGATGGGCAAGTGAACATTGGCATGGTAATGAGGTTTTTTCTAGGCAAGAGGTACTAAAATGCACTGAAGAAGATGAAGAATGGGAAGCAACCGGACCAGACATGATCCCGGTGGAGGCATGGAAAGCATTAGGAGATGAAGGAGTGGATATACTGTACGATCTATGTAAAGATCCTTGAACAGGAAAAGATACCAAAGTGCGTGGGAGGGTATATTGATCCCAATTTTAAGGAAAGGCGATGTCCAAGAGTGTGGTAATTATAGGGGCATTAAATTGATGTCCCACACTTTGAAGGTATTGGAAAGGATGATAGATGCTAGACTGAGAGAAGAAGTACAAATAGGTAAAGAGCAGATGGGATTTATGAAGGGAAGGGGAACAACAGATGGTATATTTTGTCTGAGGCAAATAATGGAGAAATTCGGGGAAAGACAAAGGGACCTACATATGGTATTTCATTGACCTTGAAAAGGCTTATGACCGAGTCCCGAGACAAGAGGTATGGAGGAGCCTGAGGGAGAAGATGGTGCCAGAGAAGTATGTGCGATTGATACAAGAGATGTACGGAATGTATTTACCAGAGTGAGGAGCAGTGTTGGGGAGACAGAAGGTTTTGAGGTGAGAGTAGGATTAGGACACCAGGGTCGGCTCTGAGCCCATTTATCTTTAACATAGTGATGGATGTTATAATAGAGGAAGTAAGGAGACAGTACCATGGAACATATTGTATGCGGATGATATTGTTCTGTGTGCAGAGAGCAGGGAAGATCTGGAAGTGAAATTGGAAAGATGGAGACAGCACTGGAGGACAGAGGAATGAGAATAAGTAGATCCAAGACAGAATATATGTGTACCACCACTGAGGGGGATGATAGAGAAAGTATTCAGCTTGGTGGAGAGCAAATAAGGAGAGTTGATAAGTTTAAGTATTTGGGATCTTTTGTTAACGCTGGAGGAAGTATGGAAGAAGAAGTAAAACATCGGGTACAGGCAGGCTGGAACAACTGGAGAGCGGCCTCGGGAGTTCTTTGTGACAAAAGAGTGCCGCTTAGGTTAAAAGGAAAATTTCATAAGACGGTGGTAAGAACAGCAATGCTGTATGGTACGGAAACAGCAAGCATGAGAAAAGCAGAGCAGAAGAAGATGGATGTGGCAGAAATGAGAATGCTTAGGTGGATGTCTGGGGTAACAAGAGTGGATAGGATCAGAAATGACTACTTAAGGGGGTCAACTAAGGTGGTGGAAGTATCAAAGAAAGTGCAGGAGGGGAGGCCTGAGATGGTATGGACACCTGTTGAGGAGAGATGAGGACCACACTGGGAGACATACTATGGGGTGGAGGTGCAAGGAAGAAGAAAAAAAAGAGGGAGACCAAGAAAAAGATGGAAGGACTGTGTGAGAGGAGACTTAAATGAGAGGGAATTGATGAGGCAGAAGCACAAGATAGAATAGATGGAAACGGCTCATCCGAAACGGCGACCCCATATAAAATGGGAACAAGCTGGAAGAAGAAGATTCCCGTGGTATTCGCTTATTTATGAAGTCACGGTGCATCTACTGTGATTTTTTAAGCATATATATATATATATATATAATATATATATATATATATATATATATGTATTGTATATAACATGTATATATATATATATATATATATATATATATATATATATATATATACATATACATATATATGTACATATATGTATACATAACGTATATATTGTATATATCATGAATATATTTGTATATATATATTATATATATATATATATCTATATATATGTGTGTGTGTGTGTATGTGTATATATACACATATATGAATAACTTGATCACGAAGTATATAAAACGTGATGCTATGTATGAATAAAGGTTTTGCCACAAAGGAAAAAAATGAAAATCGAGATAGCCGAGTACTTTCGGTCCTGTTCAGACCCTTTACTAAGGCAAACTGATTCTATAGAAGACAACATAGTCAAAATACCACGGAAATGATAGTCGGAATCCAAGCGCTTTCGTCTTTATTCAGACATCGTCAAGGAGCTCCTTGACGATGTCTGAATAAAGACGAAAGCGCTTGGATTTCCTCACTATCATTACCCGTGGTATTCGCTTATATATATATATATATATAATATATATATATATATATATATATATATATATATATATATATATATTATATATATATATTACGTATATATATATATATAGTTTGAAAGCAAAAGCCTTTATGTTTTATGTTGCAACTTCAGAACAAATTCATGACTATAGAACATAAATCTGAGAGAGAGAGAGAGAGAGAGAGAGAGAGAGAGAGAGAGAGAGAGAGAGAGAGAGAGAGAGAGCTATTTTTGCTATCTTTCTTAGTTCTCAAATATCCCTAAATATCATTTTCTATGAAGACAATTTTTCTACCCTGATAGAAAACGTACAAAATCATTATGGCTAACTGTAGTAATCTCGTCTTCCTCGCGCCTAAACTTAATAATCAAATCAAATCATTCATAAGGATAAAGATATTTATATCTTTATACGACAAAAGGTATTGCTAGTAATATACAGATATTTTATGCTTATTATTCATGCTAAATGATGGCACTTATGTGCTAGGAATACTAAATAACTTGAAACAGTTGCTCACACTTTCACAATGTAAATCATAACTTGAAACAGTTGCTCACACTTTTACATTGTAAATCATATCATGAACAGTTGCTTACGTTTTTACATTGTAAATCATATCATAACTTTAACAGTTGCTCTCATTTCCACATTGTAAATCATATCATGAACAGTTGCTTACATTTTTACATTGTAAATCATAACTTAAATAGTTGCTCTCATTTCCACATTGTAAATCATATCACAACATTAACAGTCGCTCTCATATCCTAACTTTAACAGCTGCTCTCATTTCCTTATTGTAAATCATATCATGAACAGTTGCTTAAGTTTTTTATATTGGAAATCATATCATAACTGAAAACAGTTGTTCACACTTTTACATTATAAATCATATCATAACATTAACAATTGCTCTCATTTTCACATTCTAAATCATATAACATTTTATAGTTGCTTACATTTTTACAGAGACAGAGACCTAGCATATTACCTATTCAGTGGCTAAGCCGATAAGTTGATGTCAAACCATGGGCATGACTGGTCGGCAACTTCAAAGCAATTAATTCTGCAGCTCCCAGGTTAGTCATTATTCATCGGCTATTTCAATTGGCACGGAGGTACGGCGACAACCATTTTTAATTTTATTATTCCGGAATTTGTGTCAAAATAATGTTGATTTAATTTTTGGAAACATATGCATTAAACCATTTTGGTTTTTATGATTGGGACATTTGTGTTAATGTTGATTTAATTTTTAGAGGCACAGGGACTTCCATTTTAAATTTTATGATTGTGGAATTTGTTTCAAAATACTGTTTGTTTCATTTTTGGAGACAGGAACTACCATTTTGAATTTTATGATTGTGGAATTTGTTTCAAATACGGTCGATTCATTTTTGAAGACATAGACATTAACCATTTTGATTTTTATGATTGTGGAATTTGTGTCAAAATACTGTTTATTTAATTTGTGAGACACATGTACTACCATTTTTAAATTTATGATTCCGGAATCTGTGTTAAAATACTGTTGATTTCATTTTTGGAGGCATATGCATTACCATTTTATTTTTATGATTGTGGAATTTGTGTGAACTTACTGTTTATTGCACTTGGGAGACACATGTAGTACTACCATTTTGATTTTTATAATTGTGTAATTTGTGTCAAAATATTGTTAAATATACTTTTTAAAGTGAATGGGTGTACTTTTAATTTATTATTATTATTATTATTATTATTATTATTATTATTATTATGTTGGAATTCCGTTACGCCCTTAGACAACGTCCAGACTAAGATTTGTTAACCCTACGGCGACCATACGCCAATTTTGTTATCATATCAATAAATTAGTATTTTTAGAAAACATTTCTTTAACCAAGATATGAACATCGGCCAGCTATTAGCGAATATCAGCCCTGATGAGAAGAGAATAATAAGAATTGAAAACGACCATATATAAAATCAATTCCACTGATGCTGCCATCATCTTTAACAAAACACGTTTGAGAGAGGGTCTCCTGCCTTTATATTATTATTATTATTATCATCATAAACAAGAGGTACCTTGGAAAACGAGATCAAAACTTCACCGTAGGCAGCCTAATATTGCTTCTAAGTTCAAGTTGTTTTTGCCAGTTGAGCATCTGCTCGTGTGTCGTTGTCTCCTCATCTTTGTTTATTAATTTATCTATTTATCTGTCTATCTGTTTTATTCTTTTTAATAAATGATTTTCTCTTTCTTCCTAATAAACATC
>NC_087205.1:98188446-98200946 GCF_015104395.2 Macrobrachium nipponense | reverse complement strand
AGGCTTGCAGAAACTCATCAGACGACTTCAAACTATGTGTGCTGGGGATGTAGGTGAGAATAGTATTTAGTTGTTTAGCAAGGTGGTATGTGGGTGCTGGTATTTGGCTAATGATAGGTCTTAAAGGGTTTCCATTTTGTTTGTGGAGTTTTTACATTACCGTAGATGTACCCGAGGTTGTAATCTCCAGAAATACTATATAGGTGTAAGGGGCGTTAGTGACTGCGTTGACAGTTTCTATGATTCTATTGGCTTCGCGTTTAATGTCGTCTCGGATGGGGTTCTTAGTAATGCGTCGAAAGAAACATAGTGGTATCGGCGAGGATCTAGTCGATTTTTGTCTATATTCGGTAGTCTTGATAAGTACTAGGGCTGCGTGCGGTTGTCGGCTCTCCTGACGGTGATGTCTTCGTTTTCTCTCAAGCTTTTAGCAGGCATCCCGCAGAGGGCGATCGACGATGTCACTTTTATAAGTTCCTCGGTCTGTAAGGGCTTCTTGCTAATGAGGTAAAATACGCCTGCCGCAAGAATCATGACAAATATATTAACCTGACCACCTACACCCCATCTCCTGAAGAAGAGGACATACTCAAGAAAGGCCTGAATTGCCACTTCATCTCTCGCCCCCGCCCCCTTAATAAGAGGATGGAGATAGAATACCTTACGGAGACGATACTGAAACAGAAAGCCTTGGGAATGTACTCACCACCGACGCCCTTCAACCTCTCCTCTTAGCAGAAGCCGTTACAGACCGAGGAACTTATAAAAGTGACATCGTCGATCGCCCTCTGCGGGATGCTGCTAAAGCTTGAGAGAAAACGAAGACATCACCGTCAGGAGAGCCGACAAGACCGCAGCCCTAGTACTTATCAAGATACCGAATATAGGCAAAAAATCGACTAGATCCTCGCCGATACCACTAAGTTTCGACGCATTACTAAGAACCCCGTAGACGACATTAAACGCGAAGCCAATAGAATCATAGAAACTGTCAACGCAGCCACTAACGCCTACACCTATCTAGATTTCTTGAGATTACAACCTCGGGTACATCTACGGTAATGTAAAAACTCACAAACATGGAAACCATTTAAGACCTATCATTAGCCAAATAATAGCACCCACATACACCTTGCTAAACAACTAAATACTATTCTCACCCCCTACATCCCCAGCACACATGTGAAGTCGTCTGCTGAGTTTCTGCAAGCCTTAAGATCCGCGTCCCCCTGGAGGCAGTATTGCATCCGATTGGATGTAGAGTCGCTGTTTACTAACGTTCCTGTAGATGAAACCATCGAAAATGATCCTTGAACGTGTCTACAGAGACCCATCCACCGACCCGCTGAATATCCCCGAACACGCCCTTCGCTCTCTGCTGGAGAATATGCACAAGAAGGCTCCCTTCATTAACCACCATGGCCATATGTACTTACAAATCGATGGTTGTAGCGATGGGATCCCCCTCAGGGTCCTGTTTGCGAACTTTTATATGGGCATAGTGGAGGAGCGTGTATTAGGAGCATTAGGAAGCCATCTATATACGTAAGATATATAGATGACACTTTCATCCAAGCAGGAACGAGGGAGGAGATCGAGGAAATACGTCAAGCCTTCCATACCCACAGCCGTTTACGATTTACCATCGAATATAGCCGTGGATGGCCGTCTTCCCTTCCTGGACGTCCTGGTTGAACAGAAGGAGGGTGCGTTCGCTACAAGGGTTTACACGATGCCCACCGAACCTGGGAATGTGTCTGAACGGTGAGAGTGAATGCCCTGAACTGCTATAAGGACACCACCATCAGCGCCTACGTCAGGAGGAGGCTCTTTCCCATTGTTGCACATGCAGACACCCATAAGGAGATGGAACGTGCAGCCCAGGTCCTAGTAAACAACGGACACACCAACCGAAGCATCCAGAACGTCTTCAGGAAGAGCATGGAAAAATGGTACCTACAGGAACCCCGCCCAAGACCCCCAGCAGAAAATTAATTTTTTTTTACAAGGGCACCTTCCATCGGCGATATAGAAGACGAGCGAGCCCTACGGGAAATAATCAGAATCACGTTTTCCCGACCGACAGCAACAAGCAGATCAACTTGATCATATTTTATACAAGTAAAAAAACATGCAGTCTTATTATGAAAAATAACCCCGCACCGTTGCAGGATCCCTTGAAGAGGACGAACGTCATTTACAGATACACGTGCCCAATCCGAGGATGCCTCGGAACTTACATCGGGATGACGTCAATGCGCCTCTCCAAGAGGATCTCCTGTCACGCGCAAGAATGAGCAGTATTTAATCATGCAAGGACTGCACATAATAAAAGAATCCGCCGCAGCGACATCGTCGGTAACTTCGAGGTTATCGACCAAGCACCCGATCTACGTCGTTTGCGAATCTTAGAAGCGCTGCACATCGGAGGGAGAAGCCCATCCCAGTTTGAACGTCACACAGGAGACCTTCCTCCTCCCCACCGCCGTCAGGAGAGCAGCAGACACCGCCCCACAACGACCATCGCACCAGAGGGATCCTGAGGATGATAGAAGCGTTAGCTCTCATCCTGAGACGTCCTAGTAACCCTGAGGGTGATCGCAGCTTAAGCTCTCGCCCTGAGGACGACCTGTAGCACGCCCTTCGAGGGGACCTCCACCATCACCAATAAGGATGAGGCTCCGCCCACGAAGAGGACAGCCAAGCAGCAACGGGCCCCCCTGATGACCTCGCTCGTGACGTCACAGGTGTTTGCCCAATGAAAAGTGAGGTACCCGTTTCTTCAAGCCACCCGAATGCAATAAATAGCATGAATACATCTGATACAGACCATTGCACTCAGCGATCCCGTCCCGAAAGATGGCCAAACGAGGTGGCCGAAACATGTAGACGCCTTTTAAAAACAGAAATGAAGAAATAACAAGAAATACCGGATAGACCCTGACGACTACGGCCTGTTCCCGACCTACGAAACGCACCTGTATACCCGTTGACGACCCCAGCCTGTCCCTGATAACCAGTTTGCTTTTGATAACACCAGCCCCGCCCGAAATTTCCGTTGACGACCTACAGCACGATGAACATTGGACAGCTGCTTTATAATACCAGCGTGCCAGAAAGGCAAATCATTAGGAGAATTCAAAGAATATTGTACAAAATCAATTCTGTGAATTCTGCCATTATTTTAATAAACTTGTTTGAAAGAAGGCCTGTTTCCAGCATAAATATTATTATTATTATTATTATTATTATTATTAATATTATTTTATTATTATTTTTTTTTTTTTTATCACAGACCTGCAATTCGACTGGGTGGTATCTATAGTGTGGGGTTCCGGGTTGCATCCTGCCTCCTTAGGAGTCCATCACTCTTCTTACTATGTGCGCCGTTTCTAGGATCACACTCTTCTGCATGAGTCCCGGAGCTACTTCGGCCTCTAGTTTTTCCAGATTCCTTTACAGGGATCTTGGGTTCGTGCCTAGTGTTCCTATGATTATGGGTAATTTCCACTGGCTAATCCCACATCCTTCTTATTTCTATTTTCGGTCTTGATACTTATCCATTTTTTTTCCCTTTCTTTGTCTTCAGCTCTGGTGTTCCATGGTATTGCAACATCATGAGTGATACTTTCTTCTTGGTTTTGTCAATCAACGTCACGTCTGGTCTATTTGCACGTATCACCCTATCTGTTCTGATACCATAGTCCCAGAGGATCTTTGCCTGATCGTTTCTATCACTCCTACTCCTTCAGGTTTGGTGTTCGTACCACTTATTACTGCAAGGTACTGGTGTTTTCTTGCACAGGCTCCAGTGGAGGTGTTTGCCACTGATCACTGCCTATTTTCGTACTGGTTCTGTGCAAGTGCCGGATATTCGCTTGCTTTGTGGTTTATGGTCTCATTTTTCGTATTGCACTTCCTACATATGGAGAGATGTTTTTTCCATCTATCGTTCTTGGATATATCTGGTTCTTAGGGCCTGATGCTTGTCCGCTGTTATCATTCCTTCAGTTTCCTTCTTAGCTCTCCCCTGTAACCATTGCCATGTGTCATCGCTGGCCAGTTCTTTAGTCTGTCTCATGTATTGTCCGTGCATTGGTTTGTCGTGCCATTCCTCTGTTCTGTTTGTCATTCTCCTGTCTCTGTATATTTCTTGGTTTTGGTCTACTTTTATCACTCCTTCTTCCCATGCACTCTTTAGCCACTCGTCTTCACTGGTTTTCGATATTGCCCCAGTGCTCTGTTCTCGATGTTGACGCAGTTCCTCATGCTTAGTAGTCCTCTCCCTCCTTCCTTTCGTGTTATGTATAGTCTGTCCGTATTTGCTCTTGGGTGTAGTGCTTTGTGTGATTGTCATATGTTCCCTTGTTTTCTGGCCTATGTTGCGGAGTTCTGCCTTCGTCCATTCCACTATTCCTGCACTGTATCTGATTACTGGCACTGCCCATGTGTTTATGGCTTTTATCATATTTCCGGCGTTGAGTTTTGACTTGAGTATCACCTTGAGTCTCTGCATATATCTTTCCGATCGTGTCCTTCATCTCTTGTTTTTTTTATATCCCCTCCTTCCATTATTCCCAGGTATTTTTATCCCGTCTCATCTATGTTTGATGTTGCTCCCATCTGGTAGCTTTATCCCTTCAGTCCTTGTTACTTTGCCCTTTTGTATGTTGACTAAGGCATATTTTTCTATTCCAAACTCCATCCTGATGTCCCCAAATATAATCCTTACAGTCTGGATTAGGGTATCTATTTCCTTGATGCTTTACCATAAAGCTTGATGTCGTCTATGAACATCAGATGGTTAATTCTGTTGCCTCCTCTCTTGAGTTGGTACCCAGCATCCATCTTCTGCAGTACTTTTGTCATGGGAATCGTGGCTACTACGAAGATAAAGAACCCTTTTCAGTATAGAACAAGCCCACCACCACAGTGGCCACTGACTTGAAATTCAAGCTTCCAAAGAATATTATGGTGTTCATTAGGAAGAAGTAAGAGGAGGTAAAGGGTCACACAGAAAAAAAGAGATCTCAATTATTATAAAAAAAAAAAAATAAATAAACAGATCAAGTTTATTAAAATAGAGAATAGTCATTGGAGATAATGCATTGCATCTTTCGCTTGAATTTTTTATCGGTTTGAAATTTTTGGCCCAAATATAGACTAATAATAATAATAATAATAATAATAATAATAATAATAATAATAATAATAACTGAACATGAAATTGAGTTTTGGATGTTAAAAATTAATGTCTTAGTTAGGATGTATTATTTGTCAAGTTGAGTAGTAACGCAGAGAGAGAGAGAGATAGAGAGAGAGAGCGAGAGAGAGAGAGAGAGAGAGAGAGAGAGATGCCCACGATATTTCTAAAACTTCTTATGCAAAGACGTGATAACGAATATGGTGAAGATGGTGTGGTGGCCACATATACTGTTAGTGATAGTGAGGGCATTGTGGGGTGAATAATATCAAGTCAGAAGCATCTACGAATAGTGAAAAATACAGTGCATCACCATATCCACGATTTTTATTGAAAGTATTCCTGATAGTGAATAATGAAAGTTTTATATGGACCTAGTGGGGCTTTTTCATAGTGAAATCATCAGTGCTGATAATAGTGATCCTTAGTGTGTTCCTGATAGTGAATAGTGAAACGTTTGTATCTGGACCTAGTAGGTTTTTGTGTTTTGTGAAAACGTAAGTGTTGATAATAGTGATAATAGTGATTCTGACAGTGATGTTGATGATGGTGACACCGATGCTTTGGATAGTGTCACAGTCCTCTGTTATAATAAATAAGAAAATACAAAATATTTTGCAATGGTTCGACAAGAGACTAACGGGGCACTGTGGGCGTTACTGGTCTCGTAGAACCCAGCGCTTCGCCCTCTGCCTTGTTGGGAGGCCGACGGGATTGGAAACAAGATTGGATGGTCCTGAGGAGATGCCTTTGCATGGAAAAAGGGGCTAGACATGCCCATCTCCACCCCCCCCCCCCCCTCCCCCAAGGTCGCAGGACTGAGGAAGTCGAATGTGATAAATGTGATGACTGGATTGGTGAGTGTTGAATGGAACCTTCATTCATGAGTATTCATTGGTGAATGAAATTTTAATTGCATTATTTTCATTCATGATTATTCATTGGTGAATGAAATTTTAATTGCATTATTTTCATTCATGATTATTCATTGGTGAATAATAATTTTGATAGTATTTTCATTCATGATTATTCATTGGTGAATGAAATTTTAATAATATTTTCATTCATGATTACTCATTGGTGAATTAAATTTTATTAGTATTATTTTCATTCCTGATTATTCATTGGTGAATAATAATTTTAATAGTATTATTTTCATTCATGATTATTCATTGGGTGAATGAAAAATTTTTGATAGTATTATTTTCATTCATGATTATTCATTGGTGATAATATTTTATTGATATTGTTGATTTCTTATAATACTGTTTACTACTAAACCCTTATCAACTTTCATTCACTTGGAACCATTTGCGTCGAATAAGCTTTTTATAATTATTATTCTTACGTATAATTACTGTTATTGTTATTGAATCATAAAAAAAAATTAAACAAAAAATGAAATTTTATATTTTTGTCACTACTTTCTCAGGGACATATATTCACCAGGGCAAAAAATAAAAATTTTATGTTGATGTCACCACTTTCTAATGGACATATATTCACCAGGCGTCCACCCTTCTGGTAACCTGTCCCGCCCGCACCTGACGACGCCCTCAGTAAGAGCAGTGATTCCAGCTCTCCAGGACCCCTGCGAAGGTGAGCACACTGATTTTAAAAATTCTGTTCAAATGAGCATTTATTTGTATCGTTACTTGTTCTTACTGACGGCTGAGTCACTCGTCGTGAATAACGTTTTCAAAGACAGTTATAACTGCTGACCAATCGTGCTCTTGCTTTTCGCGGCTAGTGGTTAAGACTCTCTCCCCTTTAGTGAGTTGGAAAAACCCGGGTGGTTCAAATCCTGTGACGGGCGCGAATCAATATTGGGCTTTTTTTTATAGTTCACGGTGACTTGAACCACTGAATTAGGAATATATATATATATATATATATATATATATATATATATATATATATATATATATTATGAATAACTTGATCACAAAGTATATAAAACGTGATGCTATGTATAAATAAAGGTTTTTTTGCCACGAAGGAAAAAAAGAAAAAAATGAAAAAACGAGTTGGCCGAGTATTTTACTTTCGGTCCTATTCGGACCCACCCTTTACTGAGGCATACTGATTTTACAAAGAACACCATAGTCAAAAGAAGGCTTAATATACAAACTGACACTACCAGATTAGCCATAAGGGCGATTTTCACTCTACAGAGAGGAAGAGTCATAGGCTAGCCACACCTTGAAGGATACCCGCGGTAAAACAAGCGATTCTTCCAGAAAAACAGTACATTTTGAAAACAACACGGGAGCATATACAATTTAATATCATGAATTTTACACAATTTTTCCCTACAAAAATTATTATTAATGAAAAGACGAAAGAAAATATAAATATATACATATATATATATATATATATATATATATATTATATATATATATATATATATATATCGAGCAAGAGAAAGAGGGAGAGAAAATATCGAACCAGAGAGAGAGAGAGAGAATTAATAACTTATCTACATGTGGGACTAATTTATTAGTTGTTCATTTATTTGAGGTCCTTCATAAACATCTTACAAATATATGGGTCCAAATGGTACATTCCCAGACTAAGATTTAGGTTGTTTTTATTAGTGATTTGTATAATTGCCGATTCCAGTAAATTTCTTGAAAGATAATCATTAGATCTAGCAATTACCGAGGTATCACCCCAATTAATACAATGAGATTTTTCACTCAGATGGATAAACAGTGCATTTGAAGTATGGGCTGTTCTAACTGAATACATATGCTGCTTAACCCGAACACATAAATTTTTACTAGACTGACCAACGTAAAACGATGGGCAATCCTTACAAGGAATTTTGTAAATGATGTTGTTATTTGTTACGGGACTATTCTTAATTAGCATATCTTTAATGGTATTGTTATAAGAGAACACTGCATTAACATTAAACGATTTAAATATTGATTTTATGGTTTCAAATCCACGAAAATAAGGTAAGCTAAGTAACTTTTTAGGATTTCTTTTTCTTTTTTTTATTAATGTTGCTATTAATGAAAAGAAATCCCTAAAAATGTACTTAGCTTACCTTATTTTCGTGGATTTGAAACCATAAAATCAATATTAAATCATTTAATGTTAATGTAGTGTTCTCTTATAACAATACCATTAAAGATATGCTAATTAAGAATAGTCCTGTAACAAATAACACATCATTTACAAAATTCCTTGTAAGGATTGCCCATCGTTTTACGTTGGTCAGTTCTAGTAAAATTTATGTGTTCGGGTTAAGCAGCATATGTATTCAGTTAGAACAGCCCATACTTCAAATGCACTGTTTTATCCATCTGGAGTGAAAAATCTCATTGTATTAATTGGGTGATACCTCGGTAATTGCTAGATCTAATGATTATCTTTCAAGAAATTTACTGGAATCGGCAATTATACAAATCACTAATAAAAACAACCTAAATCTTAGTCTGGGAATGTACCATTTGGCCCATATATTTGTAAGATGTTTATGAAGGACCTCAAATAAATGAACAACTAATAAATTAGTCCCACATGTATATAGTTATTAATTCTCTCTCTCTCTCTCTCTCTCTCTCTCTCTCTCTCTCTCTCTCTCTCTTCTCGCTCTCTCTCTCTCTCTCTCTCTCTCTTTCTCTCTCTCTCTCTCTGTCTTTCTCTCTCTCTCTCTCTCTCTCTCTCTCTCTCTCTCTCTGGTTCGATATTTTCTCTCCCTCTTTCTCTTGCTCGATATATATATATATGTATGTGTTGGTAAACTCCTTAACCTTAAGTGGAGGGGCAAGGACACAACTTAAATGTAGGTTCTAAATGTCTATTGTAGAATATATACAAGATCCAGGGGACAAACAGCAGCCAGCTTAACAAACAGACAGACGAGACGAGACTGCCTCACGAGGGCAATAATTACAATGTTGCCAATACTTAAATGTTGCCATATCATATTACTGGACTTAACATGGGATACTCCAATGGCGCAAACATTGTGATAATGTTTGAACATAATAATAACATAATAATACTGGTACATGTGAAATGCGTCTTTTTCATGTACCTACACCTCCCTCCCCCTCACGCCCTCGTAGTGCATTCTCGAGCGGACTCCTTTTCCATGAGTCTTTGGGAACGACGTGGGTTTACTGGAGGAATACTGACTGAGGACTCTCTTTCTAGGTCCTGGCTAGGGGCCACAGGGACAGGGAGAAAGGGGTCACCATTAGTGGGTGGCACCAGGCGAAGAAACAACGATTACGCCACCACACACGACCACTAGGGAGACAAATTTGATAGTCTCTTGACCTTCCATGACCCACCTGACGTGCCAACTTTGTCCCAACGATGAGAGGTTGGGTCTTGAATCCGAACTTGCTGTCCGACACTCAACGTGGGTAAGGGGTGGGCATGCTTGTCGTACTTGGTCTTTACCTGCTTGTAACGAGCGGCAGCACGGCGGGTCACAATCTTCGGTCTTGACTGCCACTCCTTGGAGAATGCTTGAGGGTGGGCAGGGATACATGACCTGAGAGGACAGCCATACAGGATCTGGGCAGGAGAAGCGTCCAGTAAAGTAGGAGTATTTCTGAGCTCCAATAAGCCTCGGTCAAATGCTTCACAATCAATGTTGCCAGATGGGCTGTTTTGAGGATGAGGTGCTTGATCGACTTCACAGCGGCTTCAGCGTGACCATTCGATTGTGGGTAGTGGGGTGAGGTTACCATGTGTCGAACTCCCCATCGCTTTCATAAAATCCTTGAACTCTGCACTGGTGATTGGGGCCTGGGCCATCTGTCCTTAGGCGAAGGGGGACACCAATTTTCACGGAAATAGCGGCGGAAGATCCTGATAGTATTGGAAGCGGTAGTATCGCCTTGGCAGGGTGCGACAACAGGCCATCCTGACAGGCGATCGACGACGACGAGGAAAGACTTCCCTGCAACAACAAAGAAGTCGGCTGAGACGGACTCGAAAGGTCTTGTCGGGTTGTTGTCATTCATTAGAGGTTCCTGCGGCTGAGATGGCTGCAATGTCTGACATGCCTCAGAAGCTCTGACTGTGTTGGCAATATCAGAGTCAATGCCAGGCCAGAAAACTGACTGCCTTGCTCTGCGTTTGGTTGCTTCCACACCTCTGTGGCTGTCATGCAAGTGGGACAAGGTGCGACGACGGAGAGCGGCAGGAACTACAAACCTTTGCTCCATACAGGACAAGGTCACCATCGGCGTAGAGATCTTCACGTAGTTTCCAATAAGGAAGTAAGGAATTGTGAAGGTCATATCTGTTGCGAGGAAATCCTGATGTGACACAATCAAGTAGATGAGTATACGCAGGATCTGCTTTCGCTCGTCACGAAGATCCTGAACTATCCGTCGGGATCCTGAGCTGGAGACTCGTCTGAAAGCGTAACGGCGTTCACAGCCATGACAGTTCGAAGATGAGCAGCGGAAGAAGCACCCGAGATCTCGTCCTCCTGTGTGGGTGGCTGACTGGGGCGCGAGACAATGCATCTGGGATGCACAGCAACTTACCCGCCACGCCACACAGCTGTAAAGATGTAGGGCGAGATTTTCTCCTTGAGGCGCTGGAGACGAGAGTTCTCGATGGCATCCAGCGTATAACTGTTCAGAATAGGTATGAGGGGCTGGTGATCTGTCATCAGAGTAAAATTCTGTAGGCCTGCTAATATAGCCTACATTTCGACATTGCCCAGACAACGGCTAGCATCTCAAGCTCGATGGTGACATATCGTGTCTCTGCGTCAGCGAGAAACCGAGAACCACACTGAACTAGACACAGGTGTCCATTACCATGGTCCTGCAGGAGGGCATATCCAATGCCGTGGAGGCGTGAAGCGTCTGTCGAATGAAGAACAACAGGTAGGTCTGGGTCAAAGAGGGCGAGAACTGGTGGACTGGTGAGAGCTAACTTGACACGTTGAAATGCTTCATCATGGTCGGGGGTCCAAACAAATGTTCTCTTGGGACTCATCAGGGGACGTAAAGGTTGGGCTGCAATGGAGATGTCAGGCGTGAACTCCGCTAACTGGTTTGACCAATCCCATAAACGATCTGAGGTCTGTCAGGTTAGCAGGGGTTGGGCAATCCTTGATGGCACTGATTTTCTGCTTATCAGCTGAGATGCCGTTCTCCTGAGAGATTGTACCCACCAGAAATTCACGGAGGGTGCAGCGACCACAAATTTATCCTTGTTGAGTGTGATCCCAAACTTGCGGCACTGGGTGAGCACTTCGTGGATACGATGAAGGTGTGTAGCGTAGTCTTCGTCGTGGAGGAGAAGGTCGTCTATGACCTTAACACAGTTTTGGACACCTTGAATGGGCCATATCACCTCGCAGGCAGAAGGCGTCTCCAGTAGCTGCGAAGCCCATCGGTCCTCTGCAATGTATGAACCGACCATATGGCGTAATAAAGGTGGTTAAATGCTGATCTTCTTCGCCAGTTCCATCTGCCAGTAACCACAGAGAGCATCAGCTGTGGTGAAATAACGAGCCTTCGGGCCTACACTGCGAATAGCGGTGTAGGGTGTGGGTGAAGGATGGGCTGGACGAGAAACCTGGCTATTCAACTTGGTCAGATTGACAGTGATTCGTACTCCTGTCCCATTCTTGGGAACAACGATGAGAGGGTGGCACCAAACTGACGGGTCATCACCAGCAGGTTTGATTATCCCTTGGGCCACCATGGAGTCAAGCTCTTCTTTGACTTGGTCCTTAAAAGCGAATGGAATCTTGCTTGGGGTGTGGATGGCAAAGGCACTGCACCATCCTTAAGGTGGATTCTCATGGGAGGACCAGCCATAGGCTTGAGAGGAGCTGTCTTCAACTCTTCTTTCGAGACCAACACATCTTGAAACTCTTGAAGAAAGTATTCCTTTGCTGCTGAAGGTGATGTGGTCGCTGAGATGGGTAGCTCCTTGACTCTATTAATGTGTTTGACTTCTAAAATAGGTTTAGGGAAATCAGGAGATATTATGGCCAGTTTCCTCACAATGACCATACGATAAAAGTGGAAATTCCTACATTTTCATGTACTTGAATCCTGGCGAGACAGGATCGCTTGCCTAGTGTAAGGGTAGCTTGTAATATACCCAGAGCAGGTGACATTGGAGATCCATCCGCATAGTGAACGTCGCACTTTGCGGAGGCGTCTGCAAACAGCTCCTGGAGATACCCAATGTGTCAAGGTGCTGCTTTCCAATAACAGTGACATCGGCACCTGTGTCTGGTAACATGTCAATGCGAGACTTAACATCGCCAAATGACAAGAGGACACAGATAGGT
>NC_087205.1:98175946-98183446 GCF_015104395.2 Macrobrachium nipponense | reverse complement strand
GTACACAGAGAAGACAACTACGGTCGCCTCTTAATAACGGAAGCAGTGAGCATCGCTATTCAGAAGCCGACCTTGAACGTCCCAACAAGAATCGGACCATATACTCCCCTCCAGCAGTAAGAAGGAATACCCAAGCCAACAGGGACCAGACAGCGCGCCCAATCCACCGAGAACATCGCGCCCCTTGGAAGGCATGAGAAGACCCAGCGTCAGCGAAAGTCAAGTAACATCCTTACTCAGGTCGCTGAGACCCCGCCCAACACGAAATCAGCAACCGTTAACCAATGTAGACCATTTTGGACACACACACACACACACACACACTCAAATTTAAATCATACACATTTATGTATAAACAGAAATTATCTCTGTACCTTTATGCATGCTATAAAATATACATATATGTACTCCCGTATTTAGATTTCTATATTCATTTTCATTCCTGTATGTAATTTTGTAATTTTTATCTAAAACCAACATGTAACATATTAAATTTTAAACATACATTTAAGGAAACTCTAGCACATGGCATTGTATTTTGAATATTTATTTAACCACTGTTTAAACTTTCACTCTTATTGTCGCAGTACATATGTTCCTTATATTCTTTGTAACTAAAACAACGCCCTTAAGCTGTTAATCCCAACCCCTAGACTAACCAGTACCCATACCTCGAGGTCATACCTCCAACACGATGAGATAAATAGGCCGAAAGGTCAGATTGTAAGTCAGTAGTCGCTTGATAATGCCATAAGGCGAAACAGCTGTCGTGACAAAATTCATAATGGAAGAAGGAAGTCTGCGTATATTTCACCAGAAATTGACGAACGAGAATCGGAAAAAACTTCGTCGGTATGAAGATACCTGCAGAAACTTATTGATGCCACTAAAGCAATTGCTTTTTAACGAAAAAAAAAAAAAAAAAAAAAAAAAAAATATATATATATATATATATATATATATATACTATATATATATATATATATATATATATATATATATATATATATATATATATATACGTATTATAGATAGATAGATAGATATACATACGGGGTCGAGAGAGAGAGAGAGAGAGAGAGAGAGAGAGAGAGAGAGAGAGAGATATTTGGACGTATTTAGGGCGAGGGAGAGGAAACGGTGGAAGATGAGGAGAGAAGAGAGAGAAAAGAGAGAGAGAGAGAGAGAGAGAGAGAGAGAGAGAGAGTAGCAATTGAAGATTTAGCTCTCGTAGAGGGGGGCCCAGCAGTGAATTCATCTTCATTCTCCGTGAAAGTTGGAAAATGATTGAAAGGGGATTGGTCGACGAAAAAGCAGCGTAGCTGGACGAGGTGATGTGTATGTATACGTATGTATGCATATATATATGTATGTGTGTGTGTGTGTGTGTGTGTGACTGGTAAGAATGTTCTGTTACGACAAAATTCCATCTAATAAAAGGGAGCCCATAAAAACGCCAAAATATAGAGAGAAAATACTATAGTTTCAGAGTCTTCTGTCTCTCTTTTCATCTACCTGAAGAGAGAGACAGCAGTCTCTGTAATAATAGTATTTTCTATCTATATTTTGGCGTTTTTTATGGGCTCCTTTTATTATATGTATATATGTATATATATATATATAGATATATATATATATATATATATATATATATATATATAAGTATAATATATATCATCATATATAACATTTATAATATTGTATAATTCCATATATAAAAATATATGGTATATATATATCTATATAACGTTTCGAAGTGACCGCTCTTGATGCAAGACAAAAATAAAGAGAGAGAGAGAGAGAGAGAGAGAGAGAGAGAGAGAGAGAGAGAGAGAGAAGAAAGTGGCTGGAAAAAAACACCCCCGTCCCAATCTCTGTTAAGAGTTTGTCGAGAATCGAGCGATCTGGCGTCACCGCTATCAATAAATAAGTGTAAAATGGTCTAGGTATATGCTGTATGAGTCGCAGCCCATGACACTTTTAAATCACAGGCCCGGTGGTGGCTTGGCTTATGTCGTTGTCAGGCGCACGGTTATGGCTAATTTTAACCTTGAATAAAATAAACTACTGAGGTTTTAGAGGGCTGCAATTTGGTACGTTTGATGATTGGAGGGTGGATGATCAACATACCAATTTGCAGCCTTCTAGCCTTAGTAGTCTTAAGAATGAATTATCTGAGGACCAAAAAGCTGCTGGGTGGGCGATGTTGCTCAGAAATAGTCGAGTTTTTTCTTTGCCTCTCTGAAATTGCAGTCAAACTGCTCTGTGGTAAAGTTTAGGTAACGAGACTCTGGTAAGGTTTGCCCACAATTTTCCTTGAACAACCATACCACAGCCTCTTTACATATTTGTCATCAATGAATTTTTGATGACAAATATGTCAAGAGGCTGTGGTAAGGTTTTGTCAAGAAAAGAATATGGGTGAAGCACATTGAAAGAGGCTGAAAAAAAAGTATTGAGAACTTCATTGCTGTTTATTGCTTTTTAAAAGAAGCACTTTGAAATATTCATAGGAGCACCAGTCTTGAAATAGGGGTGCATATATTGAGAAACTAATTTCTACAGGAATAAATTTCTGTAGAGGTTTATTTTTAAATATATGTACCCATACATAACTGTGGATTTGTGTGTCCAAAGAAGCATTCGTATGTAATGACTAATTGTTTGTTGACTTCTAAAGAAAAACAGACTTGGGATGATTGAATGTTGTGTGGAAAGAAATTAAAATATGAATATGTATAACCCACGACTGCATATACATTTGATAGTAGCAATACAGGGTGCTAGATCTATAGAGTACATTTATAAATCGTAAGAGTGATGCAGTGATAGCAAAAATGGCTCCAATTTTGAGGAGTGGTGAGATTATGAGAAGCAAAAAGTTCTACAAAATGGGGGTTTAGGAAGATAGATTAGAAAAACAGAAGTTTTTAGACTGGTTAGAAATATTTTAGTAGACTAAGAGCAGAATCCATTGACTACTACTGCTATGCATTCAGCTACAAATGTCCATTAATATCCAATTTGCTCTACCTTGTTGGCCTGGTCGGTTTAGGCGTCACAGAAGTACTGATTTCACCTCTGTCCGAGGGTTCGAATCCACGAGAGGACGAAATTATTACCAACTTGAAAAAATTCCCCTTCAGTTAACATATCTATGAAAATATGTTAGTTCCGAGGTAGAGCGAATTGGATATTGAAGGACATTTGTAGCTTAATGCTGTATGTATATATATATATATATATATATATATATATATATATATATATATATATATATGCTGTACTGCATATTCCTGATCAAAAGGGACTGAAATTGAATCAGGCATTAGATGCTGGCAAGGGGTGAGATGTGTGAGGTAGGAGGTAGAGAAGGGTGATGAGGAGGGTGAGGGGGGAGGAGGGAGGGAGAAGAAGGGCGAGGGAGAAGGGAATGCTGTAATAACCGCCTTTGAATCAAGAACAGCATTAAGTCATGAAATGATATAGCATCAAGGTTTTGAAGGGAAGGGGACTGTAAATGGATTTGTAGGGCGACGGTGGAAAGTAAATAGGGTGAAAATGAAAACCATCCGGGTACATGATAATGAATCCAGATAAGTTGAAACGCTTCCAGTGGACGACGATTTTGACTTTGACGACGACGATGATGACGACTATGGGCCGTATCCAGAAATCATACGACGGTTCTTTGTATGCGATCGTCATGGTCTTGCCGTATCCAGAAACCAGACGAACATACGCAATCGCAGGCCATCGCATTTAACGATGTAATTTTGGAACCATAGTGAGCGCCGCGTCGCATGGGTACCCCCTTGCGATGGCAGATTGAAAGAATGTAATTTCAACTCTGCATTAAAATACATTTGCCAAATTGACTCCCACCCTACAATGTCTATCGAAAATACGAAACAATTTGTGGTAAAAAGACATGAATAACAGCACAACAAAGATCTTGAAAAGAATACTTTTAAGAAGTCTTTGCTTGCCGTAAATACCGACGACGGTCGACGGATGAATTCGAGCTCATCGTAACATAAACAAGCTGTCAATCACCTGTGTTGGAATTCTTTTTCTCAAAATAGGCTTAGTTGATGTGTTTGGAGTTTCCTTTTCAAGACAGAATTGCGTTTTTAATTGGCATACATTTAGAAATCTTAATGTAGTAGTGTTATATTGCCCATGAAAGTTAAAATCAGAACAGCCACTTGAAGCTCACAGTAGGCTGGTGATGCAAGCGTGAAATTCCACGTAAGTATGGTACAGTGTAAATGACCAGGCTAGATTCCATGTGATACCAAAATGAGATTGCCCAAGCCTTTAAAAAAAAAAAAAGGATGAGCTTATTGCCTATGGTAGTGGCTACCCAAGGGCCGTTTCTAGGCACAGGCGACACAGGCGGGTCGCCTGGGGCGCCATTTGCTTGGGGGGGCGCCAAATTGCCATGCAAAATTAATATATAAATAAATGAGAGAAGTATTATTATTCAAAATGAGTTTATTGACTGCATCAGTAAGAGGGTTGTGGAGTGCATGGTGACCGAAATTAGACAATCCAAATACTTTTCAATTATTTTAGATTGCACTCCAGATTTAAGTCAGGAAGGGGCAATTATCTGTGATAATTCGAATAGTTACAGCTGAAGGCACTGCACAAATTAAGGAATATTTTATCGGGTTCCTTGAGGGCGAGACGACAACAGGAGAAGACCTCTCAAGACTCATACTCAAAAAACTTGAAGAGCTTAATATCCCCTTTGAAGACTGCAGAGGACAGTCATATGACAATGGGGCAAATATGAGAGGAAAAAAACAAGGGAGTCCAGGCTAGACTTCTTCAGTTAAACCCAGGGCTTTATTTATGCCATGTGGAGCACACACTGTTAATCTGGTGTGTGTGATGCAGCAAAAGAGCTCCTCAGATGCAACTAGCTACTTTGGCTACCTGCAATTATTATTTAATCTGTTTTCTGCCTCCACTCAAAGGTGGTCGACCCTAAAAAAACATGTGGACACAACTTTGAAATCCTGGGCAGACACACGGTGGGAGATCGAATCAACAGTGTTGAGGTTGTAAGATTCCAGGCATCAAAAGTGAGTGATGCTCTTTTAGAGGTGAGAGCAAGCACTGCAGATCCAGCTATTAAAATTGAAGCACAAGCCTTAGCAGAAGAGGTGGGATCATAACCGGTTCTCTATTTGTACGGTGGTGTGGTATGATATCCTTAGAAAAGTTCAAACTGTGAATAAACTTCTGCAATCACAATGCATGCATCTGGATGTAGCTGTTGACATTCTCAAAGAAGGCTGAAACCTCCCTTGTTAGCTACAGAGACACTGGGTTTGCTGATGCCCAGACATCTGCCAAAGGAGATGTGAGGAGATGAATGTGGAAGCTGCTCTAAAGCAGAAAAGACTCAGAACTACTAAAAGGCAGTTTTTCCGTATGAGGCCCCCTGTAACTGGAATGATGAGTGATGTTGCAAAGCAATTCAGTGTTCTCATAAACTTCTCTGACCTGACATCTAGTGAGCTAGAAAAGCAGGCAAAAGATTTGTGTAATACACTCACATCTGGGGATCATTCTGATTTAAATTATGAAGAACTGATTGTAGAGATGCAGTCCTTTCCAAACAATGGCCAAAACAAAATGTCAACATTAGACCTTCTTGTTTTCTGGAGTAGAAAGGCCTGAAAGAGATCTATCCAAACATGTGGGTGGCATTAAGAATTGCTGTCACTACACCTGTGACTGTGGCATCTGCAGAGAGAAGCTACTCTAAACTTAAGCTCATTAAAACATATTTAAGGTCTACTATGTCACAGAGCGCCTAAATGGGCTGGCAATAATTAGTATTAATAGAGAAATATCCAAACAGATTTCGTGTTTTTTATGACCACTATAGATGATTTTGCTGCAAGAAAGTCAAGAAGAGTCAGGTTTTAATATGAAAAATCAGCGAAGAAAACTTGTATATAATAGTTTTAGCATAGCCCTCAACATATATGCATGAGTTCAATGGTTTTTAGATAGGCAAGATTACCTTTTTCAATTTATCTTAGGTAGGATTTGCAATAAAAATGTATAATGGTGTTGATTCTATTAAAATTTACAAAATAGTTTTGTTATACTTTTGAGTCTATACTTTTTCCTTGTTGTGTATACATATACGTGAGATGATTTATTGAATAAAGTATGTTGTTTTGTTGTGGAACTTGAGATGCTAGTTGTGTACGAAATTGTTTATGTTATTGTTTCCAGCTGGAGGGAATGGGGGGCGCCATAACGAGTTCTTGCCTGGGGCGCCTAATGAACTAGAAACGGCCTTGGGCTACAGTAGGTCTGGATTGCGATGGCTTTCACAGGTAGTGAATGCCAATCTAGGTATACCTATAGTGGTAAGCCATATTACTGATTTCTGACAGGCTATATTAAAAATTCTAGTTCAGTTTACGGAGAGAAGCATTTCCGTTAGGTTATACCTGATACAAAAAACCATCTTAGAATGCTGTGTACCTTTCCTGTCCTGGCTTCACTCCTTGAACCCCACCTGACTTAAATATGCATCGTAAGTAAACAGGCAGAGGCTGTAAAACAAGAACTGAATACGTAGCTCATCTTTTGTATCACTCTTGAATAGCTCATCTTTTGTATTACTCAGAAAAAGTTTCAACAGCAATACAGACTTTCAAAGGAAACTGTCCACTGAATTGTTAGAGAATAGGACCTCAGTTACCTAATTCTCTGGACCAAAGAGGGTATATCCAAGGCACTTGTGTATATATTATGTAGGTATGTATGAACAGTAGAAACACTAATTATTCAGCTTTGCCTTCGTTTTTTTTTAACCCCCAGGGAAAACATTCAAATTTCAATTTCCATTTCATCTTATAGTGTATGTTCAATATGAAATTTTGGTCAGAAGCCAAACTCTGAAAACTGTTTGACATTTAGCACCAGAAAACTTAATAAGCTAAGAATAAGGAAGCTCAAGGTCAAAATGGACTCCAGTAAGAGGAAAAGAAAAAAAATAAAAGTGCCTAGAAAAACTTATCTGCACCAGCAGCTGATGCTTGAGGCTAGATCTGACAGCAGCTATGTGAATCAGGCACCAGTACTGGTCACTAACCCTCACACAGAATCCTTAGGTTATGGTTACCTTACTTTGCCTTCATGCTAAATTGCAATTAGGTTCATCCAGTCTTTTTACAATTTCCCTTCAGAATTTCAGCATTTCCTCATTTATGCCATCCATTTCAAATTTCACACTTCTACTGCCTATTAAACCTCCCTCCTCTAAATAGGTCTCACATTTTCAGAATTCTTCCTGTCTCATCTATGCAAGTAATCACAGCACTTTTAGTATCTATACAGTGTTGATTTTATATTGTATTTTTTTCCTTTTTACACATATTCTATCCTCACTTTTTCCTGGGCTGCTTTCCCAATTGGTACCCTTGGGTATATAGTTAACTTGCTATCTAATCGGGGTGACAGTCT
>NC_087205.1:98146524-98175446 GCF_015104395.2 Macrobrachium nipponense | reverse complement strand
CATACAGAGCTTTCAAGTTACAATCCATAGACATTACATTAGGCCTAGTGCTACCTTCACTATAAACCGTAGCATTTGTTCAGTCGCATAAGCTTTTATATTATTTATTTTTTTTTAATGGCTTTCACTATGGGTTATATATTTATTTTTTTTAATGGCTTTCACTATGGGTTAATTTTACTTATGGGTTACATTTTACATGGATTGTACGATTATTATTATTATTCTTATTATTATTATTATTAATATTATTATACAATCTTACTTACATTTCCTGCACGTACTGATTACATACTACTAGAGTAAACTTGAGCCTATGTTTTATATCATTCATTCGATGCAGATTTTATATATATATATATATATATATATATATATATATATATATATACATATATATATATATATATATATATATATATATATATATATATATATATATATATATATAACCATTAACTGGAAATGGTGGGAAAACAACTGATTATTGTTCGGGCAGACGGGAGAATACTTGCTATGGGGGGAGGGGGTTGGGGATTTGGGTGTAGACGGTAGGCCATCTTTAACTCTCTCTCTCTCTCTCTCTCTCTCTCTCAGTATGATACGTCATATTAACTGATATATTGTTTTTATTATTATTATTATTATTATTATTATTATTATTATTATTATTATTATTATTATTTCCTGAATAATAATAATCATAATTGCGGATTTCCAAATATGATATCCAGGGTGTGAAAGCAATGAGGCAGGCCTAAGTGCACTGGGGAGGAGGATGGGCCCTGGTGGGTTACGGTTGTGTGGGAGGATGTCTGCTATTTTCCCAGCATTGGCCTTGTTTACTGCTTGGAGGAAAGGTTCACTGCCGCTCCCCACCTCCCCTGCCAACATCCCCCTCAGATCCGTTATCCCCTCCCCCTTACACGGGTTTTAATCGTCGCCCACTTACTGAGCGAACCCAAAGCAGAGGAGACACGCGGACAAGACCACTGGTCGTAGTACGACGTGCAAAATTTTTGAGATTACATTGTATATTTACGTACTGTAAATGTAAGGTTAACTGACATATGCTGAATTAACGGATTGTTTTAATACACATCTGGTAAAAGTCGTTACAAAAAATCCCTGTCCACTCGTTTTATCTGTATCAAAGCATAATGGCCTTTATTTCGCTTGTTATAAGATCGACATTTGTTATTTTCAGTTGCATTCGATGACCGTTGACTCCGTCACGACTGTCCCCGCCTGGTTTATCCCCCCCCCCCCCCCCCCCCCCCCCCTCTCTTTCTCTCTCTCTCTCTCTCTCTCTGAACCACTCTGGATTCAATTGTTTACGACAAAGAAAGTGTTTATGACAGCAGAATATACGATCGTGTGCTTGTACCCGTCTTAGACAACAAAATAAATAACGAAAATGAGAGGTTTGAAATTGCCAAACGTAAGATTTATATATATTATATATATTATATATATATATATATATATATATATATTATATATATTACAGGCATTCTACAGCAGTCTCTTTTGTATTCCATATCATATTAATGACTCGATTGAAAATTAAATGGTGAATACTTGTAAGGCTGATTCTAGAAGGTGAGACAAACTCTCTCTCTCTCTCTCTCTCTCTCTCTCTCTCTCTCTCTCTCTCAATAATTCTACAAAACGCAGACAACAGCGATAGCTATTGTTTATATGGGGTTAGGGGGGTGGGGTATTTGGTATGGGTGGGTTCCTTATCTTGCTGATGATATCCAGTCGTATTTTCCTCTCGAAACGGTAGAAGATGCCTTGAGTGAAATCGATCCAGTATTGGAAGATATAAAAAAGTGGGTGTCGGCGAAGAAACTCTAGACTCAGTGAAGACAAAACCGAGTGTATGCTATTTGGATCTGATAGTGCGCTACAAAAATGTGAAGAACACTTCCGAAGAACAACTATTGGCTCGTCATCCATATGCATTGTAGCGGCAGTGAGGAATGTGTTTGGGTGTTCATGAACTGTGTGCGTCCGCCACTACTGTAATCATGAAATGGGTTAAACTGTCCATATGCCAAAACGGGCTCTTTCACCTGGGCATCCCGTAACACTCAAATATGCAGAGAAATAAGAGAAATTAAAACAGAAAATGTCAGCACACAGTAAAAGAGTGTTACTGTATCGAGTTTCAGTCCTCTCTAAGTAACTGACGCATTTGCTCATTATTCCCTCACTGAAAAATTCAAAGAATAATTTAGTGTCCAATCCAATTGACCATGTGTCGGTTTGTCCGGCTCAGTATTACGGTACTGAGGGCTTACACTAGTCGCAACTCCTGCGTACGCTGCTCACGGGATTACGGCCAAAATTGGAACAGTGGAAGGAAGGAGGTTTGCTATCGATACTGATGCGTCTGTATTTTGTAGTTATCTGGAAGTTTGTTTATGAAATGCAACTGTTGCTGTCTTTGGGAAACCAGCTTGTGTAATGAATGTTATTTTTCCATTTTCAGAACGTCTCGTTGCTGCTGTACCCGGTGGCGTTGCAGAAGCAATCGCTCGGTGAGTACTAGTTAATTATGTGCTTTCATTATCCTCGGGAAGGTGAAGCAGAAAAAACTGCAACAGGTTTCACACACACATTCATGAATTTTTTAGGCGTTATTAAGCAAAGGTTAGAATAAAGGGTTTTATAGTGTATACCCTGCACAACTCGTAATTACCCCTGTTCTTCCTGTTTTGTTTGGAAGGAATTTAAGTTTGTATTAGTTTGATTCAACAATATTGCTTTTTCAGTTTTAACTGTTGACTCCCCAGCGGTGAAATGCTTGGTACTTTTTCCTCTTGTTTATTAATATATATATTTTTTTCATTTGTTGTGAAGTGACAGATTAGTTTTGCATTATATATATATATATATATATATATATATATATATATATATATATATATATATATATATATATATATATATATATATATATATATATTAGTCTCTTCGCTTTTGCGAAAGACTGTTTGTTTCTACTTACGACTGTCATTCGTAAGTATTTCTGGTTCCTTCCGTCTCCTATGTGATATCTTAGTAGAGTGGTTCTTCTTAAACTAAAGGAGATGATTCAAACAGATAAGTTGAAAAAGGTATAACAACTTTATTCTGTAACTCCATAATAAGGGAGACAGTTCGGTCGGGAGACCCTATGTTTGATCGCTGGTAAAGAACTGAACTTTTAGAGCATCACGTCGATAGCGAAACATTAGCTATCTCAGCGATTCTATATAAAAACATACGTAGTCCGCCGGCTCGGAAGTTACAAGTTTCCGGCGTAGGTTAACAGGTCACCGCTTCCCATGGAAGTTGTTGTGCAAAGTTATCAGTAATGCAAAACGATGACATATCTAAACAGATTTAAACCAGGCTACTGCAGACAGCGCATAGCGTAATCTAGATCTGCATTGGTCCCACGTAGGACCCTCCTAATGCCATGACCTCAGGTCATGGGTTTTTTGTTTACAGACATGTAATTCTAAAAAATGTATTTATTACATTAGGCTCGACAGCTAACCATTCAAGCCTTGAATAACAAAAGTTACTTTTAACATTGTTTCTTAGGAGCGTGCTCGTAACATATGTTTGAGGTATAAACATAACAAGTGATTAAATGCATAAAATGGTTCTGTTACTATCCCTTTTTGACATATTCATAAACAAAGATAAATGCATGGAAAATCTAGATCCATGTTTGGTAATAATAATGATTAGTACTTTTACCCAAAAAAAAAAAAAAAAATATAAAAGGTAAAAATCAAAAGATTAAACATGTATACATGATTAATATGATAATAGGTAACCTGATTAAGAATAGCGGTTACTGATAGATTACAACGTGATCATGGAGAATTGTTAAAGAGTACTTGTCACTCTTTGTAATAGGTAAATATAATGGTACAATTGTAAAACTAGTATAATTGTGGCCAGATTAATATATAGGGCTGGTATATTTTATTAGGTGCCCGAAAAATACCTTTTAGGAGTATATAATGAATAATATTGGGCTATAATTTTATTAGGTTGCCGCCCGGGAGATACTTAACTGTTCAAAATGCAAAGGCGTGAGTCTTTCTTGTCCCTACATTTTTGCCAGCATACAGACCGCTTTTCACACACAACACAATTCCAGACAATTTCCCTAGGCACAAAACGAAATGGCCAGTTTCAGCGGCCCTAAACTCAAACGACTTAGTTTAACGGGTACGTCATCTGGACGGGACAATACGTTTTCCTTGGAGATCCTTCTGTGTACGCCTCAGCCTACGCCAAGCAAAGATGTTGACGGCGATAACCCATATGGCCGTCACGCTGAACACGGCCAGCAGTATGTAGTAACGAAGATTTTCTCCCACCTGCATAAGTCGGTGACGCGTGGTTCATCTCAGCCAGTTGCGTCAAACGATGAGCCACCCGCGCGTTGTATGGGAGAGGTAGTGATGGGATAATTGTAGACGCCCAAGTATAGTTCGCAAAATACGCCTTCTCGTATTATCGTGTTGACCCCTCTGACGGTGTAGTTTGTAGATGTCCCCGTACAACCATCAGCTGGCTACAAAGATTGGGGAATGGGCGGTGGTCCCATCCGGGCATACGACGTGGAAACCGGCTTTGTCGTAACGGATCCAGAGCCATTATTCATTCTGTAATTGAATTTATTACTGTAAAAGGGATAAAGTATCCCCAGACAACCTTCGCTTGTATGAGAGAGAGAGCCGTTTAGCACTATGCCTAACTCACATGAATCCGTTGATATAGGATAGAATTCAAAAGATCAGCTGTACAAATTTTATTATTCATGGCTTCTGAACAGTGAGTGAGTTTTATCTAAGTCTTTAATGACTGTAAAATGATTTTCCTATCAGAAGAAATCAGAACATGCCCCGTCAAATTGGATATTACTGGACTTGAGTTATTCGTCATGAAAGTAGGAAACGGTGCTATTTTGTATGATTGCCAAGCATCGGAAGAATCAAAAGGTATAGTGATCATAATCCTATAATTTTCAACGCTGACTGATATTAGGCTATAATAGAACTCTACTTTATGGGCGTCTAATAAAGGAATATAACCTAGTTTCTCCTGTCCGTTTTCCAAAGTTAACGTCAGATCTTTAATAGGCATGAGGTGTGGAGATAACACACCCTTTGTCGCCACGGATATGATCTATTTTCGAACTATAGTAAGCTAACGTAGCCAGCAAATGTTGAACTTCCATAACCTGATCGATATTATTTGAATGTTCGTTTATTAAACTCATTATTCGATTGATTGAAGATAACTGACTGCGAAGTTCAGACAAAGCTAATTCGGTTTTGTGTTGCAAAAACTCAATTCTTTAATTTTGATTATTTATCTTAAGGCGATTTGAAATTCCTAAGCCTAGATTCGCAACAGATCCTAAGATGTTTAGTCCAGCCAGAATAAGCGGGTTGCGGCGTTTCGAGATTATTGTGCCGCACAGACCACATCAGCAAGTCACGAGCAAGTTCCTCTGCCTCGGCGGTTTTATTTTGTATGTCATAAGACAACATTTCCCGCGACGCTTAGGGTTTGAGCTAGCGAATCTCTGAGTTAGCATGAAAAATACGTTGGTGTCATTTCCTTAAGCGAAGAAAAATGGCAAAACCTCATCAGGTCATTCTTTAAGTTAAGGACGTCATCTTCAGGCAAAAATATGGCCTGCATATCCACTTCTATGACTATATTACTTGAACACTATAAAAATGTCGTCTGTTCTCTCGATAATCGAGCCATGAATAAATTCTATTTCTTTCGTCTTAGCGCTCTTTCCATACAACAAAGATGTCTGAACACACAATATCACTCCTAACAATAACAGATTCATTTTTGAAAACCTGCAATGAGTAAAATATATGTAATACTCGTGTAAAAGAATAGGTTTACATACAAATATGATTAATATATATATATATATATTATATATATATATATATATATTATATATATATATATATATATAAATTATTATACAAGTTTCATAAATACAACCATTTTTTTCCCTCACTCCATCTACCTTTCTTAGATTCTGATATGTGCCAATGGAACTATTCTCACATCAGTGGTTTGGATACATTTTGAACCCTAAATCTATTGGCCGTTAATAATTCTAAAATGTTAAACGGGCCTTCAAACTTAGGTGTCAGTTTATAATTTAAACTTTACGTACGTATACTTGTATGTATACCTGATCGCCCACGGCATATGTTTCTAGTTGGCTTAGCTATTTTATCATGATTTCTCTTCATTATTATTTGTGCTTCTTCTAGATTCTTACGAAGTATTATATCGACTTATGCTTGCATCCATAACATCCTTTAGAGGATTTGATAATTAGTTTGTAGGCGATAGTACCATGGAAAGGTGTTCTAGCTGGGATACCGTACAGTGCCTCGTGCAGGTGTCATTTTAATAGACACATGATACGAGTGATTAAGTGTGCTTAGTACCGCAGGTATGCAATGTCCCAGTTGGGGTCTGCCCCCCCTAAGGTGGCCCTTAAAATGTTTAAAACCTTACGATTTGCCCTTTCCACTAGCCCATTAGACTCGGTGATAGATCATGGTATTGATTTTCTTTATGCAAAGGAATTCGCACAAGGAGTTAAGGAAATGATTATTGAACTCCCCGCCCGAGTCTGATACAATGGTGTGTGGAATTCCATGTTTTACAAATGTAGCACTCGTAAAACTCGACTGCGGTTTTTGTTTTGTTTTAAGCTATCAGTTTCTGTGTATCGAGTCAAAGCATCTATGATTACTAGGAGGTGTTTCTTTCCTCTGTCTGACTCGTAAAATCCTGTTAATAAAATCTAATGTACCCTTTCAAAGGGTTGATTTGGCACGGGTAAGCCCCTAGGCTGACAGGGTGTCTTTGTGTGCCCTTTGTATTCTGACAAGTGCGACAATTTGCTATGTGCTTTTTTATATCTGTAAGCATCGTATGCCAATAAATAAAGGATTTGGCTTTCTGTGACATTAGGGAATACCCGGGTGTCCATGCAGTGGATTTTCATGCAACCATTTTAAGACAAGTGGGTATGAGTGAGATAGGTACCACCACCTGGTTGTTATTCAACTGTGGTGTGCGGGTTTTCCTCGTCACGGATCTACACAGGATATTATCTTTGATATATAATTCTGCTGCTTATTTACTTTATATATTCCTTTTCCTTCGGATTTCCGTTTAACGCAATGATGATTTTTTCTATTTGCGGATCTCTTTGTTCCGTCTGTAATAGTTCAGCACTCCAGCCCAGATCTTCTGTTCAGATATAGTTTTTAACAATGGGCGTGGAGGTTGAGATATCTATTAATTCAGCTAATGGCTCGGTACAAGATGAAGAGGGGTTGCGTGATAATGCGTCAGCAATGATATTTGCTTTCCCAGGTAAATACCCGATCCTCGCGCCAAAGTCCTGGATGATCATGTGCCACCGAGTTCGCTTAGGGCTGTGACTAAAGCCTTTAAAGAAGTCGGTTAGGGGGCTTATGATCAGTGAGAAACCTTGACGGATAACCGTATTATTATAAATTTAAAATGCACGAGTGAATTAACAATAGCGAGCCCTTCCTTGTCTATTACTGCATATTTACTTTCGGAAGGTCTCAGTTTACGTGATAAAAAGCTATAGGGAAAAACTGTCTTATCATATTGTTGAAGCAATACCCCACCTACTCCTAGGTCTGAGGCGTTCTGTTGCTATTGAAGAATTCCTTACCGAAGTCAGGAAATTTCAAGATAGGATGAACTTACACATTCATCTTTCATTTATCGAACGCCTGTTGATGAATTTCAGACCATATGAAATCTACGCCCTTTTTTATAAGATCGGTTAGGGGAGCGGCTATGATGGAGTAGTTCCTAATGAACCTCCTATAATATCCGCTACACCCTAAAAATTGCTGTATTCCCTTGACGTTAGTAGGTATCGGAAAGTTACGGATAGCCGATACCTTATCATGGACTACTTTAAGACCTTCACTAGAAACCGTGAAACCTAAATAGACTAGTTCTGTTTTAAAAAAATTCACACTTACTTATCTTTACCCTTAAATTATGCGCTTAGTCTTTGTAGCACTAACTCTAATTTACGTAGATTGTTCTTCTAATGTATTGGAAAAAGAGTTACTAGGTCGTCCATGTAGGCATGTAGGATATCTCCTAACAAGTCTCCAAACACAATGTTTATCATTCTAGTAAAAGTTATGGGAGCACAACGTAAACAAAACCAAAAGGCCATACGCAAAAATTCATAATGTCCCCTGGCTGTGCTGAAGGCAGTGTATGGGATACTCTCTTGTTCCAACGGAATCTGATGAAGTCCTCCTTTTAGTAGGTCCAAGCTGTGAAATATTTGTTCTGACCTAGTAGAGATAGGATATCATCAGTACATGGTACTGGGAATCGGTCAGGGATTGTTTCTTCATTTTAAACGAAAAAATCGACGCCATATCCGCCAAAGTTCGATCTTTTTTCGGTACTACTATTAACGGAAAATTACAAGGGCTGTTTGATTTCCTAATGACTCCTTCTTTTAGCATTTTACCTACTTCCTCTGTTATCTCATTCTGAAATTTCATAGGAAGTCGGTACGAAGGTACATAGATTACTTTCTGTTTGTCCTTGAGCCTTATTTGATGCTCGATGACATCCGTTTTTCCTAAGGTTCCATCCGTAGTGGAAAAAACATCATGATATTCAGTTAAAAGATTCAAAAATTTCTGCTGAATTTCTTCTTCTTGAATGTCCTTATTGATTTTGTTCTTTATAGATTGCAAAAGGGATTCATCCACAACTGATTGAGCGTGATTTATCTCAGCTATGGTAAGAATGCGATGTTTATAAAAAACTTCCGCATCCAAGATATGTTGATTTTTGTGGATTACTAAAGTGGTATTCAATGATTACAGACTTCGATGTGACATTGTTGTTGTGAACCGACTGTATAAATGGCTTGTGTGACGGATAATCCGTTTGTTTTCAGAGTTTCGGAAAGGATTAACGTTTCAGATCCTGGCAAGGTTTTCTTTACACGCACTAATATGTTCGAAGTTACGTTCGGCTCGAGAGTTTGCGTGCAAGCTGATATTACGGGCGAGTGAGAGTTCTGTTGGGTTGCATGTATTATTTCTTGGTTCATGAGACAAGTGATTGGTTCTTCAATGTAAGTGACTACTCTGTCTGTCTCTTTATTATCTAAAACTGATTTTAGGGTATTAGAAGACTTATAGAAATTTCCTTTGATATACACGCCGTATTTTACAGGTGCTAAGGTAATATTTTGAGTGCCCATAGACGGGTATCCGATAATTACTGCGGGATACATATTAATGTTTTGTACAACGATAAAGGTATCGGAAAACGTGCGCTTACCGACCTTGTACTGAACAAGAGTTACTCCTACCACATTTAATTCATTATTTCCTATGCCTGCGAGTCTTATTCCGGACTTCTCGATAGGGAAGTTTGAAAAGAGTAAATGATGAGTCCTTAAATCCATGATATTACGTGGACTACCAGAATCAAAGAACAAGTGAATGACTTATGGTCCAAATTTACTGCATGTAAGGTTGGTCCGTAACTCGTCTTGACTAATAATTGCATGAATTTGTTGCAAATCTACGGGAACCTGCACAGATTTTTTGGATTCGGCCATGTGTTTCATAGGAAAATCAATTGCCTCACAATGATCTGATAAATGATTAAACTGATTATTTGATACAAAAGATGTTGATATTGATGACCCAACATCGCCCTTCTCCCCCCTTGGAGCGAACAATACGTTGTATTTGCTTTGTTTAAGCACACTTGAAAATTCGCTTGACCTTGCAAGTTCTGGCTAGAACGGCCCAGGACAGAGGTACCTGAAGCACGATTTGTTTGTTTCTGCTGTTGAGCAGCATTGCCGTTTGCTTGTTTCTTTTATAGTACTGAGGACCTTCTTTTTATTTGCACTGGCAACTGGTTGCGTGTTTGTAGGATTCTGCTGTGATTTCCGCGAGTAGCAACGATTATATGAATGAGTGGAACTATTATGTATTGAACAAAAACACGTCCGACAGTCTGAATCATGTGACCTGGTCGTTTACAGTTATAACAAAACCATCCCTGCAACTTGATTATTATTATGTACCACGTTTACTTGTTGTGGCTTATTCTCATTTTTTGCAAAAAACTTGAATGAGCGAAGGATCTAGGTCGTACATTTAGACATGTGTTTTTTGATTTGTTTATACACATCTAATTCCATACTGCTGGGCTGCAATTTTTTGTCAAAACACCGCACTAAAGCTTCAGGCAACATTGAGGTAATACTCGTAAGGTAAATTAGACGGATAAAATCTTTCACGGCGATTCTGGCACTTGTAACCCACCCGGAGTTACTTAAACTAACTTGATATTCATTTAGCCGGTCGGCAATTAGCGCCGCCCGCTCGACAACATTAAGCTGAGTCATGGAGGCTTGGTTAAGGATATTTCTCAATGCCAATACTACATCTAAAGCCTCTTCACCCCCATACACGGCACGTAATCTGATTTTGAACTCGTCCCATGTAGTCGCCTCTTAGAAAGAAACACCCCTTAGATATGCACTTGCGTCTCCTTTAGCAAAGTCTTTGAAGCTTTTGGCCTCCTGTAATTGTACTGCTGGGTCTGTGATGCTTTTTGCATTTAAATGAGCGTCTACAGATGAGATCCATGCCTCAACATTTTGAGGCAGGAACCCATTGACCCGACATTGAAAAGGGACAATTGCTGACCTCGCGCTCACGAGAGTCACCACATTGGGGTTGCCAGCCGGAGTAGTTGCCATGTTCACTTTTACTTTTTTCTTATCACTTCTATTCCTTGCGGTCCTATCAAAATATCTATAAGAGTACACTCGGACACTACGTAAACGCATATGCAATATACTGTATAAATGTGTTTTTTATAGTAATAGGAAAATCCCCCAAAAGATACAAAAAAAATACAGATGAAATTTGATAAAAAATATTATACGGAGAATTCCTGCAAGAAATGATTAGCAACAACGAGAAGAAAAAAAAAAAAATCTGCGGGCGAGAACTTGTAGTTGAAGATTGATTCTGTAATGAAGGAAGATTAAGATGGCGAACAACTTACCCCCAGAATACTGGACGATCAACTCCTGATGAACAACACTTCACTGAGGAAAAAACCTGAATAGATAAAATGGTACTTAGCTCAGGATTATATGCTGAAGGATTGTTGACATGGGATGACGTCACAGTTCCTGTCGTCTTCGCGTCGGAAGTCGTGATGACGTCACGGTCTCCTCTCTGGCTGACGTTGCATGAAGAAGTCCAAGATTGATGACGTCACAGCCTCCTTCCTCGCATTGCTTCCTCTTGCCCTACTCTTTGCGTCCTTGCTAGTGATCGCGCGTTGTTTCCTTTATGTTTCCTTTATGTGTTTTCTTCTTTCTGTTGATGTTCGATGCTGCTCTTGTCCGGTGTTGATTCTCGGAGATAAGTGACAACAGTCACTCAAACGTCGATGTTGATGCTTGTATTCTTCTCGATGAAGGACATATCTTCGTCTTCATAAAATGTTGAGTTGATTGAAGATCCCGTTTCCTCTGTTTAGTATTGATTTTTGTAGGTGGAAGTTGGTTATTGTAGTTCTTCGGTCGGCTGATATGGGTCTTGTTAATCTTATTCTTCGTCTAAAGCTGCCACTAATATTAGTCTCTTCGCTTTTGCGAAAGACTGTTTGTTTCTCCTTACGACTGTCATTCGTAAGTATTTCTGGTTCCTTCCGTCTCCTATGTGGATATCTAGTAGAGTGGTTCTTCTTAAACTAAAGGAGATGATTCAAACAGATAAGTTGAAAAAGGTATAACAACTTTATTCTGTAACTCCATAATAAGAGAGACAGTTCGGTCGGGAGACCGATATGTTTGATCGCTGGTAATGAACTGAACTTTTAGAGCATCACGTCGATAGCGAAACATTAGCTATCTCAGCGATTCATATAAAAACACATCGTAGTCCGCCGGCTCGGAAGTTACAAAGTTTCCGGCGTAGGTTAACAGGTCAACCGCTTCCCATGGAAGTTGTTGTGCAAAGTTATCAGTAATGCAAAACGATGACATATCTAAACAGATTTTAAACCAGGCTACTGCAGACAGCGCATAGCGTAATCTAGATCTGCATTGGTCACGTAGGACCCTCCTAATGCCATGACCTCAGGTCATGGGTTTTTATTTACAGACATGTAATTCGAAAAAAATGTATTTATTACATATATATATATATATATATATATATATATATATATATATATATATATATATATATATATATATATATATAAAACATGGGGAAAACCCCATGTATTCATAAGGTAAGCGTGGACACACGAAACGGAAGGCAGACCCCCACTCCCATTTCATACACAGGCTCTCTCTCTCTCTCTCTCTCCTGGCAATCACCCCATCTCTCTCTCTCTCTCTCCATTCTAACAGGTAATGAAAATGAGAGAGTTGCATCATAACATAACGTTTATTTACAATAATAACCAAGTCGATTAACTAAGTAATCCAGTCTTACAGACTAACTTAAAACAACTCATTGTCAAGTCACCCAAAAGTCCTGGGAACTCTTTTGTCCCCCCGAAATCCAGATCCGTCTGTCAAAGATACAGAACACATCTCGGTAAGTACACACACAAGTTTAAAGACAAAGTTAATAAAATGGAACATCTTACAAGATATCAAACAAGCCACCCCTTTGGCTAAAGTAAAGGTAACACTTACCCATATCCAACCGGGCACTAAACACTGTCACAAAAAACTCCCCCGGCGAACGCCACGGCATCTTTGCCTATGACTCGAAGCCCTCTGTCAAAATCCCTCCCATAGGTTTGGGTATGAACGCTTTTAACAGAAAGAGGCGCACACGCACATACGAATGCACAGTTCGCTAGCGCCTCGCGGTTCTAGCTGACTTCCTGAATTAAGCACTTTTATCTCACGCCATCCCCTAGAAACTCATTGATCAGCTACTCTCAGGTCGTTACTCTGCCCTGTCCTCCACATTCCACAGGTTACAGAGAATGCACGAACAATATATTATTAATCAAAACCCTATGTCTTACATATATATATATATATATATATATATATATATATATATATATATATATATATATATATATATATATATAATATATACACTTTTATGCATAGTTTTTTCTCTAATACAATTAAAGGAGGGGCGTTGCACAGAGAAGACAAAACTACGGTTGCCTCTTTAATAACGGAAGTGGTGAGCATCGCTATTCAGAAGGCCGACCTTGAACGTCCAACAAGAACGGACCTATACTCCCCTCCAGCAGGAGAAGGAATACGCAAGCCAACAGGGACCAGACAGCGCGCCCCAATCCACCGAGAACATCGCGCCCCTTGGAAGACATGAGAAGACCCAGCGTCGGCGAAGGTCAAGTAACATCCTTGCTCAGGTCGCTGAGACCCCGCCCAACACTAATCAGCAGCCGTTAACCAACGTACGTAGACCATTTGGACACACACACACACACACACCACACACCCACACACGCACACGCTCACTCACTCAAATTTAAATCATACACATTTATGTATAAACAGAAATTATCTCTTGTACCTTTATGCATGCTATAAAATATATACATATATTTTTATTCCTGTATTTAGATTTCTATATTCATTTTCCTTCCCGTATGTAATTTTGTAATTTTTATCTAAAACCAACATGTAACATATTTAATTTTAAACATACATTTAAGGAAACTCTAACACATGGCATTGTATTTTGAATATTTATTTAACCACTGTTTAAACTTTCACTTTTATTGTCACAGTATATATGTCCTTATGTTCTTTGTATCCAAAACAACGCCCTTTATTAAGCTGTTAATCCCTAGACTAACCAGCACCCATACCTCAAGGTCATACCTCCCACACGATGAAATAAATAGGCCGAAAGGTCAGATTGTAACTTTGTAAGTCAGTAGTCGCTTGATAATGCCATAAGGCGAAACAGCTGTCGCGACAAAATTCAATAAATGGAAGAAGGAAGTCTGCGTATTTTTCACCAGAAATTTACGAACGAGAATCTGAAAAAACTTCGCCGGTATGAAGATACCTGCAAGAAACTTATTGATGTCACTAAAGCAATTGCTTTTAATGAAGATATATATATATATATATATATATATATATATATATATATATATATATATATATATATATATATATATATATATAATGCAAAACAAATCAATCACTTCACAACAAATAAAAAAAAATATAAACAAGAGAAAAAGTACCAAGCGTTTCACCGCTGGAGTCAACAGTTAAAACTGAAAAAACAAAATTGTTGGATCAAACTGATACAAACTTAAAGTCCTTCCAAACAAAACAGGAAGAACAGGGGTAATTACGATTTGTGCAGGGTATATACTATAAAACCCTTTATTCTAACCTTTGCTTAATAACGCCTAACAAATTCATGATATGTGTGTGAGAAACCTGTTGCAGTTTTTTCTGCTTTACCTTAACTTTTTCTAATGCCTGTGAAATTGATGGCATTTCTAAGTATTTTTCTTATTTGACTTCGTCCACGAGCTTCTTCTGAAACATTTTCATTACTGTGAGTGCTTCTTATGTTCTTTAATTGTCTCTTAGTGTTTTCTCTTCAGTATCGAAGCTCCTGCAGAATTGGAGAGTCTTTAGTTTTTGTTTTGTTTTGTTTATTTGCTTTCTCCTTGTATGATCTTCACTTGTATAGTCTTGGCGCGCAATGCTCAGGTATAGAAAAAGCGCTAAAGTTGCTGATTGTGTTTTAATCCTTTCGTTCGTATGGTGTTTAAAAATCGAGGTGCTCGCATTCGTTCGTCTACTACTTCTTGTGTTGTGTTTCTAGGACTTGATTTCACTCCTAGCTTATACAGATATATATATATATATATATAATATATATATATATATATACTATATTATATATATATATATATATATAGATATATATATAAGTCGGTAGGGGTGGGTAGGTTATATGTTGGAGTGGAGGGGAGGGGGGAAGATCCCAGTCGACTCGAGTGTGTGGGGTTATTATTATTATTATTATTATTATTATTATTATTATTTGTGCTTTTTACATAGTTATTACTTTCCATATTAACGTTAATATCATCATCATCATCATCAGTATCAGTTTTTTTGTATCTTAATTGTTGTTCATTATGAGTCTTCTCGGTTTCATTGTGTTATCTCTCTCTCTCTCTGACTTAGTCTTGGATTATTACTGTTGTCTTTCCTTCCTTCATTCTTTCCTTAAAGTCTAATCATGGTTATTCCATTCGCTCTGGTCGTTATTGGTCGTTTTCACTGGAGCCATTTTTGTTTTTTATTTTATTTATTTATATTTATGAGAAAATAATGCCTAGAAAATAGCCAGCTAAGGATATTAGTATTAGCTGCCTGTCTACTAGGCTGCTCTAATATACAGGCAGCAGCTAAAACTGTGAAAAAGCTTTCAGCTGCTATGCCTTTCATCCATCCATGATTCCGCAGTAAGGCTATGAAAGTCGTATTTAGGCCTATATCTGGCTCCTGTGCTATATATAATATAATCTTTTTTAGGACTTCGCCCTGTCCCCCACATATCTCGCCCAGTTCTTTCTTCGTGGGCGTCACATACTGACAGACATTTCTTCTCATATATGGAGTAGAGATGAGAGAGAGAGAGAGAGAGAGAGAGAGAGAGAGAGAGAGTCCAGCACTAGTACTAACAAAATCTTGCCTTCACAGAAGCCTTTTATGCAAAAAAATAAGGTTGGGAACCACTATACAGACGTAATGTGCGATACCATTTTCAAACTCATTTTTGGAACTTCCATCATCATTCTGTGTTTTTAAAAGCTCTTTTGTGTGTTGACGATGATATATCGTTTGTCTAGTCGCTTATATAATATATATATATATATATATATATATATATATATATATATATATATATTATATATATATATATATATATATATATATATATATATTATTATATATATAATACATCCATCGTATCTAAACCATGGGCGCAGGTTCGAATTCCTGTAGGACTAGATGTCATATATAATTCCGCTTGGGAGTGAATAATAATACGTAATAATTATTATTCCCGAGGTTGAGTCAGTACGGTATTAAATGACATCTGTGCTTTAGTCATGAGTATAAAAATGTCACCAGTGAATAAATAACAACAATTCATTCTTTCCTTTTTCCCATTAGATACTTTTTGTGAGTTTTGGAAAGAGGTAAGAATAGGATATAGTTCTACATTTGGTATTATTTGTTTTAAGTAACTAGGCGTTGCTAAGATCGCTCTTTCTCTCTCTCTCTCTCTCTCCTCTCTCTCTCTCTCTGAGCTTCCTTTTGTATGGGAATTCATATTTGAGGAGTATTAGCCCATATTATGTCGAGTCATCTGCATACCAGTACTAATTATCAATTTGTATACATAGCGTGTTTATATTAGCATGTATATCTTTATGAACGCTCGTTTTATTATGATAATTTTATCTTCGATACTGAAGAACATATTGTTGTATTATGTCATGTATTTCTGCACTATGTTACAAGTCCCTAACCGGGAAAAGACTGACTGGCTTCCAGATTCATACTCGAGCTGCTTCATCTTGCATGGGTGAATTCATTCACTCTTTTCACAGTAATTTGTGTACCTGTGTGGGTGTGTGTGTGTGTGTGTGGTTTGTATGAAGCTTTCTTAAACGTATTTATTAGTAGGGAGTTCATTGCTGTTCAGTATGAATGAATTTTGAGTACGTTTTGGCGCCTGTCACGATTTGAACTGAATCAGCCACTCATATGTATTGAATGCTTTTGGGACATGGCACGTTTGTACTATGCGCATTAATGTGACAATTAGAGGTAACAACTTGTTCGTACATAATGAAAATACTATTTGATAAAACACTTTTTGCTATGTCATATCTTAGTGATATATATATATTTTTTTAAGGTCTGCCATTTTCATGAAGCATGAAATGTTTTAGTGGCGTTCATATAATCACTTTAGCAGACATTTTAGGCGAAAGTAATCTAGTAATAGGTGGGCGGTTTATTTATGTGGGTGGGTTGAAATGATTTTGTTTTTGTTTTTGGGATCATGATTCACACATAAGAGTGATGATAAACAAAAGTGAACAGTAATGAATGAGACTAAACTTTATTTAAAGTATGTGTCTTTTATGATAGTCTCACTTGAACAGCTTTTGATAAGGAATATATAAATGATTCTGGACTGTGCTGCAGCAACCTCTTTCTATAACCTTTTGCTGTACCTCCGAGCATATTCTCTTTCTTCCATCTCACTTTCCAACCTCTCAAACAATTGATTCAATGTGGTTCTTCTTCAACTGCTTTGAGGTTTCCTTTCATCTTGCTGGAAACAGACCAGTGGAGCTGGAAGGTGCCCAAAGAGGTAGAACCTCTTCCCTCCCACCCCCCCCCCCCAACAACCCTCTCCGGCCCCAAGCGTTTCCCAGGCGGGTGTTGGAGAGGGGGTGGGGGGGGGGGGGGTGGGGGGGGGGGGGGGGGGGAGGAGAAGGCGGGTGTTGAGATGGGGGACAAAGGGGTGGCGATGATAGTGTTGGCGTTTTGGTGTGAAATGAAATGGGTAGAGGCGGCGGGTGGGTTATGTGGTTGGGGGGAGGGGATTGATGTTGGTGTTGGGGTAGGAGGGGAGGGGGGGGGGGGTGGGATCCCAGTCCCTCCTTGTAGAGTCATATTATAGGCCTATGACTCGCATGGTGACAGCATTTTATCGCTTACTCGGGGAGTAAGCCTACAAATGATTTTTTTTATTATTAATTATATACAGTGAAATAAATCTTATTTAATATTTTTCTTTGCTTTTTATTTTCACGGTTGATAGGATTAATTGTTGCGTGAAACTATACAGCATACACCCTTACACACACACTCACGCTTATACGCATGCATACACATGTATAACATGCACACACTTACACATGCATACACACCCTGGAACACAGGTATACACACACATGCATATACACACACGCACTTGAACACATGTATACACACTTATACACATGCATACACATACACCCTTGAACACATGCATACACACACATCCTTGAACACATGTATACACACACATACATATGCATACACGCACTTACATACATATGCATACACACTTGAACAAATGCATACACACACATACACTCGCACCCTTGAACACATGTATAAACACAATGCATTCACACACACACACAATTACGCTCATGTATATTCACACATGCATGTACAAACTTATACAAACATGCATTCACACACAACACCTGTGAACACACGTATACACACACAAACATGCATACACACCCTTGAACACGCACGGCCTCATAGTGTCTTTTATTCATTTATCTTTTACCATGTCTTATTTTTTTCAGTTAGACGAATATTTGGATATAACAATTAGAGAGAGAGAGAGAGAGAGAGAGAGAGAGAGACCGACCTTACAGACCTTACATCTTGTTCGGGTTGCCCCAGGTCCCTCAGTGTGAGGCACCTCTAATGTCTACCAGAGAGTTGCTAGTACATCTTCCGGTATATTTTGCATCTTCCAATCTTGGATGGTCTGGGATGCAGCTTAGATATTTGTCGAGCTTATTCTTAAACACATCTACGCTCACTCCTGATATATTCCTCAGATGAGCTGGCAACGCATTGAATAGACGCTGCATTATCGATGCTGGTGCGTAGTGGATTAATGTCCTGTGTGCTTTCCTTATTTTTCCTGGTATAGTTTTGGGCACTATTAATCTACCTCTGCTTGCTCTTTCTGATATTTTTAGCTCCATGATGTTTTTGGCTATTCCTTCTATCTGTTTCCATGCCTGAATTATCATGTAGCGTTCTCTTCTCCTTTCTAGACTATATAATTTTAAGGATTGTAGTCTTTTCCAGTAGTCAAGATTCTTAACTTCTTCTATTCTAGCTGTAAAGGACCTTTATACAATCTCTATTTGTGCAATATCCTTTTGATAGTGTGGGTACCATATCATATTGCAATATTCAAGTGGACTACGAACATATGTTTTATAAAGCATAATCATGTGTTCAGCTTTTCTTGTTTTGAAGTGCCGTAACAACATTCCCATTTTTGCTTTACATTTTGCCAATAGAATTCCTATTTGACCATGCATTAACATGTTTCCTATTCATCATCACACCAAGGTCTTTAACTGCTTCCTTATTTGTGATTGTCTCATTATTAGGTCCCCTATATGCATATAGCTTTCCTTCTCTATCTCCATAATTTATTGATTCAAATTTATCAAATACCATCCTATTTACCTCTGCCCAATCATATACTTTGTTAAGGTCTCTTTGTAGCACGTTCCTATCTTCATCACAAGTAATTTGTCTACTTATTCTTGTGTCATCTGCGAAACTACTCACTACCGAGTCCTTAACATTACTGTCTATGTCTGCAATCATAATAACAAACAGTAATGCAGCTAGCACTGTACCTTGTGGCACACTGGATATTACCTTAGCTTCAGCCAATTTCTCTTCGTTTGCAATAACTATCTGTTTTCTGTTGTGTAAAAATTCTTTTAACCATCTTCCTACTTTATCCACTATATTATGTTTTCTAATTTCTTCGCTAATATATTATGATCTAGCTTGTCAAAGCTTTTGCAAAGTCTAGTAAACCACATCTGTTTCATTTCCGCTTTTCATATTTTTGTATATGTTCTCACGGTGGACTAACAGTTGGGCTTGTGAACTTTTTCCAGGTACGAAGCCATGTTGCCCTATATTGAACAAATTATTTTTCATTAAATGTTTCATAATATTTTTCTTCATTACCCTTTCATACACTTTCATAATTCATAATATGTGATGTTAGACTCACAGGCCTATAATTACTTGCCTCTAGTCTTGATCCACTTTTCAAAGTAGGGGTAATATATGCTAATTTGTGCTCATCATAAATCTTGCCTGTATCTACACTTTGTCTTAATAATATTGCAAGTGGCTTTGCGATAGAATGAACTACGTTCTTTAACAAAATAGCAGGGACACCATAAGGCCCTGCTGCAGCTCCATTTTTAATTTCATTAATAGCCTGCACAATATCAGCTTCATTAATATCTATGTCTGCTAAATATTCACTATTTTCATCCCTTACTTTTATATCATTATCTTCATTATCAATTCTAGGGGTGAATTCTCTCTTATATCGTTCTGCCAATATGTTGCATATTTCCTTTTTTTTTCATTTGTTAATCTCCCTTCAATTCTTAGAGGGCCTATTTCTATTCTTCTTTTATTCATCTTTTTCGCATACGAGTACAATAGTTTGGGGTTTTGCTTGATATTTACTATGGTTTTTTCTTCCAAGTCCCGTTTTTGAATTCTTTTGATGTATACTCTTTTGTTCTGCATTTTCTATCTTACTTTTTAGTCCCATCACTTTCATTGCATTTTTTTTCTTTTGCAAGACCTTTTTTCCACTTTCTGATTTTCTGGAACAAGATCCTTCTGTCTCTTGGTATGCGTGTCTGATGTTTACTTTTCTTCTTCGGTACATATTTATCCACTATTTTCTCTAATATTTTATATAATATCTCCATATTTACCTTTATATCATCACTTACGAAAATGTTATCCCAATCTTTGTTTAATTCTTCATTTATTTCTGACCTCTCTCTCTCTCTCCCTCTCTCCGTACATGTAAAATTACCAGCTCGTGTTGTCTGAAACCACATACGAATTAATGATTGTTTTAAAACAACTTTATTAGGCTACTATGGCCATACTATTCTCTCTCTCTCTCTCTCTCTCTCTCTCTCTCTCTCTCTCATGTTATGAATTTGGTCACAAAAGTAGATTATGTGAACAAAACCCCAAACTACTAGGATCTTGGCCAGGAAGATGGATCCGACAGAAGAACTTCTCTTAGATTCAGTGATATGTTTTAACGGTAGTCCATATTAATGTCCAATCCTTGTTGAGTCATAAACTTGAAATAGAACTTATGTTAAACGAACAAAACATTGATATTCTATGTGTTAGCGAAACATGGTTATACACTAATAAAAGAGAAGCGTTTATAAATATTCCCTTGTATAATCTCTACCGTCAGGATCAAGGTCGGGGTGGAGGGGTAGAGGGGTATGTATATTTGTCAGAAACTATTTGAAAGTTACCGAAATGAATTTAACGATCGAAAACTGTGAGGGTGTAGAAGACAAGTGGATCTCGATCCAATATCGCAAGTTTCCTTCTGTTATTGTAGGATGCGTAGCTATATCGCCATCCCAAAGTACCGGCAACCTCTTTTGATTATATCTCCGATATTTTTAAAGAAATTATTTTACGAAATAAGCATATATTTATTTATGGGGATTTCAATGATGATCTGCTAAAGACCGAGAATAAAATGTATAAACTAATTAAAAAACAAAAATTCGATCAGATAGTAAACAAACCTACTAGAATTACTCCTACATCAGCGTCTTTAATTGATCTCGTAATAACAAATGCTAAATATATGATAACAAATATTGATATTATACCAAGCTTGGTGGCAGATCACGAGACAATCTTAACTCATTTGGTACAAATTTCTACAGGCTTAACACACCTTATCAAGACTCGACATGCTATGCAAGCACTTGCTTATTAAGATGACGGCCATATGAGTTATTTCGTAAGACAAGGATTGTCTCAACAGCAACCTTATTACGCCCATCTTGGACTCTCGGTCAATAACATAAATTTTCGACATTTGAATGGTTTAAGAGTCCTCGCTAGTGACATAGAAAACTGAAAAGAAAGACTTTTGGGAAAACACAGGGGAAGTGTTTATAAGAATTTTTCCCACCTCGGTCAGTCAGCTGCCAGTTTAGAAAACTTAAGCCCTTTTGGGTCTGCTTCAAAGCTGGTAACCGACTGACTGTATACCTCCTGCTGGGGCATTACCCCTCCGGGGGCACTAATGCTGACCCCAAGGGAGTCCTTTATTTGTCAATTTCCAGTTTTCAAATTTACAAAGTTTATAAACATGATTTGGGGTTTTCTGTACTTCAACTTTACTTAATGACGAGCAAAAGTCTTTAACTTTTCAGGTTTATAGATTAATGTTTAATCTTTACAGAACTGCTCTAGTTCTCACTTTGTACACAGTACTGAAAAAATGAAAGCAGTCTCCTTTCTCAAGCATTAACATAAGACGAAACTCCTAACCAAACCATATAACAAAACATGTACTCCTCCAAATTTACGACAAAACCTCTGGAATTAACTTCAGAATATTGTGACAAAATACAGTATCTTTATATCCCACGAATTACTTGAGTTTCATACCGTACCAATCTAAGATACAAATGTCTATTATCAAGTACAAGTGAATACTCGTAAATTTGTAGATTACGTGTGTTCATATTAAAAATTCGAAGTCTGGAGCAAATGGCAGAAAATCCTGGCTTGTGTGTAGTTCGTGTTCTTAGTAAGAATGCAAATGTGAAAATAGTAAGAGTGAGATACGTAATGTCTGTGTGTGTGTATGTGTGTGTGTGTGTGTGTGTGTTCAGAAAAGAAATTCAAATGTTCTTAGAACTCTCCAGTAGAAAATGATGCTTTTCAACTTGTGAGGTATACAAGGCCACCTAGGAAAATTATATAATGATTCTTCAGAGAGCTTTGGAATGTCAAAAAAATTGTCTAGTGTTGCTTCACTAAGAGAGAGAGAGAGAGAGAGAGAGGAATCCTTCTAGCAAAAGCATGAGGACTTCATCATAACATTGAAAAGTAGAAAGCTCTTGCTTCCAAGTGTTCAGGTGATCAGGACTACCTCCCCAGTGAAAACAGAATGCCACCCTGGAGCCTGCAAGTTGTGTTGTAAATATAGGAGTAGTCTATTTAACAGTTAACAGGTGACTGGAGAAATGCCCTTGAATGTGTAGTGTGCGAATTTAAGTTCATATGAAGAGAGGTCCAGTCAGAATAGAATGAAAAGGTGAGAGGAAGTATAAGAACAATATCTTGGTTATTTATATTATTTTACAAATTTATCCTGTTTCTGTTGCTAATAACTTTGCAAATTATATTGGCACTTACGTTGGCCACTGGGGAAAACTGCATAGCTATGAGTCTCCAAATTCAAAGTTTATCTAACCTAGACTGCAGTGTCCATATTGTGTACCATGACTGAGGAAATATTGTACATTGATATAATTTTCTTGATTTTTTTGCTGCGCTGAGAAATAACAAAGGTAATAATTACCTCTAAAGCTAAGATTTGAGAACTGATAAAAAAGTTGAAATACAGAAGTCCTTGTAACAAATCAATACTATTTGGTATTACAATAATTTTCCCATTATTCAAACTTTAAATCAATACAGTTTGGTATAGCAGTAATTTTTTCATTTTCAATTATTTAAATTTTAAAGTTGAATCTTTAACAACAACATTTAACTGATCAAATCACATAAATCTAAAAAGAATCTCCATACGTTAAGACACTGTAGCACATGTTTTTCTAAAATCTACAAAAACCTATCATTACGAAACAATAAGCACAAATCACTCAAACTACTCATGTTAAAGCCAAAGGAAAGCAAAGATGTACCCAATGCTTCAGTTCCTAAGCTGAAACACAACTTTCTGGCAATATTTCGCTTTTGACAACTGTTCGAAATTCTTTGGTGCCTGAAATGCCTCTTAGTAAATTATGTGGCTACTTGTTGATATGGCCTCATTGTGAGTCATTCTTACGGAATGTCTAATACTTGCAACCATAATCCCTAAGTAATGATATCAATGAACCAAACAGTTAATATTCTAATTCCCGATAAGTCCACAAAAGAAATGAATTTCCATTTCAGTGCTCCAATGAAAATATTATTGTCTAGATCCCAAGATGATTTCAATCTTCCCCAAAAGTCTATCAATCAATGTCACATTTAGACGAATAAATGTATATTTGTACATATACCAAAAACATTCTACTGAAACTTGAAGAGCACATTCGAAGAGACCCCTGTTAACAATGCCTAACCTTATTGAACGTAAACGTAACTCTTTTGAGTTCGAGTTTGCTACTGTTCACTCACCTAGAATGGAGTTTTCATGAGAATCCCAATTATGCTCAAATAGCACATGCAATGTAAATTAATATATTACTGTTAATAAGTAATTTCAAATTCTCTTTAAAGTAATGCTCGGAATTTGAGTTGACTTTTCAAATCATTCATCTACATTACATTTGACAACAATACTGCTCTGAAAGCAGCACCACATGCAACAGTGTCTTGAAATATGCCATGATAATGATGTTCTTGATAAGATACTCAACAGTAGTTACAGTATTAACCTCTAATTGATGTATGTTTTATGTTAAGCAAGAAGCATAGTTGTCATGGCATGGTTTGTACAAAAATCAGAGATTCGCTGAATCACTTGAAAAGAATAAGTTCTTTATGCCTTAACAAACATTTAAATGGTTCAGGTTGGATACCTCTCCTGTATTAAAAAAAGTGTCATAACCTAAAAGTTAAAGTACAAGTACCAGTGGTTACATAATACTGCAATAAAGCAAGACCTCAACACAATTACAAAATTAATTCCAAAGGAACTCTTGATATAAATCAACAAAGAGAACAAAGCTATGGATTAAAGCTACGAGGAACATATTATAAAAAAAAAGCTTAATTCCATGTCCCTACTATGGAAGCAACTAGTTGAAGAATATCTATTAGATTTACTAAAGATAAATAACAGAAAAATACGCATTTCAGTATAAAATATTACCTAATTTATAAGTTAATACCTCATAGGCTCTACTACCTGTTGTCAAGAAGATGTTCCGTAAATCAGCGAAACCTCGTATTCCTTCAACTGATGAACTTCATGCTACTTATCATTTATGAATGAACTGAAAATAAAAGCTTAACCTGCTATTAATCTCACGTGACCTTCGTATCCGGGCAAGTATGGATTGAACAATGACCTACTGGACACTGCAAATCAAAACTGAAAGTTGATGAACAAATTATCCTTAACCATACGTGATTTTCGGTATGAAATAGTGAAAATGTAGCCATGACTATCTAATAGTTGATATTACGTTATGATGGAACTGACGTTTATCTGATATTAAATCAAAATTATGTACTTGAATATTACGTACCGTGTTATGTACTAAGCTACAGTAATTGGCAGCTGATGTTAACACTGCTTAGAAATTCAAGCGAAGGCTTTATATTTCAAGTCATATCTGTATCAAACTTATAAGACATCTAAATAAAATATATGCTATGTATACTGAACAAAGTGATTTTTTATCCCTAATATTGAACTTGGGGATCTTCTGCAAATAATAATGTATCCTGAAAAAGGCCAGGTAGCTGATACCGAATAATAAAATTAAATCAAGCTACTTATGTTTGATAAGAAACTAATATGATATTCAAAGCAAAACAAGGCTGTGTGTCCTGAAACCTACAGATATTACTGATAGCTAATAGTAATTTTAAATTGGCAAGAAACTGAAATAAAGCTATCTTGAAATACACTGTAATCTTTAGATTATGAATCTTATGTAGAAAGGACCATGAATTATGTTGTATGCTGAGGTACCACATAACTAATGTTACATTGGTAGGAAATTCAACGTCACAATAAACATGCCAAAACAATGATCTGCCTAACAGCTGATAGATAAATTCAAATGGAGAATAACCTACGAAAAATAATGAATGAACTAACAGCAGATATTAGAGTGATAAGTAACCTTAGCAAGCCAACTACGGATCCTGAAACATGCTGAACATGAACTTATAAAAAATCTAGGTAAATGCTTAAGAGTTAAGATTAAGATTGAGATGATTTGACCTTTTAAGTACCCCCCCCCCAAATAAAGTCTATAACACATCAAAAGAAAGCTAAGCTACCTGATATGTGTACATTAAACTTAGAAGAAATTAAACGTGGAAAATATCCTGAAGTATTAAACAAGTAGCAGGTTTCAATAATAAAACATCTCCTGGATAACAGTGAACTGCCTCTTATGAAAAAAAAAAAAAAACCTTCTGAAGATGATACTACTTAGAATTAAAAGCAGCAAAGCTGAGCTCGACTCGACCCTGTTAAACAACACAAGCTCGTGACTATAAATTTTACAGCACTAGCATAGTTTAAGGAGTAATTTTTTTTCTTTTGTGCTGTGCGATCCTGTCTTGTAGGTTCCTCATTTATATGATTTTTTTTAACAAATTGTCTCTCACCCGACTTTTTTTCTTCATAGGAGACTTCTTCGATGTCATACTCTGTGTTCTTGTTCCTTTTTCAGCAGCAGATATTTTGGCTGACTCTCCTTCCAATAATTTCTACAAGTTTGTAGTATTTCTGATTTGTAGAAATTCCGTGGAGTTGTGTATGATCTCTTGCCTGCTTTAGACACCATCAGAATACTTCAAAGAATTTGTTTCACACAGATGCCCTGTAGCAATGAGCCTGCAAAAGAAACAAATCTCTGTAGAAAGCAAAACTTATTTGAATATGAATGAAAAATGTTTTAAACCTTTCCCTAATGAGTTCAATAAGTACAGTTTTATGTATAAGATATGGTTCCCATACGTTACTTCCTTGACTTCAATGCAGTGTAGTGTGGAAAGTGACACCAGTTAAAACAGGGATATCTGTACAAACTATATCGTAAAATTAATAAACTTAATGTCAGATAACGAATAAACGTCTACTATAACACGACGCAAAAGGCGGCCTGAAAGTCATCTGTATGAGATTGCCTCTGTAGTGCTACAAAGTCTAGGTAAACAACTACTTTTACAACGCGGCATACTTTTGAAATGTAGTGTTGTTTAACGCTTCAGATTTTGCCACACTACTAAAGGTATAATCAGTCGTGGTTCTTTAATACAATTACCGTATTCAATGAGTCATTAAAATGAAATTGACAAGCAGGTCCTTCCAGGTCATCTAAAGCTTTCTGCTGTATAAAGTTTAAATAACAAAATCAAACAGGCATACTACGTACTGTGGATTTACTATCCCAAATCGCCGTATTGTTATGTTAAACGAAAACGTTACTTCGAAAGTCAGTTGATTGAAAAAGTCTGAGAAATAATTTTAGATTGCCTAAGAATTGTACAAATAACAGTAAACACAGGCTTTTGGGGGTTCCTAACAAAAACTGGTTATTGCATTAATTTTTTTTCTAAATTAGTCATATTAGACCATTAAAGGAAATCTGCAACTTTATATTTAGTGTTCGTGAAATCTGAGAAAATCAGCATTTGGCTGAATTCATGAAAAGTAGCTTATATTATTTCCATCTATCCATGAAGGCTTGGAGGTCCTATGCAACAGATGTATGTGCATAATTATATGCAATCTCTAAGTTTTATAATAGACATTGTCCTCCGTTTTGCTAAAAACTAGACGAGTGAAAAAATAATTATAGTATAAGTTTGTATACCGATATTTTCTGATACATTAAGCCATATGCTTTTTGGCATTAGTGGGGTAAAAAAAAACAAGTAATACGCCCTACCTTACCATTCAGGAATAATTGATATTGGCGTAGAAAGGTTAAACTTGAAGCTGTTTCGTCGTGGACTAGAAGTGACCTGCAGTCACCCACAAAATGCCAAGAGACCTGAAAAGCAGAGATTCATTACAAGTCCAGTCTTTGTTAAATTTAAACAAAGGTATTAGCAAAGTACTAGAGCATTTTGAGGCTGAAAACATCGAAAAATAACCCATCAAGTCTGTGCAAATGAATTGAGAGACTTGGACCCAGGTACTGTGATAGCTCCAGTTTTTTAGCATTACCACACAGTAAAAAAGTTCCATTAAATCAAACTGGAAACTTCCAGTTCCCTTCTCATCCCAAGCAACACTGGACATCTCCAGTTCCTTCCTCCCCTTCATAAGCCACCCATAAAAGTTTCACCTTCTTTCCTACCCTTCCTAAAGCGTTCTAGGAAATTCAACTTTCTTCCTCCCCTACCTAAACAACTCAGGAGGCGAATTCTCGATCCTTCCTTCCCTTCCTATACAGTTAAAAGGGTCCTTGAACCTCTCTAGAACTCAACTCTGTTACATATCTAGGCAAAGAGTGCTGCGATGCTTTCTTGCATACGAGACGCTGGGATGTCTTTAGCAACTATGGTCAAATCATCTGGTTTATCAGGTAACGAATGACACCACCACGTTGACCAGCGATTCAATTGTTACCTCAATAAACAGTGGACCTCCTATTAAAGTCCACATACAAGCGGAGTAGTACCTCGTTATGTGTTATATTGTGGACAAATAAGCTAAGAAGTCTCCGTAGGGTTTTTTTAAAACAAATTTTCGATTTTTTTTTTTTTTTTTTTTTTTTTTTTTATTACTGGCCATCTTCGCCTCGCCAGTACTGACACTTACTCAGTCACTTACTAGTAGTTAAAACCTTCAGAAAAGCGCTCTCTCTCTCTCTCTCTCTCTCTCCTCTCTCTCTCTCTCTCCTTCCAACTTTTCACTTCACGACCATGTTTTCAGTTTTTCACACCATATTTTTAACTTATTGTAATCACGAGATTTTTTCATTTCAAATCATCTATTGTTACTACGGGCTGCCTTGTGAGCAAGAGCCCGTGTGTTGGCGTAATTCCAGCTCAGACCAAAAACACTGTCAGACTTGTAGGCTGAATAAATATCAGACAAACCTGGCATTTAATATACATAAATCAAGTTATGAATTGAATGAGGTTTATAAGAATGTAATTCTGTGCAAATGTT
>NC_087205.1:98089650-98146024 GCF_015104395.2 Macrobrachium nipponense | reverse complement strand
GCAACCTTCGAGTTGATCTAACGTAAGAACCTGTACATTCAGGGCATAATAAATTTACATATGACGTTGGATCTCAAGAAGGGCTGAAGGCGATCTTTGAAATTAAAAACGGAACCTATGGTACAAGGAATGTTTGATATTAATTTGACCTTGAGACACGGAATTTCTTGTTCAATGATTTGTTTGTTTTAAATTGGATATGAATTTCAGATCAGAAATATGAGGAAACCGTAGCATAAAATAACCTTTTTGGAACATCAAAATTAGGAGATAAAGGCTGAAAAAAACTCGAAAGTATCTGGTTGACAATTTTCAAAACTAAGTCTTGTGGAAAAGAATTGGACTTAAAAAACTCAGCAAAATGAAATCTCATCATCAAAAATTTTCCAAGAAGATGAATACTTAAGAGCCTTATTTATCAATGTGTGGATGGTATTTAATTTAAAAGAATGTTGACAGGAGCTATAAAAATGATTAGTAAGTCATGTATAGGTCCGTTTTCTGTAGACTGACGTGGCAAATTCTGAGTTACTTCTAGTGATTCTCAAATCTAAATAAGGTAGAGTACCTTCTTTTTCAACCTCTACTGTAAACTTGATATTCTGGTGAGCGTTATTAATAAATTCTAAAATTGAGGAACATTGCCAAGGATGCTGGAATAACGCGAAGGTATCATCAACGTATCTACGGTAAAAAGCGGGTCTAAAATTAGAACTACAACCATTTAAAAACTTCGACTCCAAGTCTGACATAAAAAAGTTAGCAAAGATAGGGCCTAAAGGAGACCCCATGGCGACTCCATCGACCTGCGAATAGAGCCGATTGTTAAAAATGAACATAGAATCTTGCACAGCAAGATCAAGTAATTGTTTAAAAGTAGCCCGATTAAAACCATAAAAAATAGTATCATCATTGGAAAAAATTTTGTTTAAAATAATGTTAATGGTTTCATTGAGTGGAACATTTGTGAAAGGAGATTCCACATCAAAACTAGCCATAAAAGAGGAGCCAGTCACAAACAGCTGTTGATAGGTAGTTTCATTTATTATATTATCATTTTTTATTTTTTCAAGAGTCTGTTAATTTTATCCTCTCTTTTGTATATATCTAAAAACGTACTTGAATTTAAGAACTAGTTGGACACCATTTTTTAGATCGTCAGATCTGAAAATACTATTGAAGTTAAAGGAACAAGAAGACATAATTTTGTGTAAACCAGATAAGGGCAAGGGGGTAGTTATTATGAATAAGACTGATTATACACAAAAAATGAAAACTATTCCCTCCGACAATTCTAAGTTTGTTTCCCACGGTGAACCCACTTTTTTAGATATATGCAAAAGAGAGGATAAAATTAACAGATTTTTGAGAAAAATAAAAATAAAAATAAAAAATGATAATATCATAAATTAAACGACCTATCAACAGCTGTTTGTGACTGGCTCCTCATTCAGCATTCTTTATGGTTTACCGAAAATGCACAAGCCTGAACTACCTCTGAGATCAATCATGGCTGCTTACAATAGTCCATCTTTTTCCATCTCAAAATTTCTGGCAGGACTTTTATCCGAATTTTGTAACGGTGAATTTTCTTTAAAAAATGGATATGAATTACAACAATTAATTTCTAGACAGGATGGAGACTATTTTATGGCTAGTTTTGATGTGGAATCTCTTTTCACAAATGTTCCACTCAATGAAACCATTAACATTATTTAAAAAAAAAAAATTTCCAATGATGATACTATTTTTTATGGTTTTAATCGGGCTACTTTTAAACAATTACTTGATCTTGCTGTGCAAGATTCTATGTTCATTTTTAACAATCGGCTCTATTCGCAGGTCGATGGAGCCGCCATGGGGTCTCCTTTAGGCCCTATCTTTGCTAACTTTTTTATGTCAGACTTGGAGTCGAAGTTTTTAAATGGTTGTAGTTCTAATTTTAGACCCGCTTTTTACCGTAGATACGTTGATGATACCTTCGCGTTATTCCAGCATCCTTGGCAATGTTCCTCAATTTTAGAATTTATTAATAACGCTCACCAGAATATCAAGTTTACAGTAGAGGTTGAAAAAGAAGGTACTCTACCTTATTTAGATTTGAGAATCACTAGAAGTAACTCAGAATTTGCCACGTCAGTCTACAGAAAACGGACCTATACATGACTTACTAATCATTTTTATAGTTCCTGTCAACATTCTTTTAAATTAAATACCATTCACACATTGGTAATTAGGGCTCTTAAGTATTCATCTTCTTGGAAAATTTTTGAAGATGAGATTTCATTTTGCTGAGTTTTTTAAGACCAATTCTTTTCCACAAGACTTAGTTTTGAAAATTGTCAACCAGATACTTTCGAGTTTTTTTCAGCCTTTATCTCCTAATTTTGATGTTCCAAAAAGGTTATTTTATGCTACGGTTCCTCATATTTCTGATCTGAAATTCATATCCAATTTAAAACAAATCATTGAACAAGAAATTCCGTGTCTCAAGGTCAAAGTAATATCAAACAATCCTTGTACCATAGGTTCATTTTTTTTATTTCAAAGATCGCCTTCAGCCCTTCATGAGATCCAACGTCATATATAAATTTACATGCCCTGAATGTACAGGTTCTTACGTTGGATCAACTCGAAGGTTGCTGAGGGTTCGATATTGCAGTCATTTAGGTTTTAGTTTCCGAACAGGACAAAGAATAAAACAACCTGAATTTTCTAATATCAGGAACCATGCTTTTAATTGCAAAATTGAGCTCCAGAAAGAACAGTTCACAATAATAGATCATGTCAAACATCCTGATCACTTAACTACCCTCGAGTCATTATACATTAAGAAACTTGTTCATTCGTTAAATGGTAATAATTCTTCAGCCACTCTATACCTGGCATAGTTAACGTCGTCACCTGCCTTTGACGACAGGTCATTCCATCTTCTCTCCTCATGGACGGTTAGTGTTTTGGGTGTTCTCTCTCTTTTTACTGTTTTTACTTTGTACTTTTTTTTGTGGTTAATTTGAAGACTATTTTAATTCATGTGAGTTCTGTTTGTGTTTCATGGCTTTATATGTTATTTATTTGTCTTATTGCTCTTTGCAGACTGATGATGCACAGATGTTTCATGTGCGAAACGTTTCATTATAATAAACTTCATCCTTTTACAACTCGTATCATGGACACCCTCTGAAGATTCGTAAATAATTTCTCCACTGAACGACTATATATATATATACATATATATATATATATATATATATATCTATATATATATATATATATATATATATATATATATATAGGTATATATATATATATGTGTGTATGTATTAGTTTGTATTTACTGTTCGATTTGTTTTATGAGGATGTTAGTAAGACAATTCATTCATTGTAATTTATTGATTCCATTGTAATTTATTGAAAAATTTACCCTTTCAATTTTCAGCCTGATGATTCGTTTATACCGCGAAAGCTCGTATAATAAAGAATGTTTCTGGTCTTGGCAATATTATTTATCATTTTAATATATATATATATATATATATATATATATATATATATATATCATATATATATATATATATATATATATATTGTTAAAGATTTTAAGCCAGAACCAAGGACAGTTAAGATTTCTTATAACAAGATTCATTCATCCTTGTCTATATGCAAGTTGCCCCTTTGAACTGAAAGCCTCCATTCTCTAGAAAGCTATCTTTGATCCCTTTGGCTGTCCTGAATTTACACACCCCCCAACAATGAAAATCTGGATTGGGGAGGAGCTTACCAGGAGAAATTTCTAAAGGAGCAGGGGCCCAGCAGTTCGCCCTCGGAAGCTCTCAGAGCGAGGAGAGCTCAGAAGCTCCTGTTACCTTGCCCTTCAGACACCACTTCACTACTTACTGATCTCCCAGCCTCCTCTGGAGAAATCCCAAGTATTTTTACATTTCCATAGTGCACAGAAATATCAGCAGATAACAAGACTACCAAGCCCAGGATTTCCATGTACTGTGAGAGTAAATTCTAGTTCAGCCAGGGGATTGTTTTGCCTTTTGTCTGTATTTCATTTCCATTCTTCCAAGGTGATTTTCCCCCCTCCTTTGTTTAGCTTCTCACTCCCCCAATCTTGATTCAAGGCTGTGATTACTCCCCTTGTGATACTAGTAAACATCCCCTAGTTAATTCAAGCAATGTAATAGTTCCTTCTGTGAACTCCCAGTCATTTTCATCCCCTCTGAGCGGTTTGTAAATTTGTTGATTGAAAGAAAGTAGCATGTAACCCTCGTCCACGTGTTCCTTCGCCTCAGTAATTATCTTAGGATACAATCTCTTTGCAGACATACAGCGTGCCTGATTGTGCAAGAAATTGGGAACCCTTTGGAGTAAGCCTTGCATTTTCAATAACCTGTTTGCACAAAAATCTGAACTCTGTGTCTGGTTTCCCCAGCCACATGCTTCTGGTGGATCGAGAATCAACCACCTTTTTAGTTCCTGGACCTATGTAAATTAATGTAAATATAGTGCATTTAAAACTAAAGTCCACCTCTTATATAAATTCCTCCTTCCTCAGTAATATTGGCCTTCTGCTATAGTTTTTTCTCTTTTCTTTGTTTGATCTCTCATTCCTCCATTCAAGGCCAATTTTTTTAGTGTTAGATTACCTTTTTTAGGAGTGAACAAGCAGTTCTGATCAATATGTATATATTTACGTATGTACAATCTGCCTCTTCCCCCAGCGCTTTCAAAACCAAGGCATAGGGTAGTCATTTCCTGTCTCTCCCTCATATGATTTTGGGGGTTTATGCAAATCGTTAGTACAGTGAGGCAGGTCATAAGTAAAATGAGCAGCTAGAGTAACCCTTAGAGGGCTTAACCTTAAGACCTTTTCTCCTGGAACCTTTTACTGGTTGTATGTCTGTTTCCAGAATGATACCTGACAACAGGGGGAAATGCTACGACGACCTCTTTCGGCCTCACTCCTTGTTTACTCACCCCAGTAAACAGACGCGTTCACTGCTGCTCCGCAGGCCTCTTTGTTTCCATTTACACTGGCTAGAAGTCTGCTTCGATCATCAAACTCAGTTACATGCACATCCAAACTAAGGTATGTCCAGAAGTTGCAAATTCAACCAGCCCTTGTTTCTCTCAGACAAACTCTTCGCTGATTTTTTTCAATTTTCAAATTTCCCTTTTCTCCTTGTGGACTTGTTTGGTGTCCACCTAGCACGCACGTTTTCCCCCTTGTGACTTGTTGAAAGATATATGAAGAAATTCAAATAAAGATTAGAATTCTCATAACATGTGCAGTGTGATAGGATTTGATGATAAATTCCCTCCATTGCAAGGTAAATTACCCACGTGAGAGAAAGCTTTGTACGATTAGCGTAACCCTGTAATTCTCTTCCAGATTTCCCTGCTGCCCTGAGTCCCGTGCATCCATTCACTGTGCCAAGATACAGCCACATTTGCATTCATTATGTTAGCAGCCAGTCTATGTTCCAGCAAACTAGAACTCTGATAATGTAACTTAACACAGCATCTGTTTGAACTTTGTGTGGGTCATAACAGCCGTCCAGTTTGGAGTTGTACTGTAAATTCTTGTAAATAAATTATCTTAACGTAATCTGACTGGTTTTGCAAGGCAGCCTTCCATGGTATTTTGAAGCTCCGTGACACTAGTTTAATTTTCTCTGTCAAATCCGCTGTATGTGTGCAAGTTGTAATGTGTTATACCAAATACTGTGGGGTTCATATGTACTGTGAGAAATTCAGGTAGCGAAAACATTTAAGACTCTTTTCGGGAAATAATTGAGCCAAGTAAGTGAGTACTTTGGTTATTAAGGAGCTTTCAAGAATCTGTTTGATTCCCCTTTTCAGTCTAGTAAATCCCCAGAAGCTCTCTGCATAGATTTTTCTTTAAATATATATTTGTACCCATACATAACTGCAGATTTGTTTCCCCATTTCAAGACTCATACTGCCATGAGTATTTTCAATAATGATAATAATAATAATGATAATAATGAACACTGGCTAAAATATTGTATGGCCCCTTACATCATGAGTAGCAGAACAACTCCAGCATTGTATCACAATCCACCAGGTGCTCAATGGATGACCACAGGGAGAACATCCTTGACAGAGAGAAAAGAACAAAGGAAATATCGTAAGTAACTACAGCCCTATCACCTGCATGCTAATAATCTGGGAGTTACTAAGAGACATCATCAGTAAAAGGCTATATAACTACCTAGAGGATACAAACACCATTGTCCACTTAAAGAAAGGCTGCAGAAGGAAGTGTAGAGGTACAAAAGACCAGCACCTGATTGACAAAATGGTAATGAAGACTAGTAAGAGAAAGGAAACCAACCTAAGCATGGCATGGATTGACTATATGAAAGCGTTCGACATGATACCGCACATATGGCTAATAGTAAGCTTGAAAATATATGGGGAAGAGGAAAATACCATTAGCTTCCTAAAAAATACAATGCACAACTGGAATACAGTACTTACAGCTCTAGGAAGAGACTATCAGAGATTAACATCAGAAGAGGGAGCTTTCCAGGCAACTCCCTGTCCCCACTACTCTTTGTAGTAGCCATGTACCATGAAAAGTGAACGTAAGTCTAATTTAAGCCCAGTAATGTAACTCTTATACTCAAGTTTTGTTTACGTTTTGCCACTAAACGGAGGTTTGGGCTGTTCTTTCTTTCCCCCACCGCTGGGTGTTTTGCTTGTTACTGGTAACATACCCATGGGGGATAATTTTCTCTTATTTTCATATTTTTGAATCGTTGGGTGATACAGCGAAGGTTTAGTAAATGGAATTTTCTCCTCTACAAGGGGTCCCCCCCCCCCCCTCGTCTGTTTGAGCGAGAGGTCTGCTGCATGTTCAAGCCTTGCCATTGTCTGCCCTTTGGACTGCCTTTTGGCAGGTATATCATATATATATATATATATATATATATATATATATATATATATATATATATATTATATATATATGAAGCATCACAACTGGACTTCCTGTGGGTGTTCTGTGGCAAGACAATATTCAACGATTCATGCCTGTATTGTATGAGGGCACTCTCATAATTTATTGCAAGTTTTGATCTCAACGTTCACCTCTGTAGCAGCCTTCTTCAGACCTCTTCGCTGTTGTGGAGCGTTACAATGCCCGTAGGGAGACTTACCTCCGGTAAGCGTAAATTTTATATAAAAGATTTTTAGCGTGAATATGGACGCTGTTGTGCCACTGACGCTACAGGGACTGTTGATGGTATTCAACAGAGTCAACTTAAACTGTGATCTATGACGGACGTAGAGAGACTTATCTCCAGTAAGCGCACATAAACAGTATCTTATCGACGTGTAATGCTCAGGTGTATTAGAGGCTTCGAGTTACTCATGGTAATCGGCAGAATCCTCCTCAAGATATAGTCTACAGTTTTGGATTTATGTATAAGCATGTTAGCTAAAGATTTGTGTTATTACTGTAAATTAGGTTTAGGAATTTGGTTGTTGTAAATAGAATTAAGGATTATTTTTCTTATCTTTGCCTTCTACTGTGGTATGTTTGTGTTTTTCGCCACCATGAGTTTGTAGTTTTCTTCCTCCCTCTGTGACTTTCCCTCCTCCTATTGGTATATGTGTTAGTGTAGGAGAATGGGGAATGCTTAAGTTGTGCTGTAGCTGAATGCGGTTTCTAGACCCAACTGAGCTGAAAAACTGTGAAGTCACCTTATAAGGTACTTAAAAATACTGAAGGGAAGTCAATTCATACACCTTTGAAATGTTTAAATTTATTATTTATTGCAAATGTGTCAAGTGCATGACACAGGGCTCTTCCTCTTCAATAATCAGCTTCTCCTCCATACCTGGATGGGAAATACAGAAATTGCACGTTAGTGGTGAAGCCTAAGAATTAACTTTAATTACATAGGTAAGAATAATATGGCAAGAAGCACTTATACATAGGAATATGCAAACTGTTGTACCTTACTGTAGTATATTAAATGCCAGGTATGTCTGATATTTATTCAGTCTACGAGTCTGGCATGTTTTTGGTCTGAGCTGGAATTACGCCAACACGGGCTCTTGCTCACTAGGCAGCCCGTATGTAACAATAAATGATTTGAAATGAAAAAATTCTCGTGATTACTAAGTTAAAAATAATGGTGTGAAAAACTGAAAACATGGTCGTGAAGTGAAAAGTTGGAAGTGAGGAGAGAGAGAGAGAGAGAGAGAGAGAGAGAGAGAGAGAGAGAGAGAGAGAGAGAGAGAGAGCGCTTTTCTGAAGGTTTTAACTACTAGTGAGTGACTGAGTGAGTGTCAGTACTGGCGAGTCGAAGATGGCCAGTAATAAAAAAAAAAAAAAAAAAAAAAAAAAATAGAAAATTTTTTTAAAGCCCTACGGAGACTTCTTAGCTTATTTGTCCACAATATAACAACATAACGAGGTACTACTCCGCTGTAATGTGGACTTAATAGGAGGTCCACTGGTTTATTGAGGTAACAATTGAATGGTGGCCAAAGTGGTGGTGTCATTCGTTACCTGATAAACCAGATGTTGACCATAGTTGCTAAAAAGACATCCCAGCGTCTCGAATGCAAGAAAGCATCACAGCACTGCCTCCTGCACGCCCCCAGTATCCATCAAATTGGCTAAAAGGGATATGCCATATTAATTCACCCTTAATATTGTGGTTGCCCCTACAACCTTACCCCCTAATTACAAAGTTTTCAGTTAAGTTCATTTATCTTCGTTTTCAATTAATTCTGTGTAAGCTTTGCACAGCACACTGTACTGTACTGTAGTGTGCACACTAAGCAAACCTGATTCGTCCACCAAAGGCAGCAAGCATAGATAGATACTTCACTCTTTGCCTAAGATATGTAACAGAGTTGAGTTATAGAGAGATTCAAGGACCCTTTTAACTGTATAGGAAGGGAAGGGAAGGACCGAGAATTCGCCTCCTGAGTTATTTAGGAAGGGGAGGAAGAAAGTTGAATTTCCTAGAACGCTTTAGGAAGGGTAGGAAAGAAGTGAAACTTTTATGGGTGGCTTATGAAGGGGAGGAAGGAACTGGAGATGTCCAGTGTTGTTTGGGATGAGAAGGGAATTGGAAGTTTCCAGTTCGATTTAATGGAACTTTACTGTGTGGTAATGCTAAAAACTGGAGCTATCCACAGTACCTGGGTCCAAGTCTCTCAATTCATTTGCACAGACTTGATGGGTTATTTTTCGATGTTTTCAGCTTCAAAATGCTCTAGTACTTTGCTAATACCTTTGTTAAATTTAACAAAGACTGGACTTGTAATGAATCTCTGCTTTTCAGGTCTCTTGGCATTTTGTGGGTGACTGCAAGGTCACTTCTAGTCCACGACGAAACAGCTTCAAGTTTAACCTTTCTACGCCAATATCAATTATTCCTGAATGGTAAGGTAGGGCGTATTTCTTGTTTTTTTTTTTTTTTTTTTACCCCACTAATGCCAAAAAGCATATGGCTTAATGTATTACAGAAAATACCGGTATACAAACTAATACTATAATTATTTTTTTCACTCGTCTAGTTTTTAGCAAAACGGAGGACAATGTCTATGATAAAGCTTAGAGATTGCATATAATTATGCACATACATTTGTTGCATAAGACCTCCAAGCCTTCATGGATAGATGGAAATAATATAAGCTACTTTTCATGAATTCAGCCAAATGCTGATTTTCTCAGATTTCACGAATACTAAATATAAAGTTGCAGATTTCCTTTATGGGTCTAATGACTAATTTAGAAAAAAATTAATGCAATAACCAGTTTTGTTAGGAACCCCCAAAAGCCTGTGTTACTGTTATTTATACAATTCTTAGGCATCTAAATTATTTCTCAGACTTTTTCAATCAACTGACTTTCGAAGTAACGTTTTCGTTTAACATAACAATACGGCAATTTTGGATAGTAAATCCACGGTACGTAGTATGCCTGTTTGATTTTGTTATTTAAACTACATATACAATAGAAAGCTTTAGATGACCTGGAAGGACCTGCTTGTCAATTTCATTTTAATGACTCATTGAATACGGTAATTGTATTAAAGAACCACGACTGATTATACCTTTAGTAAGTGTGGCAAAATCTGGAAAGCGTTTTAAACACACTACATATCAAAAGTATGCCGCGTTGTAAAAGGAGTTGTTTACCTAGACTTTGTAGCACTACAGAGGCGATCTCTTACAGATGACTTTCAGGCTACCTTTTGCGTCGTGTTATAGTAGACGTTTATTCGTTATCTGACATTAAGTATATTAATTTTACGATATAGTTTGTACAGATATCCCTGTTTTAACTGGTGTCACTTTCCACACTACACTGCATTGAAGTCAAGGAAGTACGTATGGGAACCATATCTTATACAAAACTGTATCTTACTGAACTCATTAGGGAAAGGTTTAAACATTTTCATTTCATATTCAAATAAGTTTTGCTTTCTACAGAGATTTGTTTTCTTTGCAGGCTCATTGCTACAGGGCTTCTGTTTGAAACAAATTCTTTGAAGTATTCTGATGGTGTCTAAAGCAGGCAAGAGTTCATACACAACTCCACGGAATTTCTACAAATCAGAAATACTGCAAACTTGTAGAAATTATTGGAAGGAGAGTCAGCCAAAATATCTGCTGCTGAAAAAGGAACAAGAACACAGAGTATGACATCGAAGAACTCTCCTATGAAGAAAAAAAGTCGGGCGAGAGACAATTTGTTAAAAAAATCATATAAATGAGGAACCTACAAGACAGGATCACACACCACAAAAGAAAAAATACTCCTTAAACTATGCTAGTGCTGTAAAATTTATAGTCACGAGCTTGTGTTGTTTTATCAGGGTCGAGTCGAGCTCAGCTTTGCTGCTTTTAATTTCTAAGTAGCATCTTCAGAAGTTTTTTTTTTTTTTTTTTTTTTCATAAGAGGCAGTTCACTGTTGTCCAGGAGATGTTTTATTATTGAAACCTGCTACTTGTTTAATATTTCAGGATATGTTTTCCACGTTAATTTTTTCTAAGTTTAATCTACACATATCAGGTAGCTTAGCTTTCTTCAGGATGTATAGACTTTATTGTACCTAAAGGTCATATCATCTCAATCTTAACTCTTAAGCATTTACCTAGATTTTTTATAAGTTCATGTTCAGCATGTTTCAGGATCCGTAGTTGGCTTGCTAATGTTACTTATCACTCTAATATCTGCTGTTAGTTCATTCATTATTTTTCGTAGGTTATTCTCCATTTGAATTTATCTATCAGCTGTTAGGCAGATCATTGTTTTGGCATGTTTATTGTGACGTTGAATTTCCTACCAATGTAACATTAGTTATGTGGTACCTCAGCATACAACATAATTCATGGTCCTTTCTACATAAGATTCATAATCTAAAGTTACAGTGTATTTTCAAGATAGCTTTATTTTCAGTTTCTTGCCAATTTAAAAATTACTATTAGCTATCAGTAATATTCTGTAGGTTTTCAGGAACACACAGCTTTGTTTTGCTTTTGATATTATATTAGTTTCTTATCAAACTTAAGTAGCTTGATTTAATTTTATTATTCGGTATCAGCTACCTGGCATTTTTCAGGGTACATTATTATTTGCAGAAGATCCTTAAGTTCAATATTAGGGATAAAAAATCACTTTGTTTCAGTATACATAGCATATATTTTATTTAGATGTCTTATAAGTTTGATACAGATATGACTTGAAATATAAAGCCTTCGCTTGAATTTCTAAGCAGTGTTAACATCAGCTGCCAATTACTGTAGCTTAGTACATAACACGGTACGTAATATTCAAGTACATAATTTTGATTTAATATCAGATAAACGTCAGTTCCATCATAGCGTAATATCAACTATTAGATAGTCATGGCTACATTTTCACTATTTCATACCGAAAATCACGTATGGTTAAGGATAATTTGTTCATCAACTTTCAGTTTTGATTTGCAGTGTCCAGTAGGTCATTGTTCAATCCATACTTGCCCGGATACGAAGGTCACGTGAGATTAATAGCAGGTTAAGCTTTTATTTTCAGTTCATTCATAAATGATAACTAGCATGAAGTTCATCAGTTGAAGGAATACGAGGTTTCGCTGATTTACGGAACATCTTCTTGACAACAGGTAGTAGAGCCTACGAGGTATTAACCTTATAAACTTGGGTAATATTTTATTACTGAAATGCGTATTTTTCGTTATTTATCTTTAGTAAATCTAATAGATATTCTTCAACTAGTTGCTTTCATAGTAGGGACATGGAATTAAGCTTTTTTTATATGTTCCTCGTAGCTTTAATCCATAGCTTGTCTCTTTGTTGTGGTTACATAATACTGCTTTATTGCAGTATTATGTAACCACTGGTACTTGTACTTTAACTTTTAGGTTATGAATTTTTTTTTAATACAGGAGAGGTATCCAACCTGAAGCATTTAAATGTTTGTTAAGGCATAAAGAACTTATTCTTTTCAAGTGATTCAACGAATCACTGATTTTTGTACAAACCATGCCATGACAACTATGCTTCTTGCTTAACATTAAACATACATCAATTAGAGGTTAATACTGTAACTACTGATGAGTATCTTATCAAGGACATCATTATCATGGCATATTTCAAGACACTGTTGCATGTGGTGCTGCTTTCAGAGCAGTATTGTTGTCAAATGTAATGTAGATGAATGATTTGAAAAGTCAACTCAAATTCCAAGCATTACTTTAAAGAGAATTTGAAATTACTTATTAACAGTAATATATTAATTTACATTGCATGTGTTATTTGAGCATACTTGGGATTCTCGTGAAAACTCCATTCTAGGCGAATGAACAGTAAGCAAACTCGAACTCAAAAAGAGTTACGTTCAATAAGGTTAGGCATTGTTAACAGGGGTCTCTCTCTTCGAATGTGCTCTTCAAGTTTCAGTAGAATGTTTTTGGTATATGTACTAATATACATTTATTCGTCTAAATGTGATATTGATTGATAGACTTTTGGGGAAGATTGAAATCATCTTGGGATCTAGACAATAATATTTTCATTGGAGCACTGAAATGGAAATTAATTTCTTTTGTGGACTTATCGGGAATTAGAATATTAACTGTTTGGTTCATTGATATCATTACTTAGGGATTACGGTTGCAAGTATTAGACATTCCGTAAGAATGACTCACAATGAGGCCATATCAACAAGTAGCCACATAAATTACTAAGAGGCATTTCAGGCACCAAAGAATTTCGAACAGTTGTCAAAAGCGAAATATTGCAAGAAAGTTGTGTTTCAGCTTAGGAACTGAAGCACTGGGTATATCTTTGCTTTCCTTTGGCTTTAACATGAGTAGTTTGAGTAATTTGTGCTTATTGTTTCGTAATGATAGGTTTTTGTAGATTTTAGAAAAAACATGTGCTACAGTGTCTTAACGTATGGAGATTTTTTTTTAGATTTATGTGATTTGATCAGTTAAATGTTGTTGTTAAAGATTCAACTTTAAAATTTGAATAATTGAAAATGAAAAAATTACTGCTATACCAAACTGTATTGATTTAAAGTTTGAATAATGGGAAAATTATTGTAATACCAAATAGTATTGATTTGTTACAAGGACTTCTGTATTTCAACTTTTTTATCAGTTCTCAAATCTTAGCTTTAGAGGTAATTATTACCTTTGTTATTTCTCAGGCTATGCCACAGAAGAACTGCTATAGTAGATTCACATCAACCATGCATTCCATGTCTAGGCCCGTTCCTTACGACGCTCCTGATTGGCTGCTGTTGATAAGCCAGTCACAGACCTGAAAACTCTCAGTCTCTCGAGAGAGTTCGCAAAATCAGGATGTATGTTCCACCTCTCTTTTAGAGATACGTAATTCAAAAGTATCCCTCAGGAGAGGTGGAACATACATCCAGCCAATGTGAACTCTCGAGAGAGACTGAGGAGAGGTTCCAGCCCTGTGACTGGCTTATCAACAGCCAATCAGGTGCGTCGTAAGGGACTGGCCTAGACATCAAATGCACGGTTGATGTGAATCTACTGTAATGTATGTACATATGCGTGCATTCACACAAGTATATTATGAATATGTAATACACAAATCGATAAACGCTCCTTTAACTAAGGGTCTAGGTATGTGGTGTATTATCTTACACCTTTCAATAACAGCACATAACAGTACGACAGGAAGCCAATAGATTTACCTATAAGTAAACATCGTCTCTCAGGGATAGACATTTTTGGAAAAAGCACCGTGAACCTGGGTCTCTCTATTGTTCTAACCTTAGGTATTAACCTAAAACGAAGAGCAAGATAATAAACGATTATTAATAATTAATATATTCTCTACAACAGATCTATTATGAATGTGATAGCAAGCTATATTATACAATGATATGCGCATAACTCAGTGATCATCTATTCGTATCCATTTGCAAGCAATGACAACAGCTGAAACTGCCTCGAAATGAGGCTAATTTACCAAAGTACCAGTGAGAGAGAGAGAGAGAGAGAGAGAGAGAGAGAGAGAGAGAGAGAGAGAGAGAGAGAGTCAACTTCCCTGGTACAAATTGTTCTATCGTTCGTAACAAAAATGAAATACGTAGTCTTATTAAGGATTACTTTCATTATGACTTCACTTGCAAATCCTTCTGGTATGTGAAAGCATATGGGAAGGTATTCTACGTATATCATATCAAATATATAATGTGGAAATGTAATGGGGAGAGAGAGAGACAGAGAGAGAGAGAGAGACTGACGTTAGCGCTCATGGCTCCGTCAAACTGCGTAGGTACCATCCAAAATGGGTAGACCTCGGCGAGGTAATCCTTAATCCACTGGGATCCCCATTCGTAACATACTCATTGCTGAAACCATATATTTATCTATGATTTTATTTAATGGAATGTTAGAAACAATACTGATAATTATGTCTGTACATTTTGAATAGCGTAACTAAAAATAAATGAAAAAACTATATGAATGATAATCATAGCAGTTTCCAAGGACAGACTTCCGATGTCTTTGGTTCATTTCCTGTAACGCGTCGACAGAACACTGACGATCATCTATATGAGTACAAAAGCTTACGAATTGAGATACGTGATGTATATACTAGTACATCATTTTTATAGCAGGCAGGATATTTACAGTAGGATGGTTGGTAAGTAGGCAAGAATATTAGTCACAGGTTGGTGACGAAATCCCTGAGATGCTGAAATCATCTAGGGTCTGAACTAACCAGCATTACTTGCTGGAAGTTACGTGTCATCTGCGTCCGGTCGTTTCTCTCTCTCTCTCTCTCTCTCTCTCTCTCCCCGTGTGTGTGTGTGTGTGTGTGTGTGTGTGTGTGTTTGGTGTCTGCTGATTTTTATTTCGAATAAAGATGGGGAAGGGAGGGAATTGTATCTTCCATATTGACACCATTCATACATATTAAAAATTAAGCTACCTAAAAAGTCTAGCACATAAGTTGAGCACTTTATTCCATTGCACTTATCAAGAGGGCCGTAATAAGGATTTTACCTTATTCCAACACTTGCATTCTACACAGCTGTGTTCACGAGGACCTATACTACTCGACCAGTGACACTAGTGATTAAATGAAGGTAAGGGCAATTAAACTAAGCCTGAAAATTTTGGAAACTAGTAAATCCTATACTAGCTTTTATAGTTACCATATCTAATTTTCATAGTTCATACATTACTTTTAGTTTTTAACTTAAGAGACAAAAGCAGTATGGCTAGGTATTACTAGCACTGCCTAGATTTAAATGTTAATGTAATAATCCAAAGAATTTTTTTGAAATCTCTAGCACGATACCCCTAGTTTCTTGTACAGATTCTAATCAGTTTCTCCATAGGTCTAGACTTATTTTTGGCTTAATGGATATTAAGACCAATTCCCTTAAATCATTATAAAGTTAATATGGGATGTTAGTACTTGAACTGAGTGTTTATAACTAACTCCTCAGCTCGTGTTTAATGGTACTGATGATAGATATTTTGCACTCTTCATTATATAAAACTAAAGGTCAACATAAACTAAAGCCTTCGAGAGATTTTAAGTTGAAGGAATAAGTACTCAAAACAGAATTTGCTGGTTAGACAGGAATAGTACCAGATATTAAAGTATAAAAATCCTAAGTTTTTCTTTCAACCTTATGTGAAACGTGATACTTACAGCTCGCAGTTTCTTATGCTGAGATCAAAGGCCGTTTTAACAGTCAAACAGCAATCTCTCAGAAGCACCAGCACTGTTGAGAGAGAACAGAAATTCAAACATGACTACACTGGAAGATAAGGACAACCTTCAGTAAAAAGTAGAAAAAAAAAGTTTCATAATCACATTCTTTCCAAACTAAAAGTTATGACATTTTGTTTCAAATATTGTTTTAAAGTAATACCATTTCAAATATTGTTTTAAAACAAACTGCCTTTTCCAAGCACTTTTTTTTCAAGCATGACAATCAATGAAAACCAAAATGCATTCACTAATTTATTAAAAAAAACATCAGTAAATATAAAATTATTCAAAATACTATGCACCTAACGGGATACCAAGCAATACTGGTTTTATTACTATAAAAAAATTAATGTACAGTAATTATTGGTAACTATTTACATTTTTCAGCGCAAATAATAAACTGCTCAATTTCCAAAGGACCCACTCTCCATATGTTACACAAGTGAAGCAATTTGTGCCTCAAGGACAGAGTCTAGTAAAAGCAATGAAAGTAGATCAGTTGTAAGGATACATAATCAAATCTGTCAACACTAGACAAAAGAGCGTTGAGAAGAGAGACAAATTCCAAGTGCTGGTAGAAAATCTCTGGAAGAATGCAACAAGAAGCAATGTTCTTTAAAACTGGTCAGAATTCCCAAGTTCCTGGAGTGGTTGTTTAACCTCTGTCTCGAGTAGTATTCGTATTTAATCAAGCTTTCACGTTGAGTACACTATTTACTGAAAGGAAAAATCTTCCTTCAAACAATTCTTCAAAAATATAAAACTTCCTGTTCAGTATAAAAATGCTGAATATTACGTTCAGTAACTCGGATCGGATTCAACTTGAAAAACCTCTACATATTTAGTTTACACAAAAATTTCCAAGTACCATTCTTGAAACACTAAGGACCTTTGGAAATATAGTTTAAATCATTACTAATGCAGTCATTTTAACATTCATATCTACCCTTATATTGCGCAGTAAAAATCATTACTTTCAATACGAAAGCATTTAAATTTAAACCCTCAATTGGTTCAATCATGTCAAGTTCATACCTTTCACAGAAGTAAAATATTTCTACAAGACTTCGAGCATTCCCGAAAGCTTTAGATCTCCAATTTAGACTCTGTACTTTTAAACAACAAAGTGATCCTCCCGTCATAACCTGAAAGACGACGGGAATTTTCACTCATCAGGGACAGTGCGGTGCTGACCTAGAAGTTACAATAATAAAGAAAACATTGGGAAAACTTTATCCCTCTGGTGTCCAAGTACACTTGAAACGTGAAATGCTGCACCATTAACCTATCAACCATCTAACTGCCTCTTGAAATATATGACTTTGATCCAGTTTTGGAATCTCAACAAACCGAACGAAACATGTCGAAGAACTTAGTCAGAAATTTCTGCTTAAAAGGTTTTATGGGCAATTTCCAACAATCCTTTACCGTGAATTCCTCCGTCAATATAATTCACTTAGACTGAAAATCTGATAATATCAATGATGACCTTTGTGATTAAACCAAGTTGTGTTCTTTCTATAGAAGCAACTATGGAGTAGAACGGAGTGCAAAATACGTCAGTGTCACTCTACACAATTATTATATACGTTCCCAGTTCATGATTTTCACCTTTTTTTTCCAGAATTAAACTTATTCTCGCCTTACTCGAAATAATGATAGTGTCTCCTCCTGTCTAAAATGACGCCAGATAAAAGAACCCTACAAATAACAACAGATGAAGCTGGAGAGCAACACTGCAATATTGTGATTGTCACTCCAACTTGTCCGCTGAAGTACAACACCCCATTTATGTGCCAACTGACTTAAAAGCCAGCGACAATCAGCATTCTGTGACGAACTTAAAGCTTCATTGACGAGTTATCCGAATAACCAGCAACATATAAAAACATAATGATGAGTTATAGAGAGTAACAACCTCAGTTTGGGACGCAACCAGTGACCCTATATCATTCCTCTGAGCTGTGAGTTGTTCGCAAAGATAGGCCTGATGCTCTTTGCAATCATGATTGGTTACCTACACTCAAATGTGGAGCAAAGTCTCATTTTTCTCTAACGATCGAAGCCTTCAGGAATGAATCCCCGCGTGTTTTTGCTACTCGCCCACTCTGTCAGTAAATCAAATATTTCTCTCACACTGTCAATTTTAGTACTACGTATTCAACGCCATTTACATAGTATTTCCAATTTTTACTGTCTAGTAATAAACCCTGCTTTAAAAATGATTCAAATGCCTAGTCAGGTATGCATAAACAAGGACAAAACCTACAGGCCTTACAAGCAGTTACCAAAAGGTTCCTATAGTATTCCAGCTAAAAACTCCAAAATCCGGTGGCATAAGCCACCAGCAACGCACTATCAAAACAGTTTCCAGGAAAACAGGAATTCTGAAATAAAGAGTAAAACTATGACGAAGAGTTATATGCGTATAAGTTTCTGAACCGACTGGAAACACTTTTCTGTAATTCATTCCCCCTCGATTGTCTTGCACGTATCAACACAAAGCAGTGGACAGTCATGTTTAACCTTCTAGTGCAGGAAAGTTTCACAGTATTTTTCACGTTCAATGTTTTACTGCAATAATATCTGTCAAATTTCCCATTGCTCATTACTATTAGCAATACATAAAAAGCTCAAATGATTCCAGAGTCCACAGCGTCATATTTTTAACCTACCATGGAATAAAGTTCTCCCTTAATGATGTCAGCTATATTATACCTATTAGGAACCTATAACTCACAACAGATATAGCCACAGGACTACTACTTTTTCCATTTACCCTCGATCGCTCAGTAGTGGTATTGAGATCCTGTAGGAGTCCTTTAGTAGTAATGGCCTTTACCTCCGGCCTACCAAGCGACGAAAGGGCACCTTGATTCACAAGGAACAACAGAATTACCTTCATAAACCAGTCTATATCCTATCTAGTGCATTTTGCATGAAAGCACCTCAACCTCCTCACTTCCATAAACAGGTATCAAAGACAAATCAGAAACATAGTATGAATAACTACATGAAATATCATTAGTACGACAGACCTGCTGGTGTTCAGAAGGAAATCTGGGTTTACATAAAGGTTCCCGACCTCTGTCTTTGCATATTAAAGATAGACACTTCTGGTCAAAAAGTTCAGACCAGTCCTGTGTAAGTCTGTTAGCCTATACCTAACTCACTATTCATACATTTACATATTAAAATATGCATAGTGAATCTAGCAACGTTAATGTTTACTGCAAAAATGACTTATGGTTTTTTGACAGAATGGATGCATTTTTGCACTCTGTCTCCAACCTTGATAGATAGACGTGAGTTTTTTTTCCTTTACTTTTTAATTAAATTAAAAAAATGATAAACTTACTGAGTACAATTGCCGACTCTCGTTGTATTTGGGGATGAAGTAGTTAATGGTTCCTCCTCCTCCTCCTCCTCCTCCTCCTCCTCCTCCTCCTCCTCCTCAGTCGTTTTGGTTCAAACAAAAGCCGTTAAAAGTCGTTTCAGTACATCCATAAAGGCGACTTCATATCAAACAGTTCGTCTCCATAAAAGCAATTTACGAGTGTTGCCATAGAAGATGCCGTCTTTGCGTCATACTGATAGACACTTACCCGACGCAAATGAAAAAATTTACCTCTTTCAGCCAAATAGAAGTTTATTCTATAATATGTATTTCAGATCTCGAGCTCGTTTTGAAATTCTCTTAATTATTCGTTAATCACCGATTTGAACGGAACTCAATTTCGTCATCATTCATATAACAAAAGCTACCTCTGATATACCGCGTTGATTTCGCAATTATAAATCTCAAAAGTGTCACCGATTTACTTATTGGTTTCTTGATTTACTTATTTACTTACTGATTATCGATACCAACTGACTACAAAACAAGATACTACATCAGCTCTTTTTAGCTTTGCAAATGGTTCCTAAAGGTAGACTGATTCTTTCACAAAATGAATTTGCAATATTAGACAGCTTATACACCATTTCCACTTTGTTTTGGGACATTCTCTCTCTCTCTCTCTCTCTCTCTGTGTTAAGGGACTGGGTTTACAAATTTATTCCAATCCTCTATTTGGATTTGGCGGCAGTCATCGATTCAATGACGTTTTTCTGTCTTATTCAGTAATCGAATGACTTGAATGATCTAATAATAATAATAATAATAATAATAATAATAATAATAATAATAATAATAATAATAATAATAATAATAAATGAATTATATCAACTGTCTTCGGGGATGTACTGAAACGACACGGCTGGATTCGAAATGGCGCTGAAGTATAAAAGCTCGTCTGTAACAAAAAATTGACAATAATCACATATAATAATAAAATGAGATGTTTGATGCAAATAACTAAAGATGGGCATGAAACTAAAAACGAATGGTGCCACTTAACCCCTCAGGTAATATTATGATCTTTGGGACAATAGGATACACTTAGTATATGTATATAAACTGATTAGAACACGCAATTTTACCCAAAATGCATGTATGTGTATTAGCCAATTATTCTTTACAATCAATTCCAACACCTATATGCTTTGCTTACACTAAAATATCGCCAAAATTAGTTAGCTAGTCTTATTGCCTTAATACAAGCGAGTTCTGTAACACCTATATTTAATGGTACTGGGAGCTATAAATGAATTGAAAAAAACTCGCCAGAGTCCATCTGTATCTGCAATGAATGTCTCTTCAAAACCTGTAGGTCCCCAGTTGATGGCTTTCATTGTCTGAAGTCAACTTAACACTCAGGCCCCTATCCGAAATGGTACTGTTCCTTCCAGCAGAAAATGAATCACTAATTTAATTCGCCAGTTATTTGCCATCATACCGCCCTTGAAGAAGGGCGCCTATAGGTAACCCAAGGTTAAGCTCACACATAAGCTCACACAACACACAGCCCTACAGTGCCAGACTGTCACTGTAGATATGTCCTTAGTAACCGTTCGTCATCAGTCAACGAAACCAAGATGAGCAGATATCAGCATTCTATAATTGAATGATTAATGGCTACTAAAACTGGCGCCACATATCATTCTATAAGGAACTTGTGAAATACATAGTTCTAAGATTTTCACTATTAGGAATTTGTACTTGACGGTTTGAAGTCTTTTGTATTATAGTGGACAGAGTTTCTGAAGGATTGACCCACTTCCATAATCGAGCCTAATCATGACTGGAATGTTTAGCTAACTATGCATGAACGATTACTGGAATATTGAACTCCACATTTTAAAAAGGCCTTATTATAAGCTGTCTGCATCTGTTAAAATCACAGCTGATTGCTGTTACGAAATGCACTAGTACGAATAATTAAACCATTTTTGACTGATATACAAGTAATAGAAACGTACAACAAATTCATTTCCTTATAAGAACACCCATACCTGACTTGCAGTTAATGGAGATGAATAAAATCCAGATTTACCTATATGACAATGTACTACTACAGGGAAACTATAAATATTAATTTGCATATATGTCATAAACAAGGGCAAGAGCCACTCCTTTTTAACTGCCCACAGCACATTTCCACAACATTGTTCGTGGTAACTGCTTTACTGAAATATCAATCGTAAAATACACCACAAGTTCACCACCTAAAACTATAAATAAAATCTTCAATGGCGCCAAACATAAGAAAATTCTTCCTAAATAAATAACATCTCAGTTGCCACAGAAGGAACTTCAGATCACAGCATAGATCCAAGATGGAGGAGGGACACTTAATTCACTTAACCACTGATTGCCAAATCTTAAAAAAATGCAAAGGTTTGATGACTGATTCCAACAAATAGCTCACATTACCTGGGCAGCCTCAATTGTACTTTGGTTCAAAATAATTATGTTTAAGTCAAGGAATCCTCCCCTGTAAGGAATTTCTATTAAGCAGATGAAATTCTTACCAAATATTTAAAAAAGGTACCAACTCACAGGCCAGGCTGCAGTTTTGAAAGTTAAATCACAAAACTGCAACACAATTAACATTGTAAGTTGATGTCTTGTATTGCAAGTTAATGTCATAAATTATAAGTTAATGGCTTGTATTGCAACTTGATGTCGTGTATTGCAAGTTAATGCCCTGTATTGAGAGTCGATGACTTGTATTGCAAGTTAATGTCGTGTATTGAGAGTTGATGTCTTGTATTGCGAGTTATTGTCTTGTATTGCAAGTTAATGTCTTGTATTGCAAATTAGTGTCTTGTATTGCAAGTTAATGTCGTGTATTGCGAGTTGATGTCTTGTATTGCAAGTTGATGTCACGTATTAGAAGATAATGTCATGGATTACAAGTTATTCTCGTGTATTGCAAGTTAATATCATATTGCAAGTTACTGTTGTAGTGTATTGCAAGTTAATGTCGTGTATTGCAATTTGATGTCTTGTGTTGCAAGTTGATGTCTTGTTTTGCAAGTTAATGTCATGTATTGTAAGTTAATGTCGTGCATTGCGAGTTAATGTCGTGAACTGCAAGTTAATGTCCAATAACCACATTTACTTAACCTAATCTAAGAGTGACCTTAGTTATTGTATCACACCAGAATGCCTTAGATTTTCAGCAGTTGTTTACGTGACTCTAAACCTTTTTAATCTCTCTATTTGAACACTTGGCACCAACTCTGCCAATTACGAAATTAAATACAGCACCGAAACCAAATATACCTTTGGTGCCCAGAGTCACATTACGATGTAAATAGCACCAGAATTATTAATTTTTTTTTTTTTTTTTTCAAAACGTTTAAGGTTTGGCGGCAGCCGTTAACTCTGACAAGTCGACCTCGTCTCAAGCAAGACAAGACATTAACTTGTAATATACCTATAAAGACTCTACTCACTAGACGTAACTATGACGGTGAACTTTATCGGAAACTAGTCTTAAGTTAAGTAGCGCCAGATTTGTCCTTATGCGATAATTAATATCAAATTTTCCTTCATATAACGACACGTAAAATATCCACAATACCATTTATATTTCCCCAAATTTTGACAAACCAAAAAGTGCCCTATGAATTGTTCCCTGTGTTTTAACACACACACACACACACACACATACAGAGAGAGAGAGAGAGAGAGACCTTACCTTACCTTACAGACCTTACAGTTCGTTCGGGTTGCCCCAGGTCCCTCAGTGTGAGGCACCTCTAATGTCTACCAGAGAGTTGCTAGTACATCTTCCGGTATATTTTGCATCTTCCAATCTTGGATGGTCTGGGATGCAGTTTAGATATTTGTCGAGCTTATTCTTAACCCTTCTTCACGGACGTGGGGTATATTTTTCCCCACCGTATTTTCTTTTATCCTGGCTGAGTGGTCCGGCCACTTAGCAAGCATAACAGCTATGTAGCTTCAGTTTCCTGTCAGGTCTATTGGAGGGAGGTAGTGTCTCTGTGATCAATCACTTGTGGGGGTGTGTGGGGGGGAGTGTGTTTAGGGTTTGGGTATATTGTACCCCAGAGCAGTGTTAACACACTAATAGGTGTGGAAATATTTTACCCCAGTGCAGTGATAAACTATTAAAACATGGGGGTATATTTTGCCCCAGTGCAGTGTTGATGTGTTTTTAATGTTTTTAGTTCTTTGTGTATTTTCATGCTTTTATCTTTTCAGGCATTGAATATTCTCTTTTCAGAGCTATCAGTGACTAGATACTACAGACTCATAATAAACTGTGAAAGATGGATAGAAAAAAGAAAGTTTGTTATTCTCAGGCAGAATTAGAAGAAATAATGAACAAGACAGACTTCACAGATGTGACTTCAATATTTGAAAGTGATGATGAAGGTGAGATTGATCATGTTGAATATGAGGTGGAAGATGACTCAGATATGGACAAAGATTATGAAGAACCACCTAGCAGTGATGATGATAGTGAGGAGTTTATGGACGAACAGGGTTTTCAAAGTAGGGCACGAAAGAGAAAACGAACTACATCGACACCTCGCAAGCCACGTGTTGCCAGCCAAATAGACGTCTGGCCTCACCCTCCCTCCACTCCCCCCCCAACCCATGGATGACTCTCTACCATCCCCCTCCCTAGCCTCAATGCACCACTCTGTCCACCGCCCAGTCTCTCCTACCCCTGGTACCTCTACTGTTATCCCTGCTGTAAGTAGGGTGAGTAAGAGGCGCCGTGGTAATGCTGCTCGAGGAGGTGCTACACTAGCTGTGTCCTATGCTGACCCTGCTGTGCCTCCTGCTCCCTCTGCTGTGCCTCCTGCTCCCTCTGCTGACCCTGCTGTGCCTCCTGCTCCCTCTGCTGACCCTGCTGTGCCTCCTGCTCCCTCTGCTGACCCTGCTGTGCCTCCTCCTGTTGCCAGGGGAAGACGAAGGAACATTGCTAATGAAGAAGACGAAGCTACAAGAGTGCATGCCTTCGGAACCAGTACAGTGACATCCAAGTCTGGCTATAGGTGGAATTGTCGACCACAGTCATCCAGTAGAGTAAGGACACCAGCACGAAACATTGTTGGTCCTATCACCCCAGGACCAACACCGGAGGCAAGGAGTGCAGACACCCCAGAAAAAGCCTTGAGCTTGTTCTTTGGAGATAATATTATCAATGAGATAGTGCAGTGGACCAACAAAATAATTCCTCAACGGGCAGCCAAGTATACTAACCGGAAAGGAGGGTTATTCCTAACAGAACCGGATGAGATACGTGCACTTTTGGCTATTGATCTTCAGTGGTGGCCAGAGGGATAACCACCTGACCACTAGGGAAATGTTTAGCTCCAAGACGGGCCCACCAATTTATCGTGCAGCCATGTCAGAGGACCGCTTCTACTTCCTTCTCAGCTGTTTGAGATTTGATGACAAAGACACGAGAGCTCAGAGACAGACAACGGACAAGTTTGCAGCTATTCGTGTTATCTGGGACATCTTTATTGGCAACTGTGGGAAAATGTACGTCCCAAGTGAAACAGTTACAGTGGATGAACAGCTGCTGGCATTCCATGGAAATTGCCCATTCCGGATGTATATTCCCAGCAAACCAGGAAAATATGGGATCAACTTTTCTCATATGTGACAGTAAAAGCAGGTACATGCTGAGTGCAATACCCTACCTGGGGAAAGAAGACACACAACCTCAGGCCCGGGGTGGCATAAACCTTGGTCATAAGATCACAAAGGATCTTACAGAACCCTACCACAATAGAAACAGAAACGTAACCACCGACAATTGGTTTAGTTCTGTGCCCCTGGCCACTGATCTTCTACACAACTGCGGCACGACCCTAGTTGGCACTGTGAGAGCAAACAAGAAAGAAATTCCTCAGGAAATGAAAGAAACAAGAACTAGGAGGGTAGGTTCAAGTGCATTCTTATTCGTGAATGACATGACTTGGTGTCATACTGCAAGGACACTTCAAGAACGAAAAAGAAGTTGGTGTATCTATTATCATCAATGCACACACAGCCAACCATAATGCCAAACGGCAAGCCTGAGATCATTTGTTTTTATAATGAGACGAAAGGTGGAGTAGATGCATTCGATCAAATGTGTGCAATATACCTCAGGTTTCACGCAAGACAAGCAGGTGGCCCATGAGTATTTTCTATGGATGATAAATTCCTGTGTAATCAACTCGTGGATAATCTACAAGGAAAATCAGCAGACATTAGGTTCTAAACCAATTGAGAGACGCTTCTATATGCAACATTTGGCAGAGGCCCTTATCAAAGCATGGGCAGGAAAGAGGATGCTCAACCCAAGGATTCCCAGAACCATCAAAACTGTGATCAACACAGTCTGTAACATTCCTATACCTGTCAGGGATGATCAAGCAGGTCTCACAGTGATGGCAGACAGCAGGGCTCCCATGGTGCGGTGCTCACTGTGTGACAGGGCCAGCGACAGGAAGACACGACACAGGTGTCAAGGCTGTAAACGCCCCTGTGTGTCCTCGCCACATCTACACTTGGTGCGTGGACTGCCCACACTAATGCAGGTAAGAACTTTAGTTACTACTACTACTACTACTACTTATACTACTACTACATACTGGTAAGCGTTTAGGGCATGCATAGTCCATCACCGAGAATATGAATTGTTTGTACTGTACACTGAAACTGCCAGTATTGGTCATTACCATTTTCAATGGTAAATAATTGTAAAAAAAGATTTTTTTTGCTCAAATATGGTCTCTTGACTGTCAAAACATAAACATAACATTTCTTGATCATTTAGTGTTCACAGACAGGAATACCTCTACGAAATTTTTTTTTTGCAGAAACTTCATTTATTTTCACCAAAGAATTTATAGTTATTCTTTTATGGTCTCCCATACAGTGTGTGTGGCTGCCAGGAGGCTGATACCCATAGCTGAGATACCCCGATACCCTGAGTGTGTGTGGGTCAAGGATCAAGTCATTTACAAGAATATTAGATTGTACACACGCTATTTTAGCAACACAAGTACAAATTTCAGTATTTTTTTATACTTTTTATAAGTTGTCCTTGAAATATGTAGTTTCAGTTGCTAGTCATTAAAATGGTTAAGTAAACAACACTAGAGGATATGTATTTTCTGTTTATCTTTTCAGAATAAATAAATTTTGTTAATAACTATTTTTATTTTATTTTCCAAAAACAGGGTAAAACATACCCCACCTCCGTGTTAATAATAGTAAACCCCACGTCCGTGAACAAGAGTTAAACACATCTACGCTCACTCCTGATATATTCCTCAGATGAGCTTTGGCAACGCCATTTGACAATAGACGCCTGCATTATCGAATGCTATGGGTGCGTAGTGGATTAATGTCCTGTGTGCCTTTCCTTATTTTTCCTGCTATAGTTTTGGGCACTATTAATCTACCTCTGCTTGCTCTTTCTGATATTTTTAGTTCCATGATGTTTTCTGTTATTCCTTCTATCTGTTTCCATGCCTGAATTATCATGTAGCGTTCTCTTCTCCTTTCTAGACTATATAATTTTAAGGATTGTAGTCTTTCCCAGTAGTCAAGGTCTTTAACTTCTTCTATTCTAGCTGTAAAGGACCTTTGTACACTCTCTATTTGTGCATTATCCTTTTGATAGTGTGGGTACCATATCATATTGCAATATTCAAGTGGACTACGAACATATGTTTTATAAAGCATAATCATGTGTTCAGCTTTTCTTGTTTTGAAGTGCCGTAACAACATTCCCATTTTTGCTTTACATTTTGCCAACAGAATTGCTATTTGATCATTGCATAACATGTTCCTATTCATCATCACACCAAGGTCTTTAACTGCTTCCTTATTTGTGATTGTCTCATTATTAGGTCCCCTATATGCATATAGCTTTCTTTCTCTGTCTCCATAATTTATTGATTCAAATTTATCAGAGTTAAATACCATCCTATTTACCTCTGCCCATCATATACTTTGTTAAAGTCTCTTTGTAGAGCGTTTCCTATCTTCATCACAAGTAATTTCTCTACTTTTTCTTGTGTCATCTGCAGAAACTACTCACTACCGAGAAGAGAGAGAGAGAGAGAAGAGAGAGAGAGAGAGAGGAGGAGAGAGAGAGAGAGAGAGAGAGAGAGAGAGAGAGAGACTGACTCATGTTTCTAAGTATTCCAATATCCTAAAATACCATTTTCTATAAAGAATTTTTCAACCTGGAGAGAAAACGTAAAAAGTAGTTTAATGGTAAACTATAGTAATCTTGTCTCCCTCGCTCCTAAATCGAAAAATTCAAAATACGTTCGTAGTAATAGACCACGTAACAAATGGAGCTTTACTGAGGAACATTCTTAATTCCATGCTATAAGATCTATCAATGGCTCTATATAAATGAAGAGATACTACGCCTTTTTTCTGTTTTATTTGGTAACTTGATGACTTGACCCTGTTGAACTGTGAGCGTACCTAATTCTCTTCATGGATGCACTGAAACTACTTGGATCATCGAAATGGCTGTAGAACTTGAAGCAAAACCTCGTCTGTAACGGAAATGTTCTCCATTAAATACTTATTGCGGGAAACAGGAGACTCCATACAAGTAATATTCAATGATAAATACGTCTCTGATTAATAGACACACGGGACTATATAGTTCCTTAAGTGGCTATGATGCGATGGAAATAACTTTCTAAGGTTTGTTATAAATCAAAGAACTCAGCTGTTCTCAATAGTTCTTGTTCTAGTTCTGGTACGGAATACGATTTGGAATGACTGAATGGTCAGTATTCTGGACAAACTGACGAATTCCTTTAAGGTTTGTGAGGAATTCCTCTCACAACGATTTTATTTTCTAATGTTTTTGTGTATTCACTTGTTTGCATGCTATTTGTCTTTTATTATAGTTATTAGTGTCCGTCTCATTAGAAATTATAGATTGATTTTCACTGCGTATTGCCGTCTGTCAGGTAATCGACAGACAGGAATAATGTTACTGTATTTGTATTCATGTGAAAACCAAATATATTCGCATGCCCATATATTTTGTAAAGATATGTACGTCTACATTGCATGACTTAATAAGGGTGAAAGAACCACATCTATTCGAGAATGACACTTAACATTATTTTATCTGATTTTGCTATGTTCTAGTACGTAGTATCGGTGGTGCGCTTAGCACCGAAAGGATGGTTTTACACAAAGACGAAGTCTTTTGACATTAACGTCAATAGACGTTTTAGTAACGAAGTATAATTACTGTTTTAGCTATGATAATTCATTTGTCCTTACATATATGAAATGGCTCTTGGTGAATGTATTGCGCATATTACGTATGGTAAGAGTTGGTGTTATTGGGTCTTGTTTGTGCCTCTCGCCAGAGAAGCCATTAGGAGAGGTCAAAAGATCGGGAGGGGAGAAGAAGGGCAGTACTTCGCCCCTCTGAACGCTCCTTTGCATGCCCCTCTAGGGGTGTGTATGCGTATGTGCATAGTACACTGTATGGGCATGATACCGCCCAAAATTGTATACACACACACCACCAATTAATTCACTACATTTAATAAATATGTTGAAGTTGCACACTATTATATTTGGAATTTATTTTTGACAACGAAGTTGATAATTATTGTAGAGTTTTTTATGTTCATGAAAACCTTGTACGTCAGTTCTACATTCTTGGTAATTGTATAACTTGTCTCTTTTCCCCAACAAAACCCGAATGCAGGACGGAACGAACAGCTTCTTGGCTCAACTTTTGAGGTGACCTGTTATCTAATGTTGTGTAGTGATGTGTGTGTGGATTTAGAAAGGGCGATTGCCCTGATTCTTTTAATTTTGTCGTAATTTGTTTCATTTGAGTACCATTGATTTACAATTCCCCTTGAGTGATTAATTTCATTTGTCACTTATATGTTATTTCTCTTTGATATGTTTAACTTTTAGTTATTAAATTAATTTTAACCTTACGTTTATCAAATGCGTTTCAATATCCCTCGATTTTATTGCATTTTTCCTGTTTCAGTTTTGTGGATGGTGAATATAAATTGATCTGATAAACCTTTATTGTGTTCATACTTTAAGGTTATGCAAATAACTTTTAGAAACGAGATAACACAGCGGTTTCTAAGGTCGGAAAATCAACCGTGAGTAACTCGCAACATTTAGAGAGAAGAGAGAGAGAGAGAGGAGGAGAGAGAGAGAGAGAGAGAGAGAGAGAGAGAGAGAGAGGCGCGTACCTCTTGTTGTATCTCGTATAGCGATTTATGATCTGAGTTCATGTCTACGAGGACTGCTCAGAAGTGAAAGTACTTAATTGTGGTACTATTCATTAATGATATTGGTGTTATCCTCGTTAATAATGAATTGGGTTGAGAGATATCTCCCGTAATTTAGAAACACCAACCAAAGGGAGTTTTTGTGGATATATTACGTAAGGCTTTGGTTAGCGGTTTTTGACCAAGTAACAACGTTAAGCATATAATACAGTCCACTATAAGTCCATCTTTTTCGCCACAGCTTCTCTCCCTTCTTGATCCTTCGAACCGGATGTTTAAACACTTCCGAATTGGTTATTCTGGATACTGAACACATTATTTTGGACCTTTGTAACTTGGAATCAGATCATTCTATATCACCATCGTTTGTTGTTGGATTGTTTACAGCCTCTTTCCCTTAGTTAGAGTCATTTTATGCTGGCATAGTTTTTTTAACAACCACACACACACACACACACGACAACCAAAGATAAAAGGTCGACAACTAGGTGAGTGTCATTCTCCTTTTTTGAAGGTAGATGTGGGTTCACATATAAGTATTGAGATGTAGCGAGACGATGTGTTATTCTTCCGTCTCATGCAATTTGACTTTTGAATAAGTTTTGTAATACGGTATTGACCAGTATTATTTTTGTAGAACACAGATTTTTAACTTGAATATTTTTCTTTGTATCAGTGTTTTTCAAGGAAGTGTTGTTACTTCGATATTATTGAGATTTATATTGTAATTGTTATTGTCAACTTTGTATGTTTTGTAAGGCGATTTTGCCTTAAAAGCTTCACCATGGATGCAGACAATTGTAGTAATGCACTCATTTTGTATGAGGCTGCTATAGGTGAAATCGAACGACGTTTGAATGAGGTAAAACGTGTTGAACAGTTGTCTACAGCAGTAATTAAGCTGCGTTTAGGTTTCCTTCAGAAAGCAGCTGATTCACTACAGACAGCCGCTTCTGAATATTATAAGGAGATTAAGGGTCGAGAATTAATAAATGTTATAACGAGGAATAACGGTTACCTCTCTAGCAGCACCCACACCCGCGCCCGCCCCAGCGCCCGCGCCCACACCTGTTAATCCGACACCTGCGGTACCTGCTACCCCCAGGTATTCCACAACCTAAGTTACCTCAAATTACAATACCTACTTTTGATGGCAAAATTGAGCAATGGTATCCTTTTTGAACTGTTTTTAAAGCAGTTGTTCATTCATAGATAGGACATGCCAATGATGTTCATCAATTTTACTATGCTGACTAGTTATCTTAAGGTAAAGCACGCGAAACTGTTGAGGGTTTAGCTATAACTCCAGCTAATTATAGTGCAGCGATAAACCTACTGAGAACTCGTTTTTCCAACCTTGGAAAATTAGAAGAGAACTTAAGAAATCGGCTATTAAGTTTACCGCACCCTGAGCATGATGCAGAGCAACTGATGGATTTCCTTATGAGTGGAATAGCATCGTTCATCAGTTAGACGCTTTACCAGGTATTACGAGCGGCGACTCTAATGAGAAAGCAATTATCAAGCGGTGTTTATCAAAGGAAACATTGCAAGCCTTGTATCAGAGATATGATACTTGTGAACTCAGTGTAGATCAACTGAGAAAGGGCATTGAAAAATTAATTGAGCGTTTAGGTAGAAGTAATATGCATAACTCCACCCCATCACCGTCCAACCCAGTTAAGAGTGGCAAGGATCGTAACACGAGTTCGAAAAACGAGCGTCAAGCTAATTCGCCTAGTAGTTCTTTCAGAACTAATGTTAGAAATACCCCTAAGAAAATAACTTTTTCTTGTTGTTTTTGTCAAGGCGAACACAGCGGTAAGGTCTGCACGAAATACAATACTTCAGAGACTAGAAGAGCTCGTATCAATGAATTACAACTTTGCTTTGGTTGTTTACGAAAGGGTCATCGTTTATTTGAATGTCACAGTAAGATTAAGACATATTGTTTTAACTGTATTGGTAAACATCATACATTCTTATGTGCTAGACTATTACCTAATTCTACGAGCGTCAGTGTAAATTCGTCTCAGCAACCTTCTAGCATCAAATCAGGTCATAGTAGAGTTGATAATAAGCCTATAGAAACCGATCAATCGCAGCCTAGTTTCACTACTAGCCAGAAATCTGCGGCCACGAGAATCAGAGTAATTCTCAGAATAATGTTAACAGTAATCAAGTAACTGTGAAAAATGTCGCATCTCTTCGACCGACAGCTTTACCGACAGCCACCCTTTTGAGTAATGATGGGAATCGGATCCCGGTTCGAGCATTTTTAGACAGCGGATCTCAAAGAACGTTCATTAACCAAGATGATGTTGAGAAATTGAACTTAGTGCCCATAAAACAAGTGGAACTTACATTAATTCCGTTTGGAGATAATGTTGAAACTAAAAGGTTTGATGTAGTAAGAGTAATGGTTCGAGCAGGTACTAAACTTATCAAATTAAATGCTGTTGTTTGTAATCATGTTAACACTTCCATACACACACCTGGTCTACACAACGTGTATCTGAGATTGCAAGAACGAGGTGTTAAACTGGCAGATAAGAATATTGAATCAGATATCCTCAGTGATATAGGTTTGATTAGTGGTGCTGATTATTATAATGCATTTGTGTATTGTCACGATAAATATGATGATGTATGTTTGCTTGGTAGCACCGCCGGTGCTGTTATTTTTGGTCCTATACCCAATTGGGCTTGTAATGTTATCAGTGATGACGAAAATGTAAGATCTGTAATAAGTACAGAGTATAGTTTGTTCGAGAGTCACTGCTTCTGTAATCCTCTTGACGGTGAGGATATTTCTAGACTATGGTCAATAGATACGATCGGCATCGGGAAGGATGCGCGATCCTATAACGATCAAGCAGCGATTGAACATTTCAATGAGACTATTGTAAAGACTGATAACAAATATACGATTGATTTGCCATTTAAGAGCGATGCCAGACCCCCTACGGGTTATAGAAAAGCCTTAGGTCAATTATATTCTTAAGAGGAACCTTTCAGTCTAAACCAGTCATGTTTGATCAATATCAGTCTGTTTTAGAGGAGTATGTTAAGTTAGGATTTATTGAGGAGGTGAAGTTAGAAGATAACTCCTTTGATCCAGTTGATGGCATTAATCATTATTTACCTCACCACCCAGTTTTTAAGGAATCTGCTACGACTCCAATTAGGATAGTTTTCAATGCAAGTAGTAAGGAGTCACACCATGCAAAGTCCCTCAATGATTGTTTACATGCGGGACCTAATCTGGCGACGAAATTGACAGATATGCTGCTGGAATTTCGTCAGAACAAATATGCTGTAGTAGCAGACATAAGTAAAGCTTTCCTTAGAATAGGAATTAATGAAAATCACAGAGATTTCACAAGATTCTTATGGTTTGCTGATAGATATTTTAAGCATGTCAAGACTTTTAGATTTAAGATTTAATGTTTGGAGCTACTTGTTCACCTTTTCTGCTGAATCAGACAATACAGTATCATTTGCAAAACCATTCAGATCCCATCGCCAGCTCAGTCAAGAAGTCCTTTTATGTGGATAACTTTATGAAAACTTATGAGAAATGTGAAGATTTAGAACTCGAGTAATAAGGTAAACCAAATTATGTTGGAAGCTAATATGCCTTTGGGAGAATGGGCTAGCAACTTGAGTTCATTTAATGATAAACATAGCCCAGATACTGTCAACTTGAATCCAGTAAAACTACTCGGTCTCTTGTGGGATACCTGTAATGACTCATTGAGAGTAAAGATGCCTTCTCAGATTGTTACATATTTGAATAATCTAGGAAATGTTTGTACTTTGACTAAGAGAAAGGTTGTCTCTTTCCTTTCAGCCATCTTTGATCCTTTGGCCCATAACAATCAAGGGAAAACTATTTGTGAAGAAATTGTGGGAACTGAAAACTGACTGGGATGACGAACTGATGATGGATTTAAAGAAAGAGTTCGATGAATCGTTAAACCAACTCGGTTCTATTGAGGAGATCAAGGTCCCTAGGTCTTGTTTTAATGAAGGAACTTGTAGCTTACATGTATTTATTGATGCCTCTCATGTGGCTTATGGAGCCTGTGCGTATGTTGTTAGCAGTAAGCACACAAGTCACTTGCTAATTAGTAAGTCTCGAGTAGCCCCGAGCCCCTCACTCTCTATTCCCCGTCAAGAATTACTTGCTTTGACTATAGGCATGCGCCTAGCTGTTCATTTGTTAGAGATTTTTGGGGATAAATTTTCAGATTGTACTGTTTGGAGTGACAGTGACTCCCAAGTAGTTTTGAGTTGGGTATTTTATGAAAGATCTAAAGAAGTGTTTGTAATCGACAGAGTAAAGGAAATCAAGGACTTTTAAGTCCAATCATAGCATCAGGTTGCTATATGTCAAGAGCGAGGACAATCCTGCTGATTTATAGTTACACGAGGTATTTCAATGTCTCTTTAAGTCAGGTTTGTGGTTTCATGGCCCGACCTGGATTATTGACAAAAATAAGTTTCCAGAACAAGAGGATGTAGTTTACATCGAGTCTGTTAATGTAAATGAAATTATTGTAGAACCAGTTTTGAGAAACCCTGATGATGATGTACTTGTATTTAATTGTTCTGAGTTCTCCTCATTGAAACACGCATTAAGGATTGTAGGTACATTGATCTTGTTTGGGAGAAGAATATTTCCTGATAAATTCAGGGAATAATAATTTACTCATCTTAATCAGAATCATGCAGTGTCAAGCTTTTCCAACGCCATATTATGCGTTGACTAATGGGTTACAAACCAGTTCTAGTGTTCCCTCTGAGTTAAGGAATCTTGTCAGACAATTAGGACTTTATGTTGATGAAAGTGGTGTCATTCGGTGCCAAGGAAGACTTCATAATGCAGAATTGCCAGAATTCGCTAAGCATCCAGTACACGTCGCCAGCCGACACCCCTTAGGGCAACTTATAGTGTCTCATTATCACATACTCAACTTGCACTGCAACACGAATACACCTGTGGTTATATTGAGACAACAGTTTTGGGCTGGAAAAATGAGACAGTCCGTTAAGAGGATCCTGAAAGAGTGCTTATTGTGTAAGAAAGCAGAAAATCAACCTCTAGTCTGCCTGGATTTCCCCCATTACCACCCGAACGAGTTAAACATAAAGTCCCTTTTTCCTGCGTTGGCGTCGACTATACGGGAAACATTAATGTGGCTGAAAATGAAGCTGAGAACGAGAAGGCGTATGTCTTGTTGTTTACATGCGCTACGTCAAGAGCGGTTGCCCTATATATATTGTGCAAATCCATGAATGCACAAGAATTCCTCTTTGTTTTTAGACAATTCGCGGCAAGACACGGAGTTCCGAAAGTTTTAATAAGTGATAATGCGCCAAACTTCACTGCAGCCAGTAAGTTTCTGAGAGATATAAGCGAAGAGCCCGAAGTAAGAAATTATCTGTCGGATCATAATTTAGAATGGAAGTTCATAACACCCCGATCACCATGGAAAGGCGGCTTTTACGAGAGACTGATCGGAGTGGTGAAATCGTGCTTACAAAGGGCCCTGTACAGAAAAAGTGTCTCGTTTATAGAACTCAATACCATCGTCGCCGAAGCCGAGAACATCATCAATAACAGGCCACTAACATATGTCAACGAAGATAACGCCGACATCGCGCTCACCCCTGCCAGACTCCTATACGGCAGAGCTATTACAATGGCTCCTCCTTTGAACAAGTTCGTCGACGTACCTTTCAATGAGAACGTCGAATTCAGGGAGAACTATGCAAGACTGTGTGAGACGATAAGAAAGTTTGAGAAATTGTGGCTACTTGACTATTTGTCTTCTCTTAGAGAAAGGCACAGAAACACTGTCTTCAAACATCTGTCCATTAAGCATAGGAGATTTGGTCCTTATAGTAAATGATAATTGTAAAAGACACAAGTACCCTTTGGGAATCATCGAGAAACTCCACGCAGGTCCTGATAATATTATAAGGACAGTGGAGATAAAATCAGCAAGTGGAAATTTTACGAGACCATTGAATCAAGTCATTCCACTCGAATGTAATGTCAGCGAGGAATCAACAACAGAAAGCGGACAGAATGAAATATACGAGACAGCGAGGCCTCAAACGAGGCTAGTCATATAAACAAGACAACAAAGAAGACGATGGAGAGAGCCGAAACCAAGGACGTAGGAGACGGCCTAGAGTGTTGCGGATGATGACCCTACGACCTCAACAGGTTCCCCACCACAAGTGATGTCTGATCGTCGGCCCATGAGAAGAACTGCTGCTAAAAGGCCGACGAACAAAGAAAACAGTTGATTCGAGAAGGAGCGTTATAATTACACTATACATGTGTTGTATGAATTTTTGGTGGGGGAGGGTGTGAGGAATTCCTCTCACAACGATTTTATTTTCTAATGTTTTTGTGTATTCACTTGTTTGCATGCTATTTGTCTTTTATTATAGTTATTAGTGTCCGTCTCATTAGAAATTATTGATTGATTTTCACTGCGTATTGCCGTCTGTCAGGTCATCGACAGACAGGAACTATGTTACAGTATTTGTATTCATGTGAAAACCAAATGCATTCGCATGCCCATATATTTTGTAAAGATATGTACGTCTACATTGCATGACTTAATAAGGGTGAAAGAACCACATCTATTCGAGAATGACACTCTTAACATTATATTATCTGATTTGCTATGTTCTAGTACGTAGTATCTGTGGTGCAGTTAGCACTGAAAAGACGGTTTTACACAAAGACGAAGTCTTTTGACATTAACGTCAGTAGACGTTTTAGTAACGAAGTATAATTACTGTTTAAGTTATAATAATTCATTTGTCTTTATATATATGAAATTGTTCTTGGTGAATGTATTGCGCATATTACGTGTGGTAAGAGTTGGTGTCATTGGGTCTTGTTTGTGCCTCTCGCCAGAGAAGCCATTAGGAGAGGTCAAAAGATCGGGAGGGGAAAAGAAGGGTAGTACTTCGCCCCTCTGAACGCTCCTTTGCGTGCCCCTCTAGGGGTGTGTATGCGTATGTGCGTAGTACACTGTATGGGCATGATATCGCCCAAAATTGTATTGACACACACCACCAATTAATTCACTACATTTAATAAATATGTTGAAGTTGCACACTATTATATTTGGAATTTATTTTTGACAACGAAGTTGATAATTATTGTAGAGTTTTTTTATGTTCATGAAAACCTTGTACGTCAGTTCTACATTCGTGGTAATTGTATAACTTGTCTCTTTTCCCCAACAAAACCCGAATGCAGGACGGAACGAACAGCTTCTTGGCTCAACTTTTGAGGTGACCTGTTATCTAATGTTGTGTAGTGATGTGTGTGTGGATTTAGAAAGGGCGATTGCCCTGATTCTTTGAATTTTGTCGTAATTTGTTTCATTTGAGTGCCATTGATTTACAATTCCCCTTGAGTGATTAATTTCATTTGTCACTTATATGTTATTTCTCTTTGATATGTTTAACTATTAGTTATTAAATTAATTTTAACCTTACGTTTATCAAATGCGTTTCAATATCCCTCGATTTTATTTCATTTTTCCTGTTTCAGTTTGTGGATGGTGAATATAAATTGATCTGATAAACCTTTATTGTGTTCATACTTTAAGGTTATGCAAATAACTTTTAGAAACGAGATAACACAGCGGTCCTCTAAAGTCTGAAAATCAACCCGTGAGTACTCGTAACATTTAGAGAGAGAGAGAGAGAGAGGCGCGTACCTCTCGTCGTATCTCGTATAGCGATTTATGATCTGAGTTCATGTCTACAAGGACTGCTCAGAAGTGAAAGTACTTAATTGTGGTACTATTCATTAACGATATTGGTGTTATCCTCGTTAATAATGAATTGGGTTGAGAGATATCTCCCCGTAATTTAGAAACCGCAAAGGGAGTTTTGTGGAATTGTTACGTAAGGCTTTTAGCGGATTTTGACCAAGTAGCAACGTTAAGTATATAATACAGTCCACTATAAGTCCATCTTTTTCGCCACACCTCGCTCCTAAATTTTAAAATCCAAAATACGTTCGTAGTAATAGACACGTATCAAATGGGGCTTTACTAACGCACATTCTTAATTCCCTGCTATAAGATTTATCAATGGCTCTATATAAATGAAGAGATACTACGCTTTTTTTCCGTTATATTCGGTAACTTGATGACTTAACCCTGTTGAACTGTGAGCTGTACCTAATTGTCTTCATGGATGTAGTACTGAAACGACTTGGATTATCGAAATGGCTGTAGAAATTGAAGCAAAACATCGTCTGTAACGCGAATTTTCTCCATTAAATACTTATTGCGGGAAACAGGAGGTTCCATAAGAGTAATGTTCAATGATGAATACGTCTCTGATTAATAGAGACACGGTACTATATAGTTCCTCGAGTGGCTATGAGGCGATAGAAATAACTTTCTATGGTTTATTATAAATTAAAGAACGCAGCTATTCTCAAGAATGTCCTCAATACTGGCTCTTAAATGTGTCACCATGACAAGATAATTGTTCTGGTTCCAGTTCTGGTTCTGAATACGATTTGGAATTACTGAATGGTCAGGATTCTGGACAAACTGACAAATTCCTTCATAGTTTCTCAAATCATTCTTAACCTCCCATGTGTCGAGATGTAACAGGGTTTATGTCACCTAAATTTCACAGAACTGGACTGACCAAGAAATGTAAACACGAGGCCACAAACAGTTTAATTACTTCAGAAAATGGAAGGTATCTCTCTCTTCCACTCCTCACCAGTTTCTCCAAAATCTCATAGCCTACTACCAACGAGTTGTTCCAGTCAAAACTCATTCCCGGCCTATTCCAAAGGATTTCTCAATGTACTGCATACACCAACTTCAATCAAGTTGACCTGAGCAAGAGATCAGTCACTTTTGAAGACCTTTTCATATAGAAAATGATTATTCGTGACATCCCGTGCGAATTTGTGCGAGTGATACTGTTATCAGTACTTCGAAGGAGGCGGCGATGGCCTTGGAATTAGGCCTATGTCGATTTACTAAAGGTTTATTCTCCGACCAAACTAACAACCAGATTATGACAACAAATAGCCTTCTACTTTGCCAGACATAAGGCTTATTTTCTGAATAATAATAATAATAATAATAATATTTCGGAAGGAGACCCTCTCGTAGACATGTTTTGTTAAAAATGACTGCTGCTTCAGCACTATTAATCTTATAAAGAGTCTTCTCTATCTTTCTGATGACGGCTTTCTCGTTGTTGCTTAGACTGGCGAGCAACGCACCAAAGGGCATGGTAAAATTCGGTTGAGTCATTTGATTTATTATTGCTTATACAATTCTCTCTCTCTCTCTCTCTCTCTAACGCGACGTTTCCTCCTGATCGACAGGACATTATCAAGCGATAACTGCTGAGGGACTGAATTCCAGTGTTGTTGTTGTTGTTGTTTAGGATTAAGCTGGCTTTATGCCAGCACGGGCTCTTGCTCATAGAGCAGCCCGTAGGTCATTTGAATTTTTTGGATGTGGAAAGGTGATTTTTAAGGATATGAGGTGAGCCTTTATTTATGATTCTATGGGTTATGCACGTGAAATGGTATGATTTGAAAAGGAAAGGAAAGGTGAATAGGCAAGGTTACAAACCCCTTTAAACCCTAAGGTACCCATTAGTAGGAGGAAAGATAAAGACGATAGTAGCGAGTCCTGGCGAGTCAGAGTATGCCAGTAAGGAAAACGAAAAATTTATAGTCGTAGAAAACGGAAAAAAAAGCACATTAATCTATGGAGTTTCAAGTACCGAATATTTCACTTAACGACAATAGAATAAACAGCGCCGATCGTTAGTGATAGAGATTCGGCGAGAGAAAAACGAAATATTATAGTTCTAGAGAAGCAAAACAAAAGTAAACAACAGCTTAAGCAGTAGTTAGAGTGACAGTTGAAATATTCGGTCGTTAGACGTGAGGCGGCCGAAAACGGAGGGGAAAGGAGGAGTTGTTTAGTAAAAGAAAAAGCAGTTAATGCTATAAACAGCACTTTTCTCGAAGGAGGTCATCTGGAACTGATCTCTAGGTCCAACAGAACGTGGACGAGCTCAGAGAACAGTTGATGATCGTTCTATTACAGAATTGGTTATTGCCTTCGAGGAGTTCTGAATCGAAATTCAGATTGGAGGAAATCATCTGGGAGGGAGATCTCAAAGTTAGGCTTCCTGGAAGATCTCGTTAAACAGTCGGTCGTTGTAGTATTGGTTGTCGAGTAGAACTCTGTTAATGAAGATTTTGAATTCGTCGTAGGTCATCAGGAGCTTGTGAATTCCTTGTTCTCCTACGAACCGGAATTCACTTCCAGAGGCGACTGATCTGAGTTTCGGTTTGCAGGTCTGGATTCCCATGTCTTGCTTAACTGGGAACTCCTCTGTTTGTGTTCCAGCTTCGGCATACAAAGCGGGAGCTTCTGTGATTGTCTCGACCTGCATATCTTCAACTGGTTGTTCTGGTTGTTCTGTCTGAGTTCCTGCTTCAACACGAGCAGGAGTCGACGTCGTCGGCGATGCGAAGGCTGGGGGAATAACCTGAGGGGTTGGGGGGATTGACTGAGGGGTTGAGGGAATATCCTTAGGGGTCGGGGGGGTTGGAAGGGGGGTTTTGGGAATTGGAGGTTTGGAGGGAAGAAAGGATTGAGGGGTTTGGGATATAATGACGAGGTTTGGGGTGTTCTGCAGGGGAAGGTTGAGGAGCTTGTGGTGGAGGTGGTCGGTTAGTTCTTGGATCGATACGTGGTTGACATGGTGGTCGTCTTGAGGGCGATGGTTGTCGTTCTCGAGGTCTTGCTGGCGGTGGGGAAATGCCCTTCATCCTCCAGATTTTTTCCAGTCTGACAGGGCACCCCTTGAACCATGCATGATGAGACTGATGGCAGTTTGGGCATCGGGCAACATGTGGCCTTTTGCCTTGAATTTGTTGGAGGCAACGTCGGTCTCATGCTTCTGGCTGCAGATTCCACAGACATGCTGAGCCGTGCACTCTCTCCTGTGATTGCCCAAACCTCTGGCACTTGAAACACCTGAGAGGTTCGGGATAAAGGCTTCGGTCTTATAGTTTCCGAGGATCCCAAGGCTGATGAAGTCTGGAATTTTGCCTCTAAACGTAGCTTCGACTTTTTGGGTTTCTTCTTCAGTTCCATCTCTGTTCTTCACTTTGCAACGTGAAGCAGTCAATACGCCTGGTACTTCGAGAATCCGTTCGATAGTCACATTTTTCGGGACTTGCAAATCATTGCTTTCGTTGTCTTATCAGCTGGGTCCAATAGGAGGCATAAGGGATCGTTTTTCAGGAGGTCTGCTGACTGTTTGTCCTTCGGGGTAATAATAAATTCCCCTTTCAGATTCGGTCGGGCTTGAAGTTGTGCATTGGGGTATTTTTTTTCCAGTGCTAGGACGGCCGCATACGATGTCTGGTGTTCTTGGGATGTTGCCTTGAATCTAGGAAGTGCCTGAGTCGTCATGGTAGGTGCTGGAGGCGTCGAAAGTATAGGAAGGTCTATGACGGTATTGAGGGCTTTTTTCCGTTTTTTCTGGACTTTCTGGAGGCCCTGATCGTCGAGGGGGGGCGGGTCGCCCTGCTGGGAGCCAGGAGACGACGGCCGCTTTTCAGCCATCGTTTTAACTTCGACAAAGCGAGCTGCTAGAGATTATATAACGACCAATAGTATAGCGCAAGGATGACGTAACGTGTAACGTTGAATTCCAGTGGCGAGTCCTTCTCCTTTTATCGTGGTGTTGCGAGCTCTCCAGTACGGTCAGAGCACTTCTCCGGTAGGTCGAGTTTTTATTGGTCCCGGGAAGGTGACTCCATACGGCGGGCGTTTGACGAGTCCTTGCAGACCTTCTCAGGTAGGGGGTATCACCGGGAGCCTCTTGATTGGCTTCTACCTGCGTGACGTCACCCCTGGTATTATTCTCATGTCCGGTGTTCGTTCCATGCGCGCTGGTACTTTCGTTAGGGGAGAGGGGTGTCGTCCTCCTCACACACGTCGGTATCAGGAACGCTTCTTGGGTGGTATTGAGGGGAGGCTTTTCTTCGAGGATGAGCAGCGCTTCTAGGAGACGCAGACGTCGTGGGTCAGGTGCTCTCCCGATGATCTTAGTATTCCTGACGATGTCGTCTCTCGTGATGTTTCTGCGGTGTACTGCAAGGGCGTGCTGCCTAATGGCGCCCTCCTAGGCGTGGCAGGAAATCCTTTTTGACAGGCGCATCGTCGTCATGCCGATGTAAATCCCAGGGCATCCTTGGGCGGGGCATACGTATCGGTAGACGACGTTGGACTGCTTCAGGGGGTCTCCTGCCGGTGGGGAGGGGTTGTTCTTCATCAGGAGGTCTTTCGTACGCCGATTCTTGTAGTAAATAATGAGGGACACTCTCTTTCCTTCCTCCATGGGGCGGACGTGTTCCTCTATTATTTTCTTCATGGCTACTTCTTCTTCCTTGTATATATAATAATAATAATATAATAATAATAAATAATAATATAATAATAATAATATAATAGTGTACTTAGGAAGCAGACCCTCTCTCAAGCATACTTTATTAAAGTAATGGCTACTTCAGCAGCATTACACTTGTAGAGATTCTTCTCTATTCTCCGAATAGCGGCTTTTTCCGTGCTACTTAGACAGGCTAGTAGAGCGCCTATAGAGGTCATGATCAAATACAGAGTCTAAATTGGTGTATATATTTGAATTTTACAGATAAACTATGATACCATAGTTATATATGTTATATATATATATATATATAATATATATATATATATATATATATATATATGTCTCTCTCTCTCTCTCTCTCTCTCTTTCTTGAAGCAAGCGAGCTTTCGTCTGGAGCTGCCAGACATCCTCGGGCTGGGAAGCTGAGGGTGGGACTGATCTTGAAGCGGTGTCCGTCCTAGTTTATATTTGGAGTTGACAGCAGGGGGTCGCCCCATGCTGATCTACTATGGCTGTGGCGGTAGGTCTTCGTTTTCATTGGTGGCTTGAACCGGGTCTCAAGCCACTTTCCACGCCTTGATGGTTGCGATGCTGTAAGTCCTGCAGCCGCCTAGACCTCCTTAGCGGCGCGGTTACGTCGATGGGCGTTTCGCTACGCTGCGGGACGTCACGGCTAACTTGATTATAGTTGGCTGCAGGAGTATCTCGTTCGGGGGCGTTGTCTTCCGTGGAGTTGTCGTCTCGGTGGTGTCATTGTTGGTGGCAGGTCTTCTTCGTACTCGTAGGGAGGAGAAATTCTTCCTGCGTCGTATTTAGAGTAGGTTTCACTTGCTGGATGAGAAGCGCCTCCAGCAGGCGTAACCGACGGGCATCAGGGGCCTTCCCGATGATCTTCGTGTTTTGGATGATCACATCCCATCGACGTAACCGCGCCGCTAAGAAGGTCTAGGCGGCTGCAGGACTTACAGCATCGCAACCATCAAGGCGTGGAAAGTGGCTTGAGACCCGGTTCAAGCCACCAATGAAAACGAAGACCTACCGCCACCAGCCAATAGTAGATCAGCATGGGGCAGACCCCCTGCTGTCGAACTCCAAATATAAACGAGGACGGACACCGCTTCAAGATCAGTCCACCCTCAGTTCTCCAGCCCGAGGATGTCTGGCAGCTCCAGACGAAAGCTCGCTTGCTTCAAGAAAGAGAGAGAGAGAGAGAGAGAGAGAGAGAGAGAGAGAGAGAGACAGATCATATATATATATATATATATATATATATATATATATATATATATATATATAAAACATATATAACTATGGTATCATAGTTTATCTGTAAAATTCAAATATATACACCAATTTAGACTCTGTATTTGATCATGACCTCTATAGGCGCTACTAGCCTGTACTAAGTAGGCACGGTAAAAAAGCCGCTATTCGGAGAATAGAGAAGAATCTCTACAAGTGTAATGCTGCTGAAGTAGCCATTACTTTTAATAAATTATAATAATAATAATAAACATGAACAGGAATAAGTGATACCAATAGAATAAACTATTCGGAACCAACCAGAAAAGACTATACAGCCAACTAAGAGGGGAAGACAACCACCCAGAGATTCCTGAAGCATAACCAAGTAAGAGAGACTGGGAAAACATATGGAGCAATCCGGTATCACACAACAAACATGCAACATGGCTCCAGGAAGTCAAGGAAGAAGAAATAGGGAGAGTAAAAAAAAGATTCACAGACATCACGACAGACAACAGTCAGACACCAACTAAAGAAAATGCCAAAATGGAAAGCCCCAGGTCCTGAAGTGCATGGATACTGGCTCAAAACCTTCAAGGCCCTACACCCACGAATAGCAGAACAACTCCAGCATTGTATCTCAAATCACCATGCACCCAAATGGATGACCACAGGAAGAACATCCTTAGTACAAAAAGACAAGAGTAAGGGAAATATAGCCAGTAAACTACAAGGCCTATCACCTGCCTACCATAATGGAAGTTACTAACAGGTATCATCAGTGAAAGGCTATACAATTACCTAGAGGAGACAAACACCATCCCCCACCAACAGAAAGGCTGCAGAAGGAAGTGTAGGTTGCACAAAAGACCAGCTCCTGATAGACAAAATGGTAATGAAGAACAGTCTATCCATGGCATGGATAGACTATAAGAAAGCCTTCGACATGATACCACACACATGGCTAATAGAATGCCTGAAAATATATGGGGCAGAGGAAAACACCATCAGCTTCCTCAAAAATACAATGCGCAACTGGAATACAATACTTACAAGCTCTGGAATAAGACTAGCAGAGGTTAATATCAGGAGAGGGATCTTCCAGGGCGACTCACTGTCCCCACTACTCTTCGTAGTAGCCATGATTCCCATGACAAAAATAATAATAATAATAATAATAATAATAATAAAACACATAGATGAGACAGGATACAAATACCTGGGAATAATGGAAGGAGGGGATATACACCAAGAGATGAAGGACACGATCAGGAAAGAATATATGCAGAGAACTCAAGGCGATACTCAAGTCAAAACTCAACGCCGGAAATATGATAAAAGCCATAAACACATGGCAGTGCCAGTAATCAGATACAGCGCAGGAATAGTGGAATGGACGAAGGCAGAACTCCGCAGCATAGATCAGAAAACCAGGAAACATATGACAATACACAAAGCACTACACCCAAGAGCAAATACGGACAGACTATACATAACACGAAAGGAAGGAGGGAGAGGACTACTAAGTATAGAGGACTGCGTCAACATCGAGAACAGAGCACTTGGGGCAATATCTGAAAACCAGTGAAGAGATGGCTAAAGAGTGCATGGGAAGAAGGACTAATAAAAGTAGACGAAGACCAGAAAACTACAGAGACAGGAGAAAAAAGACAGACAGAACAGAGGACTGGCACAACAAACCAATGCACGGACAATACATGAGACAGACTAAAGAACTAGCCAGCGATGACAATTGGCAATGGCTACAGGGAGAGCTAAAGAAGGAAACTGAAGGAATGATAACAGCGGCACAAGATCAGGCCCTAAGAACCAGATATGTTCAAAGAACGATAGACGGAAATAACATCTCTCCCATATGTAGGAAGTGCAATACGAAAAATGAAACCATAAACCACATAGCAAGTGAATGCCAGGCACTTGCACAGAACCAGTACAAAAAGAGGCATGATTCAGTGGCAAAAGCCCTCCACTGGAGCCTGTGCAAGAAACATCAGCTACCTTGCAGTAATAAGTGGTACGAGCACCAACCTGAAGGAGTGATAGAAAACGATCAGGCAAAGATCCTCTGGGTACTAGTTGGTATCAGAACGGATAGGGTGATAAGTGCAAACAGAACCAGACGTGACGTTGATTGACAAAGTCAAGAAGAAAGTATCACTCATTGATGTCGCAATACCATGGGACACCAGAGTTGAAGAGAAAGAGAGGGAAAAAATGGATAAGTATCAAGATCTGAAAATAGAAATAAGAAGGATATGGGATATGCCAGTGGAAATCGTACCCATAATCATAGGAGCACTAGGCACGATCCCAAGATCCCTGAAAAGGAATCTAGAAAAACTAGAGGCTGAAGTAGCTCCAGGACTCATGCAGAAGAGTGTGATCCTAGAAACGGCGCACATAGTAAGAAAAGTGATGGACTCCTAAGGAGGCAGGATGCAACCCGGAACCCCACACTATAAATACCACCCAGTCGAATTGGAGGACTGTGATAGAGCAAAAAAAAAAAAAATAATAATAATACTGAGATGCTGTCATAACAACGACATACTGGGAGCCTCTGGTCTCTATATGTCTTTGGTCTATCAAGCAACGAGTGGCAGAGTGGACGCCTTAACAAGGAACAACATAATTACCGTCAGAAATCAGTTGACATCCTGCCAAGTTCACTTTGCATACACAGGTATTGTGGACAATTGAGAAGCACAGGATGAATAACTACATAAAATATAATTAGTACGACAAACCTAGTACTTTTCAATTCCGAATGAAATCTGGGTTTAACAAGAAGGTCCCTGACCCTGTCATTGTATATTTAAGACTCTGGTAAAAAAAAATCAGGTTAGTCCTGTGTAAATCTGTTGACCTATTCGTACTTATATATTCATGCATTGACATATTAAGTATTCATATGGCCTACAGCAACCGTAGTGTTTACGGGAAAAAAGGTTTTTTGACCGAATGCAAAGTTTTTTTGCAAACTCACCTCCAACCTTGAGCGACCGACAGGATATTTTTTTACCTTCTAACTAAACGTAATAGCGTGCTGTATCACCAACGGAGATTAAAAATATACTATATTTTATCAGAAATTATTTTTCTGCACTGTTTAACACGCTCTTTATTTATTTTCTACGTTTTCATTCTCATAAATAAATCATCAATATCCTATCCTAAAATTCCTGTATCTTTAACTCGACGCGAAACACCTTTGTCAGACCTTTTTAAGGTTCCTCCATAGGGCTGTCCTAACCACAGCACACCCCCCCCCCCCGTATCCAGTGTTGGCCTCGGTAATAAAAAAAATTTCACTCCATATTTCTTCGGCTTCTTGGGGTTATACACTTTAATGCTTAGACGTCCTTTGTAAGGCATTATCCCCTCATCCAAAGAAAGGTTCTTTCCAGGAACCACGAGAGTTTTACAACGTTCACGAATATAATCCAACACTAGGCGCACTAAAATGAGGCGATCCGAGTTATTCCGGGGTATGGCCCTTCGGTTGAAGGCGTTGAAATACCTGTCCAACGCCAGGAAAGTATCACGGGGCATAACGCCGGTCACATTGGGCATACCTAAAAAAAAAATTACGCCTCCAATATTGCCTGACGTCGGCAGCAGGCATCAATCTAAAAAAAACGTGGAGCCCCACAAAATGCGCCATGTCAGTGAGGTTGCAGCCTCGCCAGCGATACGATAATGTCGTGTGCAATTCATCACGGCAGTACCGAGCGTAGTCCGTCATCTCTACTACCAGGTACTCCAGCAATGCCCGCGTAAGCAACAGCTGAATGAACCCCAGAGTAGTCAGCGGAACAGGTACGGTGAGCCCAGGTGTTGCTGTGAATGGGTGCATCTTAGGTGGGCTGGGGTCCTCCATCTACCCCTCGTCGCTCTCAGACGACCGACCTCCACCTTGGCTGGCGTGACTATCCGACCTTCTACGTGCCCAAGAGTGCGGGCACGATTCCGCACACAAAACCCCCCCACTGGCCCATCTCCCTCACTTAGGCCTTCGCTTTCTGTATTGTCATCCACGACAAAACTAGACCCTATATCCTCATCTTCCCCCTCCTCAGATTCCCCCTCATACACACTAAGACCACTAAATTCGAGCTCACTTTCGGGATGTGAGCCTTGAACGGACATTGGGGGCAAATATTCATCATCACTGACATCGGAAGTGATGTCCTCATCACTAGATGACCAACCGCCATCAAAATGAGGACTTGCGACATACTCCTGATCGAGCTCCAATAAGTACTCGTCTATGTCCCTTGGTTGGAGGCCTCCCAAATGCCTATGAATGCCCCTAAGGATGCCCCGATGCTTCCTAGGGGTTACTAAAGGCACATGAGACAGACATTGTGACCCTAAACCACTTTCATCCATACGTGGCCGCACAGAACGGTGTTGAGACGCGAGGTCATCCTGGGGTGCTTGGTCCTTTGCCAGCATCCAAGTCCAAAATACGCCTCACACGATCCCTTCCGACGGGTAAAATGCGCCTTTCGCGTTCCATACATCGTTGAGATATCTCTATGAATGTCCTGTAGCAACACAAATATTCAAACTCTCGCACAAGTTCTGCAAAACACGATTGCGGCAAAAGATCGCTTTCGGATGACGCGTCGCTGATGCTGGGTGATGCAAGAAGGAGGGATTTCACGCATGCGCACTTGGGTCACGCTTCTAAACAAAACAACACCTTGATCCGTGAACTCCCAGCATCCCCCAAGGCGCATGATTCAAAAGTTTTCAGCTGGTAGGCCTATAAGTATTTTTCCGCGAATTTTAAAAAAACTTTTTTATGTCAACGTATAATACGTCCAATCGGCACCCGGGAGACATTTTATCTCGACGTTTAATACGTCCAATTGGCGTAAGAGGGTTACTACTGCTATTACAATGCTAAATCCTACTGCACATGCGCCATGTGATAAGAGAGCTTTTGTTTCAGACACAGACTCCTTACCTATATTACACTTCTAAGCTTGCTTTCCTTTAAGGGGGGCTACAAGGGGGCTCCACCCCCAGGTCACGTAACACGTTCTACCAGGTTAGGTTAGGTCAGGTTGGTTAGGTTAGTATCATAACCTATATGTTACACTCCCTGCTGGTTACATATCCCACACCCCCAACCAGAATTCCAATATGGCGGTTTGTTTACGTTTACTGGCCCTGAACCAAAACTTCAAAGACTGTTCAGTTGAAGTAGACTGTGGCAGTTGACGTTTTCCTATGTTATTTTACTTACTTTACAAGAGTTTAAGGTAATATTTTGCCAGTCGCCTGTAACTAATCTGTTATTTACCTTTGAACTCTGTACGTCGGTACATCACACCCCTTGTACAGTCGTGTAGTTTTCAAAGGTAAATCACGGTTTAATTACGGTTGGCTAAATAAATATTACTTTAAATTCTTGTTCAGTAAGTAAAATAACATAGGAAAACGTAAACTGCCATAGTCTACTTTACCACTGAATGCGGGCTTAGAATTACCCTTGTCTTAACGAATGATGATATGATGGAATTTTGAGAATAAAGGATTAGCATTTACATAAAGATAGCCTATGTTATAGGGATGTCTGTCACTATTGAGTTAAGCTTGATAAGTTAAAATTGGATTTTGTTAGTGTTACTATATGAGATTTATATTAGGGAAAGAAATCCTTGAATGGTAAAAGAATTTATTTAGATAGTAATAGTTTGCAGTGGCCTAACCCCAAGGTTTAGCTTAAAGTATGGTTGTGCTGTTGTGACGGGGGATTTGGCTAAATTTTCTGATTACCTTAGTTGGTTGTTATGGAATTATCCATACTCCAGTATAGTTCCTCTTGAATTTTGCCCAGACCAGCTGCAGAGGTTTAGGGTTATAGTTCAAACTGATGTTTCACATAGCTTACAATCTTGAATGTTTATCTCACTCTATTGTAGATTGTCAAGGACTAACACTAGTCTCCTTTTCTAACATTTCCTATAGGAGTTATCTCCGATGTCCGCCTTCTTGTCTAACCCTGCATGGTTGTGGTTGTAGTGCACTATGTACCTTAACTTTGGGAACATTCTATGTTTTGAAAAGATTGCGCCCTGTAAGCCATGTTGTTGTTGGTCATTGAGACAATGTCGGAACAGGGATTGAAATAAAGTTATGTTACTGCCAAGATGCTTCTATTATTATTACGCAATTCTCCACACCTATATTACAAATGGCGATGAGGATAACCTGTGAAGAGACGTCTGCAACTAAGTTATGAGGTGTCAAGAGCCTTTTCATCCAGAAAACTGGCTTGTGTTGGAGCAGTCGAGTTTGTATATAGCTTTGGCCAGGCTTTGGTAGCCTTAGTTAGCCTACCCTACTGGACACGTGACGCTGGCTACCCTGTTGCAGTTAACGCCCTTACCAGCATTTTTCCCTGAGGAGTCAGCAAATATTTCACAGAAGTGGGCAAACTGGAAGGAGTCTTTTTCATACTATATACAAGGTAGTGGTATAACATAGAATTCCCAGAAAAAAAAGCTATATTGCTTCACCAAGCAGGTATGGAAGTACAACTTATTTTTAGAACATTAACTGTTGCTGGAGATACTTTTGATGATGCAGTTGCAGCTTTGGATAACCATTTCATGCCTAAAAAGAATGTGGCATATGAGAGGCATGTTTTCAGGCAAGTTTGCCAAGGTCCATCCAAAAGTATGGATGCTTACTTAACTAGGTTAAGAAATTTGATTAAGTCATGTGAGTACCCTGCAGCTGAGGTAAATTTTAATCTAAGGGATCAGATCATAGAGAAGTGTTTCTATAAGAAACTAAGAGTAAGGTTTTTTAGGGTAAGAAAGCTGACTTTAGATAATATTGTGGAGATGGCAAGAGCTCATGAAATGGCTGAAAGCCAGGCTAGGGAGATCGAAGCGGAGTCTGTTAGGCCTAGGCCAGATAATCTTAAAGAGAATAAGTTAGGGTATCAAGCCTATGGTAATGGTACATTTCAACGAGAAAGAGGAGGAAGCGCAGGAAATTTCGTGCATTCTAATAGGCCGAGAAATGGTAGGCCTAACTCGAGTGTAAATCAAAGTTGTTGGCGATGTGGTCTGCAAGGTCATTGGCATAGTGACTGTGTTGTTGCCAGGGATAAGGCATGCCGAAGGTGTGGTAAAATTGGACATTTAGCCCGTGTTTGCCGGTCCAACCTTAGTAGTGTTTCTCATACAAATTATGAGTCAGATCTTAAGCCTAAAGCATCAGTGTCACAACCTGGAATGAAAAAGCCCAGGGGAGGAAGTGGTAGTTCTGGAAATTATTCCAGAAGTCCAAGAGGTCATTCTGGGCCAAATCAGCATGTAAATGTTGTTAAAGATTCTCAGGGTGAAACTTTTTATGATGATGATCACTATGAAGATCATTATTTGTTTAATGTCAGAGGCCTTTGTGAAACATTTACTTTATTTAATTTTAATGTAAGTAATGTACCGATTAAATTTTTTATTGATTCAGGTGCTACTTGTAATGTTATTACTGCTAGTGATTTTGAGATGTTGAGTATGTATGCTTAAGAAACTGTAATAAGAATTTGTATCCTTATGGTGTCCCAACTCCATTAAAGGTAAGAGGAGAATTCAGCAGTAAGAATGAATCTCCATCTGGTAGAGTTTGTGTGGAGGCAGATTTTTTTGTGGTAGAGAAAAATGATGTCATTGATGATAATTTACTTGGGAAAAATGCTGCTGTAGCACTAAATATTTTAAGGATCGGTGAGGATGTAAATGCAGTAAGTACTAGCACTGCATGTGATAAGTATTCCAGTTTGAAAGTTAAAATATAAAACTTGCTTTTCAGGCCTGGGTTAGTTGACTGATTTTTCACTGAAATTACATGTTAACCCTAATGTGAAACCTGTAACACAACCTATGAGAGGAATTCCTTTTTATATTAGGTGCGAAGTGGAAAAAACACTTGATGATTTGTAGGGTTTGGATATTATTGACTAGCGAATACAGGAACCTACTGAATGGGTATCGGCTCCTGTATTTGTCCCAAAGCCTGGGAATAGTAAAGAATTGCGACTCTGTGTTGATATGAAAAGAGTCAATGAGGCTATTTTGAGAACTAGACAGCCAATTCCTTCTATTGATGAATTGTTGATTGATATACACGGTACTGTTGTTTTTTCTAAGCTTGATTTGAAGTGGGGTTTTCATCAAATTGATTTAGACACCGAGAGTAGACATTTAACCACTTTTGTAACTCACAAAGGCATGTTTAGGTAAAAACAGTTATGTTTTGGAGTTAACTGTGCTCCTGAGGTTTATCAACACATTTTACAACAAGTATTATATGATTGTGAAGGAGTTAAAGTGCTAGTTAAAGAGCATGACAAGAGGTTGGAAAAGGTATTGGCAACATTATGTAGTAGAAATCTAACTCTGAATCCAGATAAATGTAAATTTGGTATGGAAAAACTATTATTTATGGGTCATGTTTTATGAAAGAGAGGCATTGAACCTACTGATGACAAAGTCAAAGCTGTAAACAAGGCTAAGAGGCCTGAAAATGTAAATGAGGTTAGGAGTTTCCTTGGTCTTGTAAATTACTGTGGAAGGTTTATAAATAATCTGTCTACTGTTGAAGAACCATTGAGAAGGTTAACTAGAAAGAATGTCATTTGGCATTGGGGAAGTGAACAGGAACATTCCTTCAGGGCACTAAAAAGGAGACTTACTTCTGCTGAGAGCATGGCTTATTTTAATCCAGTATTACCTACTTAAGTAATTGTAGATGCTGGTCTAGTTGGACTAAGAGCTATTTTAGTACAGAAACAGGATAATGGATGTTTCAAACCTGTGATTTATGCCAGTAGATCTTTGACAGATGTTGAACGTCGGTACTCCCAGACAGAAAAAGAGGCACTTGTCGTTGTTTGGGCTTGTGAAAGGTTTAGATTGTATGTATTAGGTATTCATTTTGAGTTAATTAATGATCATAAGCCCCTGGAGCTGATATAGTCTCCCAAGTCAAAACCTCCTTTGAGTATTGAAAGGTGGGCTCTAAGACTGCCTTTTGATTTCAAAGTAAAGTATAAACCTGGTAGGACTAATGCAGCTGATGCATTGTCGAGACTGCCTTTATCAGATACTCCTAAAAGTAATGTAGCTGAAGAATATGCTTATTTTATTGCCAAAAGTGCAACACCAGTAGCCTTAACTACTAGGGAAATTGAACAAGAGTCTGGTGTTGATGTTGAGTTGAGTAAAGTCCGCCAGGCTGTCAGAACTGGTGATTGGAATGAGGTTCCAGATTTTAAATATGTATTTTGGGATGTTTACTCTTAAGAGGTCAAAGAATAATAATACCTAAATCTTTGAGAAGGCAAATTCTTGATTTAGCTCACGATGGCCATCAGGGAATTGTAAAATGTAAAAGTAGACTAAGACAGAAAGTGTGGTGGCCAGGATTAGATAAAGAGGTAGAACATTATGTAAGAAATTGTAAAGCATGTTTGTTAATGAGTAGTAATAATAAGCCAGAACCCCCTGAAATATGCTCCTTTACCTGATAGGCCATGGCATCACATTGGTGTTGATATATGTGGATCTTTACCAACTGGTGAGAATTTGTTAATTGCTGTGGATGGTTTGAAGTAGGAATATTGTATTCAAGATGGTTTGAAGTAGGAATATTGTATTCAACTAGTACTACCAAGGTGGTAAGATGCCTTGATCATTGGTTTACATCTCATGGTTTACCAGAGCTCATTGCAACTGATAATTATGTGCAGTTTACATCTGCAGAGTTTAAAGATTTTGTAAAGGTAAATGGTATTTGTCATAGAAAAGTAACACTGTATTCCCCTCAAGCTAATGGTGAAGTGGAAAGACAAAATAGGTCTATTATGAAGGCTATTGAAACAATTAGAGCTGAAAGGAAGGATTGGAGGAAAGAATTAAATACTTTTCTTAAAGCTTACAGATCCACTCCACAGATTGTGACTAATGTTAGTCCTGCTGAAATCCTGTATGGTAGGAAAATTAGAACAAAATTGTTCTAATTTTCCTAAACACATTTCCTGAAATGTGTTTAGGTTACACTGGTTGTGATGATGAAATTAGAATAACAAAATTGTTTTAATTTTCCTAAACACATTTCCTGAAATGTGTTTAGGTTACACTGGTTGTGATGATGAAATTAGAATAACGGATCAAAACTGTAAAGAAAAGGGGAAAGAGTAGTATGATAAGAAATTCTATGTAAAAGAGGAACAAGTAAGTGAAGGTGACTTAGTAGTTTACAACAAAGTAAAGGAAATAAATTGTCACCAAATTTCTGTAGTGAACCTTATAGAGTCATTGAGAAAAAAGGTAACAGTGTTCAAGTTGATAGTACTGAGGGAATACAAAGGAGGAGGAATGTTGTTCATATGAAAAGAATTAATTTTTAAAAAGAAAAGGATAAATTTGAGTTTTGGAACGATTGTAGTAATGATGGTGAATTCACTGATGTTAATGAATTCCATTTTAGATCGGACAATGATGAGTTTCATGTAAATAGTTCCAGTCTCAGGTCAGGAACCGCCAAATGTTAATGCAAATGATAATGCTACATCAAGTAGACCAACACCAGGTGCTAGCGACTCAGTGGCGTGGTTGGTATGGTGTTGGCGTTCCACCTCGGTGGCCGCGAGTTCGATTCTCGGCCATTTCCAATGAGGAGTGAGAGATGTGTATTTCTGGTGATAGAAGTTCACTTTCGACGTGGTTCGGAAGTCACGTAAAGCCGTTGGTCCCGTTGCTGAATAACCGTTGGTTCCATGCAACGTAAAAACACCATACAAACAAAAACATACATACACCAGGTGCTGATATTGTTGAAAGAAGGTCTACTAGGTAAGGAAACCTTCTAGACATTTGAATGACTGTGTGAGGTAATAATCTTTTGTGTATGCAGTATGTCATTTATGTTTGAGTTACTATTGAACATAAAATGTTTTCCTGATTGTTTATAAAGGAAGGGATCCTTGATTTTTTGCATTGTTTTGTAACATGTGTTGAATTTGAATGCTCATGAAATTATTTTCTTTGAAGAAGTTGAAGTATTGTGTTGAAGTTACCTGGTAAGGTACAAATATTACACTTGTTGCAATATAGTTTAGTACAGTTCCATGCTTAATAAAGGAGGGATGAGGTGTCCGTAAAAAACTCATTTTCTATAATGCACTACGGAGGTACCTTAACTATGGGAACATCCTATGTTTTGGAAAGATTGCGCCATGGAAGCCATGTTGTTGTTGGTCGTTGAGACGATGTCGGAACAGGGATTGAAATAAACTTATGTTGCTGCCAAGATGCTTCTATCATTACGCCAATCTCTACACCCATATTACAGTAGTGGCTCTGATCGTAGCCCAACTTTCATCAACCCATGGCCCTTAACCAAGTCTTGGTCAAACTCTCTCTCTCTCTCTCTCTCTCTCTCTCTCTCTCTCTCAATAAAAGCATTACTCTCATTCCCATCTGCTACCTGGAAAATATATATGAATGCGAAGTCACCGAAGTGCTAGTGTCAGGCACACTATATTATTATTATTATTATTATTATTATTATTATTATTATTATTATATTATTATTATTATTATTATTATTAACCTGAGGTAACAGAAGATAGTAATAGAAAATGCAGGAAGAAGAGATCAGTATTTGAAAAGGAAAAAAAAACTTAAAGTTAACAAAGATAATGAATAGATAAATAAAAAACGTCCATTATAGAGTCAAATCCAAAAGAGAAGAGTCTTTATTAGGGCAGGGATAATCTATATATATATAATATATATATATATATATATATATTATATATATATATATATAGTCCATTGCCTCTTCAACCTTTGAAGAAGTTCCTCCCGTTGCACCACATCCTCACTAGAGAGGGATGGAGGGAGGCTGTTCCATAGTCCTACAGTTTGGGGATGGGAGATAAAACCCCTCGGGAACTTTGGAGAGAAGTTCCACAGACGTTTAATATAAGGATCATGCAGCACAGTGTCATACAAGACGTTTCATGTTACCTGACATACAACAAATGCATTGTAATCACAAGATACATACTACATAGTCCTAAGTAAACTGTCTTGCCAGGTACCTGCAGTACATGCAAACTCCAAGTTCATATGCAAGTGAGTGAGTGTTCGCATCATCAACGTGATAAAAAAAAAGGAAACGAAATGCAAGACACAAAACGGGACAAGACAAGACATTCCAACTGAACAAAAATAGGCCTATTGATTCAGAACTCAAAAAACTGAAATTAGGATCTGTAAGTCTCATACCCTCATCTTATGACAGAGAGAGAGAGAGAGAAATCCTGTAAATTTATGCTAGAAATACAGACATACGACAACAAATACACACACACACAGGTGTCGGCATCAAGACCTTTTAGTCTCTATCTCGGTAGCCATAAGGCTCATATATACGAATTCCAGCCTCCTCCTCCTCCTCCTCCCTCCCCCTCCTCCGAGGCAACAACACACATAACAGGAACTGCCTCGCCGGGGAGATCCTCCCAAACGAGGATTCCTACCTCGACGAGACCACGGCAAGCGAGGATTAGTACCTCGTAAGTGATGGCTCTCCGTTCCGATAGTCAACTCCTTGACCCACATTC
>NC_087205.1:98078380-98085880 GCF_015104395.2 Macrobrachium nipponense | reverse complement strand
GCGGACGGACGGACGAACCGATCGTTTGCCCACCCCTACCCCCAAAACCCCCTCCCAAAGCCCCCTTTCCTTATTTCATTTCCCTACTAAACGACAAATAAACGAAGCCCTACGAAATATACCTATGTACTCATATCGACGAAGTATTACTACATCCTGTTATCTTAATTCAGATAACTGGACGCTCTCTCTCTCGCTGGAGTCTCCTCCTCTGGAACTACACGGATGATGCTGGTCTGGAGACGCCCCTGGAAGAGGGAGGAGGAGGAGGAGGAGGAGGAGAAGACCACAAAGGACACCCCTATCCCCTCCCCCACTCCTCCACCAACCAACTGCCTCCTCCTCCTCCTCCCTCTTCTTCTTTTACACACCGCAGTAAATTATGTCTCCAGGAGTTATTGGGGAGAAAAGTTCCCCGACTAAAACACTTGCTATACGTTATCCGTAATGTATCTGGCTGACAGCTTGTGTCCGAACTAACGTTATATATACAGTATTTTGGGGGATTTTATTAGCACCGCCGCTTTCTGTAAATGTTGGTCGCAAAAAACAAATAAAAAAAAACATAAAAAAAAAGATAGAGCAGGAATTCTGTGGAAGGATGCCTGCCTTTGGTTTGCGAGAGATAGGATATTATTATTATTATTATTATTATTATTATTATTATTATTATTATTATTATTATTATTATTATTGTGAAATTTGAGATGCACAATATATTCGTCATCCATATGGCACAACCATTTTTACCAATCTTAATAATAATAATAATAATAATAATAATAATAATAATAATAATAATAATAATAATAATACCAACCAGAAAAGACTATACAGCCAACTAAGAGGGGAAGACAACCACCAAGAAATTCCTGAAGCTGAATCAAGTAAGAGACTGGGAAAACATCTGGAGCAATCCGGTATCACACAACAAACAAGCAACATGGCTCCAGGAAGTCAAGGCTGAAGAAACAGGAGAGTAAAACAAAGATTCACTGACATCACGACAGACACAGTCAGACACCAATAAAGAAAATGCCCAACTGGAAAGCCCCAGGTCCGATGAAGTCCATGGATACTGGCTCAAAAACTTCAAGGCCCTACACCCAAGAATAGCAGAACAACTCTAGCATTGTATCTCAAATCACCATGCACCCAAATGGATGACCACAGGAAGAACATCCTTAGTACAAAAAGACAGGAGTAAGGGAAATATAGCCAGTAACTACAGGCCTATCACCTGCCTACCAATAATGTGGAAGTTACTAACAGGTATCATCAGCGAAATGCTATACAACTACCTAGAGGATACAAACACCATCCCCACCAACGGAAAGGCTGCAGAAGGAAGAAGTGTAGGGCACAAAAGACCAGCTCCTGATAGACAAAATGGTAATGAAGAACAGTAAGAGAAGGCAAAACCAACCTAAGCATGGCATGGATAGACTATAAGAAAGCCTTCGACATGGTACCACACACATGGCTAATAGAATTCCTGAAAATTTATGGAGCAGAGGAAAACACCATCAGCTTCCTCAAAAATACAATGCGCAACTGGAATACAATACTTACAAGCTCTGGAATAAGACTAGCAGAGGTTAATATCAGGAGAGAGATCTTCCAGGGCGACTCACTGCCCCCACTACTCTTCGTAGTAGCCATGATTCCCATGACAAAAGTACTACAGAAGATGGATGCTGGGTACCAACTCAAGAAAAGAGGCAACAGAATTAACCATCTGATGTTCATGGACGACATCAAGCTGTATGGCAAGAGCATCAAGGAAATAGATACGCTAATCCAGACTGTATGGATTGTATCTGGGGCCATCTGGATGGAGTATGGAATAGAAAAATGGGCCTTAGTCAACATACAAAAGGGCAAAGTAATGAGAACTGAAGGGATAAAGCTACCAGATGGAAACATCAAACACATAGATGAGTCGGGATACAAATACCTGGGAATAATGGAAGGAGGGGATATAAAACACCAAGAGATGAAGGACACGATCAGGAAAGAATATATGCAGAGACTCAAGGCGATACTCAAGTCAAAACTCAACGCCGGGGAATATGATAAAAGCCATAAACACATGGGCAGTGCCAGTAATCAGATACAGCGCAGGAATAGTGGAATGGACGAAGGCAGAACTTCGCAGCATAGACCAGAAAACGAGGAAACATATGAAAATACACAAAGCACTACAGCCAAGAGCAAATACGGACAGACTATACATAATACGAAAGGAAGGAGGGAGAGGACTACTAAGCATAGAGGACTGCGTCAACATCGAGAACAGAACACTGGAGCAATATATGAAGACCAGTGAAGACGAGTGGCTAAAGAGTGCATGGGAAGAAGGACTGATAAAAGTAGACGAAGACCCATAAATATACAGAGACAGGAGAAAGACAAGCAGAACAGAGGAATGGCATAACAAACCATGCACGGACAATACATGAGACAGTCTAAGAACTATCCAGCGATGACACGTGGGCAATGGCTACTGAGGGGAGAGCTCAAGAAGGAAACTGAAGGAATGATAACAGCGGCACAAGATCAACCCCTAAGAACCAGATATGTTCAAAGAACGATAGATGGAAATAACATCTCTCCCATATGTAGGAAGTGCAATACGAAAAATGAAACCATAAACCACATAGCAAGCGAATGTCCGGCACTTGCACAGAACCAGTACAAAAAGAGGCATGATTCAGTAGCAAAAGCCCTCCACTGGAGCCTGTGCAAGAAATACCAACTACCTTGCAGTAATAAGTGGTACGAGCACCAACCTGAAGGAGTGATAGAAAACGATCAGGCAAAGATCCTCTGGGAGCTATGGTATGCAGGAACGGAGGAAAGGGTGATACGTGCAAACAGACAGACGTGACGTTGATTGACAAAAATCAAGAAGAAAGTATCACTCTTTGATGTCGCAATACCATGGAACACCAGAGTTGAAAGAGACAGAAAGGGAAAAAAGGGATAAGTAATCAAGACCTGAAAATAAAAGAAATAAGAAAAGATATCGGGATATGCCAGTGGAAATCGTACCCTAATCATAGGAACACTAGGCACGATCCCAAGATCCCTGAAAAGGAATCTGGAAAAAACTAGAGGCTGAAGTAGCTCCAGGACTCATGTAGAAGAGTGTGATCCTAGAAACGGCGCACATAATAAGAAAGTGATGGACTCCTAAGGAGGCAGGATGCAACCCGGAACCTCACACTATAAATACCACCCAGTCGAATTAGAGGACTGTGGAGAGGAGCGGAAAAAAAAAAAAAAAAAATAATAATAATCAAACAAAACAAAAAAAAAAAAAAAAATTCTGTAAGTTTTCTTCTGAAGATTGAAAAAGAAACCCGCAAAATTACTGTGTATAAGTAAACACGTTATATTACAGTAATTTTGTTGGGTTTCTTTTTCAATAATAATAATAATAATAATAATAATAATAATAATAATAATAATTATAATAATAATAATATGATAACACTGGAAGTTAAACTATGTAAGCCAGAATACACTCAGAACTCCGAACCCAATGCATTTCGGCATAAGTACACTAACGACCAGTGGCAACAGCTAATTTGAAGCGACGTGGCATAATTTTTTGTTTGTATTTTTTATACTACGATTTAACGCAAGTAATTCAATTGATTCGGAGCGAACAGATGAATTATTATTATCGTTGCCGGATTTAACTGCGTGATATTAGTGGGTTTGCTGAGACAAAGGGGAAATTATAATCCTATTATCCCGGAGTGAACCACAGTGTTACACTGCTTGTTTCAGAGCTATGGGTTTCTTTGTATATATAGATATATATACATTATATATATATATATATATATATTATATTATAATATATATATATATATATTATATGAAGAATATAATAGGTATACAAGTTTATATATAATATATATATATATATATATATATATATATAATATATATATATATAATATATATATATATATATATATATACGTTTGCTGACAATGTCTTGGTAAAGACGAAAGCGCTTGGATTGTGCTATCCTTTTCCTGTGGTATTCGCTTAAACTATATATATATATATATATATATATATATATATATATATATATATATATATATATATATATATATAATATGTTACACTGAAAACTATAATCCAAGACAGGAGCCATTGACTTGAAATTCAAGCATATTATTACTATTATTATTATCAATTTTTTTTTTGCTCTATCACAGTCCTCCAATTCGACTGGGTGGTATTTATAGTGTGGGGTTCCGAGTTGCATCCTGCCTCCTTAGGAGTCCCTCACTTTTCTTACTATGTGCGCCGTTTCTAGGATCACACTCTTCTGCATGAGTCCTGGAGCTACTTCAGCCTCTAGTTTTTCTAGATTCCTTTTCAGGGATCTTGGGATCGTGCCTATTGCTCCTATGAATATGGGTACGATTTCCACTGGCATATCCCATATCCTTCTTATTTCTATTTTCAGATCTTGATACTTATCCATTTTTTCCCTCTCTTTCTCTTCAACGCTGGTGTCCCATGGTATTGCAACATCAATGAGTGATACTTTCTTCTTGACTTTGTTAATCAACGTCACGTCTGGTCTATTTGCATGTATCACCCTATCCGTTCTGATACCATAGTCCCAGAGGATCTTTGCGTGATCGTTTTCTATCACTTCCTCAGGTTGGTGTTCGTACCACTTATTACTGCAAGGTAGCTGATGTTTCTTGCACAGGCTCCAGTGGAGGGCTTTTGCCACTGAATCATGCCTCTTTTTGTACTGGTTCTGTGCAAGTGCCGGACATTCGCTTGCTATGTGGTTTATGGTTTCATTTTTCGTATTGCACTTCCTACATATGGGAGAGATGTTATTTCCGTCTATCGTTCTTTGAACATATCTGGTTCTTAGGGCCTGATCTTGTGCCGCTGTTATCATTCCTTCAGTTTCCTTCTTGAGCTCTCCCTTCTGTAACCATTGCCATGTGTCAACGCTGGCTAGTTCTTTAGTCTGTCTCATGTATTGTCCGTGCATTGGTTTGTTGTGTCAGTCCTCTGTTCTGTTTGTCATTCTCCTGTCTCTGATATTTCCTGGGTCTTCGTCTACTTTTATTAGTCCTTCTTCCCATGCACTCTTTAGCCACTCGTCTTCACTGGTTTTCAGATATTGCCCCAGTGCTCTGTTCTCGATGTTGACGCAGTCCTCTATACTTAGTAGTCCTCTCCCTCCTTCCTTTCGTGTTATGTATAGTCTGTCCGTATTTGCTCTTGGGTGTAGTGCTTTGTGTATTTTCATATGTTTCCTGGTTTTCTGATCTATGCTGCGGAGTTCAGCCTTTGTCCATTCCACTATTCATGCCCTGTATCTGATTACTGGCACTGCCCATGTATTAATGGCTTTTATCATATTTCTGGCGTTGAGTTTTGACTTGAGTATCGCCTTGAGTCTCTGCATACATTCTTTCCTGATCATGTCCTTCATCTCTTGGTGTTTTATATCCCCTCCTTCCATTATTCCCAGGTATTTGTATCCAGTCTCATCTATGTGTTTGATGTTGCTCCCATCTGGTAGCTTTATCCCTTCAGTTCTCATTACTTTGCTTTTTTGTATGTTGACTAAGGCGCATTTTTCTATTCCATACTCCATCCAGATGTCCCCAGATACAAATCCTTACAGTCTGGATTAGGGTATGTATTTCCTTGATGCTCTTACCATACAGCTTGATGTCGTCCATGAACATCAGATGGTTGATTCTGTTGCCCTTTTCTTGAGTTGGTACCCCAGCATCCACATCTTCTGTAGTACTTTTGTCATGGGAATCATGGCTACTACGAAGAGTAGTGGGGACAGTGAGTCGCCCTGGAAGATCCCTCTCCTGATATTAACCTCTGCTAGTCTTATTCCAGAGCTTGTAAGTATTGTATTCCATTTGCGCATTGTATTTTTGAGAAAGCTGATGGTGTTTTCCTCTGCCCCATATATTTTCAGGCATTCTATTAGCCATGTGTGTGGTATCATGTCGAAAAGCCTCCATTATTATTATTATTATTATTATTATTATTATTATTATTATTATTATTATTATTGTTATTATTATTATTATTATTATTATTATTATTATTATTATTACAGAGAAAATGAACCCTGCTCACATTGAAAAAGCCCACCACAGGCGCCATTAACTAGAAATTCAAGCTTCCAAAGACTATCCAGGTGTTCGTTCGAAAGAAGTAACAGAAGGTAATAGGAAATACGGAAAAAGGAGATTACTTATTTAAAAAAAATAAATGAATAAAAATATGTTAAATTAAACTGCCCAAAGAAACTTGTTCAAAATGGGTCCCATCTTCGAGGGAAATATTAGATATATTATAAAAATAAACGAATGAGCAGAACTGGAAACGCTCCAAAATACAATATGAAAGCGACTTCTGAATTCCCGCAGGCTTAACTCGAGCAGTTGGCCTTAAAATTCTGTCTGGTTTGGGAGCCGTTCAACTATGTTGGCAATCGAGCATTTATTGGTCCACTTGCAAACCCAATGCATTCAGTCTCTTAAGGAAACGGTTTTCACTTTCTATTGGTATTATTATTATTAATATTATCCAGAAAATGAAACCTATTCATATGGAACAAGCCCACCACCACAGGGGCCACTGACTTGAAATTCAAGCTTCCAAAGAATTAAAGTGTTGATTGGGAAGCAGAAAGACGAGGTAGAGGGAAATACAGAAAGAAGCGATACAACTTATTTAAAAAAAACTAATGAATAAATTAACAAGTAGATTAAAACGTATAAAAATCCAAGGAGAATATAATTAAGATTGGAATCGTTTGAAGTTCTGAAGACGTTCCAATTGGACGACTTCCTCTGGGAGGCTGTTCCACAGATAAGAGAAGAAGAATACGAAAGGTCACACCCAAATGAGATACGACTTTCTCGAACTTTGTTTGCTTTCGCACAAGTCTGACGTCACGGGGTTCCTAAGGATAACTTTGAATGCCACGACCCTTTTGCAATAACTGACTTACAAAGCTATCGTTTAATACAACACAAAGCATATCTATATATTGATGATAATGATATGCACACGTTTTAATTCTTAATAATACAAAAATATATTTATGCATTGATGATCATGATAGGCAAACGTTTCAATTCTCAATAATAACGAAGTATATTTATGCATTGATGATAATGATACACAAACGTTTCCGTTCTTAATAATAAAAATGCTTCAATTCTCAATAATAACAAAACATATTTATGCACTAATGATCAGGATATGCAAATGTTTCAATTCTTAATAATACTAAGGAATATGTATACATTGATGATCATGATACGCAAACGTTTCTATTCTTAATAATAACGAAGCATATTGTTGCATTGATGATCATGATACGCAAACGTTTCAATTCTTAATAAAAACGAAGAATAGTTACGCATTAACGATAATGATACGCAAACATTTTAATTCTTAATAAAA